>NC_036868.1:12665492-12697106 GCF_002910315.2 Salvelinus sp. IW2-2015 | reverse complement strand
AGAAATAAAAGCTGAAATAAATCATTCTCTCTACTATTATTCTGACATTTCACATTCTTAAAATAATGTGGTGATCCTAACTGACCTAAGACAGGGAATTTTTACTTGGATTAAATGTCAGGAATTGTGAAAAACTGAGTTTAATTGTATTTGGCTAAGGTGTATGTAAACTTCCGACTTCAACTTTATATATAATATGTACTCATTGATTCTTCAATAATAMAACTTATAAATGCCTTATGAGCTTAGTTTGACTGTCATACACCATCAGAACCCAAAATATAAGCATGGTTTACTTCAATGTCTGTAAGCAAAGTAAATGTAAACAAACACTATATAGCCTGAAAACATGGTTAAAACYATAATTATGATATCATGGATGGTCAGTCCTTGCATCCATTGCTCTGTCTATGAATTTGGGAGTGGTTACATTTCTCCATCCCCATCCCTTAGCTTTATACACAAATCGGCAGGGAGAGGTTTTGCTATTGTTTCAACTGCCGATTCCCACTTTAAAGGGTACATGTTCATTTTAGGGGAATAATTGACCATGCTTGTGATACCTTAGAGATCACCTTCCCTTCTCTCTCTCTTTCCATTTGTCTTCATTCTGTTTTTAGATATGCTCAATGTATTTTAATGACGACCATGTCTTTTTTGACGCCCATTCATTTGGTTTGATGGTGTCTTTTACTGTCACAGCATCAGTGTGCTGCTGGGAGAGCACGTCTGTCCGTGGATGGCCTGTTTGTCTGTCTCTCTCCATCGCTTTATCCCAGCCTGCCGCTCAGACTGATACTTTTCACCTGCCATGTTGACAAGGTCATTACAAATCAACTCTATTAATGTGCCCTCAGGGGGTTTATTAAAGCAATTAACTGGAACAGCTACCAATTAAAGATAACAGCCAATAACAAATGTATCTCTGCAAAGCTTAATTGGCGACTGATGAGCAGCACCTATATGTTAGCATTGTCAAAACAAGAAGAAGACATTGAAGTGTGACAAGCTGTCGACGACACACTACTTGGGGTTTATATTCTGTGCTGCTCTTCCAGTCCTGTTTTTCTGTAGCTTCTCGAGAGGATATAGCCTAGCTAAGAATATCCATATCACAGTATATGGACACCAGTGTATTCCATCTCCATGACTGCTGCACAGTGTTCCAGTGAAGTGACTGTTGATGTCTGGATCATTCTCCTCTGTTAGGGAAGCAGTACCTGCACTCTGACACATAGGCCTAGTTTGGTGTTATTCAACTGTACATCTTTAATACCAGAAGGGTAATTTCAGAGCATGACTTTTAACAAGCAATTATGATGTTAATGCCATGAGCTTTTTAGAATGAATCACTGTGCTTCAAATAATCTTTTAATGTGATGAGCTGTGAAAAAGTGTGTGACTTCAGTGTAGTGTTTGATGAGCAGGACTAAGCCGAGCAGGACTAAGCCAGAGGAGATTCAATATTACACAATCAGAGGTGGGTATCTTATCACAGTAAATTATCTTTATACCGCAAGTCCAATTAATCTTAAAAGTCATTGTCAGTTGACG
This sequence comes from Salvelinus sp. IW2-2015, assembly GCF_002910315.2. NCBI lineage: Eukaryota > Metazoa > Chordata > Actinopteri > Salmoniformes > Salmonidae > Salvelinus > Salvelinus sp. IW2-2015. The sequence continues at coordinate 12,695,552 of NC_036868.1, read as the reverse complement.
TTGGCTGACTTTTACTCTTTGAGTACATGCTTACAGTATAACCCTGGGCAATTTCATGATAATTACGTTGAGACTCAGATTTTTCACTCAAAAATGTATGCCAAACAAAAACCATTGATTTTCAACTCTATGCACAAGGACAACTTTTAAAAACATTTTTTTTTACATTAACACATTTACAGGAAGAACTGTGCAGATATAAAGTTTGGTAACAGAATAAAACTGAGGGAGATGTTACCATAATTCTCTTACCAAACTTTGCATCTGCACAGTTTTTCCAGTTAAAATATTTTATTTACTGTGTAAATTGTTCAAAATAGTCATTGTGCATAGAGTTGTATGGTTTGTTAAAAATTTTAATCAAAGGTTTTTGTTTAGCATACATTTTCAAGGTCCAATGCAATTGTTCTTATCTCAATATCAAATAATTTCTGGGTAACAATTAAGTACCTTACTAACCACGTTTCCATCCCCAGTTTTTATSCAAGTAAAGTCATACCATCTAAAGCTGTGATGAAACAGGAGGTTTCGGTACAATTTTCTAACTGCTGACAGATCAAATCAAATCAAATGTATTTATATAGCCCTTCTTACATCAGCTGATATATCAAAGTGCTGTACAGAAACCCAGCCTAAAACCCCAAACAGCAAGCAATGCAGGTGTAGAAGCACGGTGGCTAGGAACAACTCCCTAGAAAGGCCAAAACCCAGGAAGAAACCTAGAGAGGAACCAGGCTATGAGGGGTGGCCAGTCCTCTTCTGGCTGTGCCGGGTGGAGATTATAACAGAACATGGCCAAGATGGTTCAAATGTTCATAAATCACCAGCATGGCGTCAAATAATAATAATCACATGCGTTGTCGAGGGTGCAACAAGTCAGCACCTCAGGAGTAAATGTCAGTTGGCTTTTCATAGCCGATCATTGAGAGTATCTCTACCGCTCCTGCTGTCTCTAGAGAGARTGTGAAAACAGCAGATCATTTGTTTGTTCGACATGGTGCGATYTTTTGTGTCTAAAATGTATTATGTGATGACATGGCGGTGGAAATGCCTTTATGCTCAAATATTTATATAATAACCATCATATCGARGTAAACTTGGAGTCACACGAATATATGGTGCGTTTGGTCCTCCTACTACGACTTGTTTATTAGGCTACAGATTAAATAAGTTATGAACTTCACAGGGTGGTGAAAGTGCACGGTGATGAGCTTGATGCACCTTTCCAATGAATATTGAGGGTGTTTTTCTGGTGACATGATGATCGATGCTTGACTCCCGTTTGATAAACAAAAATATTCTTGCTCTTATCCATAATAATCTCATAATGTAGACAGCCTACCCACACTGTATCTGCAAGCTGTTGGCCTGAACACACGTGTCAAGCCCAGAGTAGGCACATTTGCTATTTACCGCTCCAGTGTTTGTGACAAAACTATCAGTAGAGTTGTAGCTACTATGATTGTTCTGATGTTCTGAAAGAGCTGCAAAACCTGGACCCGTACAAATCAGCTGGGCTAGACAATCTGGACCCTCTCTTTCTAAAACTATCCGCCGCCATTGTTCCAACCCCTATTACCAGCCTGTTCAACCTCTCTTTCGTATCGTCCGAGATCTTTAGGGATCTAGGGGGTGACACCCTAGACCCAAACTGTTACAGACAGACCTATATCCATCCTGCCCTGYCTATCTAAAGTCTTCGAAAGCCAAGTTAATAAACAGATCACTGACCATTTCGAATCCCACCATACCTTCTCCGTTGTGCAATCCGGCTTCCGGTCACGGGTGCACCTCAGCCACACTCAAGGTACTAAACGATATCATAGCCGCCATCAATAAAAGACAGTACTGTGCAGCCGTCTTCATCGACCTGGCCAAGGCTTTCGACTCTGTCAATCACCRTATTCTTATCGGCAGACTCAATAGCCTTGGTTTTTCTAATGACTGTCTCGCCTGGTTCACCAACTACTTTGCAGACAGAGTTCAGTGTGCCAAATCGGAGGGCATGTTGTCCGGACCTCTGGCAGTCTCTATGGGGGTACCACAGGGTTCAATTCTTGGGCCGACTCTTTTCTCTGTATATATCAATGATGTTGCTCTTGCTGCGGGCGATTCCCTGATCCACCTCCACACAGACGACACCATTCTGTATACTTCTGGCCCTTCCTTGGACACTGTGCTAACTAACCTCCAAACGAGCTTCAATGCCATACAACACTCCTTCCGTGGGCTCCAACTGCTCTTATACACTAGTAAAACCAAATGCATGCTTTTCAACCGTTCGCTGCACGCACCCACCCGCCCGAGTAGCATCACCACCCTGGACGGTTCTGACCTAGAATATGTGGACAACTATAAATACCTAGGTGTCTGGCTAGACTGTAAACTCTCCTTCCAGACTTATATTAAACATCTCCAATCCAAAATCAAATCTAGAATCGGCTTCCTATTTCGCAACAAAGCCTCCTGCACTCACGCCGCCAAACTTACCCTAGTAAAACTGACTATCCTACCGATCCTCGACTTCGGYGATGTCATCTACAAAATAGCTTCCAATACTCTACTCAGCAAACTGGATGCAGCTCTATCACAGTGCCATCCGTTTTGTTACCAAATCACCTTATATCACCCACCACTGCGACCTGTATGCTCTAGTCGGCTGGCCCTTGCTAATATTCGTCGCCAGACCCACTGGCTCCAGGTCATCTATAAGTCTATGCAGGTTAAAGCTCGCCTTATCTCAGTTCACTGGTCACGATAACAACACCCACCCGTAGCACACGTCAGCAGGTATACTCACTGATCATCCCCAAAGCCAACACCTCATTTGGCCCACCTTCCTTCCAGTTCTCTGCTGCCAGTGACTGGAACGAATTGCAAAAATCGCTGAATTTGGAGACTTTTATTTCCCTCACCAACTTTAAACACCAACTATCTCAGCAACTAACCGATCGCTGCAGCTGTACATAGTCCATCTGTAAATAGCCCACCCAATCTACCTACCACACCCCATACTTTTTAATTTATTGCTGGCTCTTTTGCACACCAGTATCTCTACTTGCACATCATCATCTGCTCATTTATCACTCCAGTGTTAATCTGCTAAATTGTAATTATTCGGTCCTATGGTCTATTTATTGCCTACCTCATGCCTTTTGCACACACTGTATATAGACTTTCTTTTTTCTACTGTGTCATTGACTTGTTTAGTGTTATTGGCTTGTTTATTGTTTACTCCATGTTTAACTCTGTGTTGTTGTCTGTGTCACACTGCTTTGCTTTATCTTGGCCAGGTCGCAGTTGCAAATGAGAACTTGTTCTCAACTAGCCTACCTGGTTAAATAAAGGTGAAATAAATGTAAAAAATAAAAATTWGTTTTCAATTAAAATGGTCAAAAATAAACAAAGTTAGGAGGGGAAAACAGAAAAACAGCTGTTATTGGCAGAGAGGTTTAGAACTCCCTTTCTTATTGGTCTATTACCAAATTTCAAGTGGCCTTTTCAAACACCTCTTACACTAAAAGGGCATTATCATAATTTTCACAATATTACACTGAGTATACCAAACATTAGGAATACCTTCCTAATATTGAGTTGGGTGGTGGACCATTCTTGATACACACGGGAAAAACCCAACAGCGTTGCAGTTCTTAACATAAACCGGTGCTCCTGGCACCTACTACCATACCCAGTTCAATATTTTGTCTTGCCCATTCACCCTCTAAATGGCACACATAAACAATCCATGTCTCAGTTGTCTCAAGGCTTAAAAATCCTTCTTTAACCTGTCTCCTTCCTTAATCTACACTGATTGAAATGGATTTAGTGACATCAATAAGGGATCATAGCTTTCACCTGGATTCACTTGGTCAGTCTATGTTATATATGTTCTGTATACTCAGTGTATATAAAACACAGGAAAATCATTCTGTTGAATGCACTGAGCCTTTAAAGTAAAAAAAATTGATTATTATCAAAGATATCAGACACACAGTCCATTCTTGAACCACACATTATTCTCACCATGCATTGAAGATTTGAATTAAATCTATTGAGTACGTGGTATTTATGTCAAGCAGACATGAAACACAAAGCCATGATGCCTAGAAAGGCTTTTTGTAAGGGTTAGCAATGTAATTGGAAGAAACACATGGGTGTCACGGCCGTTTAAAGGAGTGGACCAAGGTGCAACGCGATTGGAATACATCTTTTGATTCCACGAAGAACACTTAACTAACAAAATAACAAACGAACCGTGAAGCCAACGTAGTGCTCACAGGCAACTAAACATGGACAACAACCCACCAAACCAACATGGAAAATGGCAACCTAAATAGGCTCCCCAATCAGAGACAACGATAAACAGCTGTCTCTGATTGGGAACCCACTCAGGCCACCATAAACCTACAACCCCTAGACAATACAAAATCCCCATAGATAACAAAAAACCCTAGACAATACAAAACTAAACAAACCACCCCTTGTCACACCCTGACCTAACCAAATAATAAAGAAAGCAAATATAACTAAAGTCAGGGCGTGACAGTACCCCCCCAAAGGCGTGGACTCCCGGCCGCAAACCTATATGGGAGGGTCTGGGTGGGCATCTCCCCGTGGTGGCGGCTCTGGTGAGGGACGCAGACCCCGCTCCACCCCTGGCTTGGCCAACTTTGGTGGCGCCTCTAGAGCGGGGACCCTCGCCGCCGACCCCGGTCTGGGGACCCTCGCAGTGGGCCCCGGACAGGAGGGAGACTCGAGGCGGCGCCGGACTGACGAGGGCCGTCGCTGGAGGCTCCGGACTGACGGCCTTTCGTTGGAGGCCTCGTGCCATAACTCCTCACTGGAGGCTTTGTGCCAATGGATCCTCATGGAGCTTCGTGCCATGGATCATCACTGGAGCTTCGTGCCATGGATCATCACTGGAGGCTTCGTGCCATGGATCATCACTGGAGGCTTCGTGCCATTGGTCATCACTGGAGCTTCGTGCCATGGATCATCACTGGATAGAGACACACAGGAGGCCTGGTCTGGAGAAGGCACACGGACTCACCAGGCTGGGGAGACATGCAGGAGGCCTTGTCCTTGGCGAGGCACCGGATACACTGGGCCGTGGAGGCGTACCGGCGTCTCGAGCGCAGAACTGGCCCCACCCTTCTGGCTGGATGCCAGCTTCCACCCGGCAAATGCGGGACGCTGGCACCGAGCACACCGGCCTGTGGATGCCCCGCCTCGACCACCGTGAGCATCACCCCATAGCACGGGGCCTGACCAGTCCCATGCTCACCACGTAAGCACGGGGAGTTGGCTCAGGTCTCCAACCTGACTCTGCCACACTCCCCGTGTGCCCCCCCCCAATTTATTTTGGGGGGCTGCCTCTCGGGCTTCCTTGCCAGCCGTGTTCCCTCGTACCGCTGGTCCCCCTTTCCTGCTGCCTCCGCTCTCCTGGCTGCCTCCACCTGTTCCCATGGGGAGCGATCCCTTCCAGCCAGGATCTCCTCCCATGTGTAGGATCCCTTGCCGTCCAGGATGTCCTCCCATTCCAGTCCTCTCCTCCATGCTGCTTGTCCTTTTTTGGTGGGGTAGTTCTGTCACGGCCGTTTAAAGGAGTGGACCATGGTGCAGCGCGATTGGAATACATCGTTTAATTCCATGAAGACACACTTAACAAACTAACAAAATAAACAACCGAAACGTGACGCCAACGTAGTGCTCACAGACAAACTAAACATGGACAACTACCCACCAAACCAACATGGAAAATGGCAACACTAAATAGGCTCCCCAATCAGAGACAACAATAAACACTGTCTCTGATTGGGAACCCACTTTGGCCACCATAAACCTACAACCCCTAGACAATACAAAATCCCATAGATAACAAAAAACCCTAGACAAGACAAAAAACCCTAGACAATACAAAAACTAAACAAACCACCCCTTGTCACACCCTGACTAACCAAATAATAAAGAAAGCAAATATAACTAAGTCAGGGCGTGACAATGGGTTTGTCAATTAAAATTAAAATTCAATTGTTCCGTCTTTGACTTTTCCAATGACCTGTTCTGCACCAGTGTGTCTGCACCAGATGAATGCCAGAGAGAGAGTTAGAAAGAGAGGGTGAGAGAGGTAGAGAGGACAGACAGTGAGTCATCGGTGTAATAGTGATAGGGGGGGGGATCGATACAGTTACATATTGGAATATATTTTTTGTTATTTTTCCTTTTTTTCACAAACAAACTAACAAATAAAAAGTACACAGTCAAATAGTATCTCACGAGCAACAATACAGAACTAAATGGGTTCCCAAGCATCAGTAATCTCCTCCCTGTCTTAGAAACATGACAAATAAAACGCGTCTAGCTTCTAGAATTGTTGTTTCTACCAATGCTCATAGCAAGCATTTGTAGAAGATAAGATGCTACCTCCAACAATGATTCTATCCTTTGTTTCAGAGTAGGAGTGGCATGACCCTTCGCAATTGTAAGGATTACTCTAGCTGCTGTAACAATACCAACAGTGATCAGTGCAAATTCATAATTTGTTACATTAGGTAACTCTGTTCTATCGCCCAAGATACATATTCTTTGTGAAACTGGCATTGTTAACCCCAACCATTCCTCCAGATATTTCAAAACATCCTTTCAGAAAGGTAGCACTAATGTACATTCCCATATTGCGTGTAAAAATTTCGCAGTATCTTTTTGGCATTTCCAACACAGAGAACTGTTGGTCAGACCCATCTTCTGAAGCCTTGTTGGGGTCTAATAAGATCTATGTAGTATCTTATATTGAGTAAGTTTCCCCCTGGCTTCCCTTAWGTTCCTCCCTGAGCTGGTGTCAGGTGTGTGCGTACTGGTAGCGAAGTCAGGTGCGGGAGAGCAGAGAGTTGTGAACAGGCGCACACTTTATTGAGGCAGGAGAAACCAACAGATGGACGCAACTGCGTCAAAAAYCTCCAGCCCATAGGTAAAAGTGCAAAAAGCGCAAAACAGTCACAATAATATATATTTAACAATAAACATCTTCGTGAACAACACGGTAAAGCAAACCAGTCTGGCGCGTCAACAATAACACGTAGCACAAACAATTCTACACAAAGACATGAGGTGGAACAGAGGAATAAATACATGCAGTGTGATTAGGGAATGAAAACCAGGTGTGCAGGGAACAAGACAAAACAAATGGATAAATGAAAAATGGAGCAGTGATGGCTAGAAAGCCGGTGACGTYGACCGCCGAACGCCACCCAAACAAGGAGAGGAGCCGACTTCGGCGGAAGTCGTGACAGCTGGACAAGATCTTCAACTGGGTATCATCCTCAATTTCACATTTAAGGTCAATTTTCCAGATTGTTCTGAGGTTTTTACAGTCTTTACTCTGCAGATGACTAAATATTGATTTAAAAATGGCTGCTTTATGTTTGGGTAATTCCAAATACTCAGCTATTGGGTTCTTTCCTGGATTTTGTTGATAGCCAGTTAACAAACATTCTCTCAATTGTAAATATTTCCAGAAATATCCCTGGTCTCCCACATGTACTGAATCTGAGTATGACATCAAAACATCTTCGTTGTACAGATCATGTATAGTATGAATTCCTTTCATTAGCCACTGTTTCCAGTACACCGCCTTCTTTCCTATCCGTAGCCTAGGATTGTGCCACAGTGATGAGTGTCCTTGTTTAGATGTGAAATTCCACATCTTGTGTACTGTTCTCCACACCTCTTTTCAGTGTAACAAAAGTTGGGAGTTTCAACAGACCTCTCCCCTATAAGACTATGTGACAGAGTATCAACAGGGGTGAAAAGATAACTTAGTTCCTGTTCTATCAATATCCAATCAAGGCCAGCATCCTTTTTGCCCCAGTGCTTTGCCAATTTAGCCATTTCAAATGATACATTTTACAACTTAACATCTGGTAAGCCTCCTACATCCCTTGGTGAGAGCATCTTCATATTAATCCTGGGTTTTTTCCTATCCCACAAAAAGTATTTAGTTAATTTGTCATATTGTTTAAAATACCGGTCTGGAATATTCATAGGTAACATTGCAGAGATATAATTAAATTGTAGGACCACAATCATTTTTCTTTCCCCAAAGAAAGTTTTATATTTTCAATGTATCTAATTGGTCTTAATCTTGACTAGTAGTGGCTCAAAATGTAGTCCCATCACTTCCCCCAAATTTGAGCTCAACTTAATATCMAAATATTCCATCCCAATAGGAACCCATTTGAAATTAAATGGGGTAACGGTTCCAGAGTAACATATGGCATTAATTGGCATTGCTTCCAACTTATTCAAATTAATTTTGTAGCCTGACATACTAGAATATGATTCAATACAAGTAAGTAATCATGGTACAGACTGAAGAGGATCAGAGACCAGCAGTAGAATATCATCTGCATACATACGCAGCTTGTGTTCTTTTCCTCCTCAATGTACTCCCCTAATTTCTGGAGATGTTCTTATCTTTGTTACAAGAGGCTCTAAAACTATGGTAAACAGGAGAGGGGAGAGCGAGTAACCCTGCCTTGTGCCTCTAGAAAGACAAAAAAAGGAGACATAATTCCACTTATAAGTACTGTTGCTTAAGGACTGGAATAGAGGACCCCTATCCATTTACAAAAGTCAGGTCCAAAACCAAATTTTCCTCAGGTTCTTAAGAGAAAARCCCACTACCCTATCAAATGCCTTCTCAGCATCTAAGGAGACAGCAGCATTAGGACCTATATTTGAGCGGTTTAACCAAATGAGATGTAAGAGCCTCCTCATATTATCAGTTGAGGTCTTGTTCTTAATAAATCCTACTTGGTCATGATGTATGATATTACGTAGTGCCTTCTCTAAGCGTATCGCAAGGGTCTTCATAAGAATCTTACAATCCATAGCTGATAGCTCCTTTTTAGGAATGAGCGATATCAAAGCCTCATTAAAGATGTCCGGAAGGGAGACATTTTTAAATGTCTCCTGGTAAACCATTGTCAATACAGGTACAAGAATGTCAATATACTTTTTATAATATTCTACAGCAAGGCCATCCAGACCAGGTGATTTCCCTGCTTTCATAGATAAAATGGAGGCTCTAACCTCCTCTTCTGTTATAGTACAGTCCAGGTTCTCAACCTGGCTATCTGAAAATCTAGGTAATTCTATACCAGACAAAAAAGGTATCCATATCTATGGGGCTCGCTGAACAGGAGGATGTATATAAATCTYCATAAAAACGTTGAAACACACTGTTTTATCTCTTTGGATGAGGTCACCATCTAATTGCCCTTCTTAATTGCTGGAATTACGTTAGAAGTGTTCTGCATTTTTTGTTGTCTTGCTAGTAGCCTGCCTGTCTTCTCATCTCCCTCATAAAAACTGGTTCTAAGTCTGTAAACAGTGCATATTCTGCATTTTTGTTATGCATTTAGTGCAACTGAAATTTGCAGGCAGTTTTAAATGTGCTATCTGTGAAATGTCTTGCCAAATCCCTTTCCAAGACACATATCTCAGTTTCTAATCTTTTTACTGCTTCAGCCCCTTCTCTCTTCTTTTTGGTTCTATTACTTCTATGTTCTATTATTTTCCCTCTAATGTTTTCGAGGTTTCCTATACTGTGGAAATCTTTTCAGGTGAGCCTATGGTGATCTCAAAAAAGGATCTAAGRTMAYCTACTATTGATTGGCTAAATATCTCATCTTGTAATAGCATGGTGTTGAGTCTAAATCTACCCTTCCTCACATTTTCGGAGTCATCATGTAACTCTACTATAGCATGATCTGTGAGGGCAATGGGACCAATCTTGCAGTCAATCACATTATTAACCATAAAATTAGATATCAAGAAGAAATCTATTCTGGAGTGTGTCTTAAGACAGTGGGAGAAAAAAGTATATTCCCTATCATTAGGATGGACTAATCTCTATATGTCTGTAAGGCCAATATATTCTACTAGCATATGTATTGCAAGTCTATCCTTGGAGTTACCTGTAAATTTACTTATATCAATCATATTGTCCATCACTTGGTTAAAGTCTCCAGCAACGACGATCTGACCCTCCATATTTCCCACTATAACGTTGACCTCATGAAAAAAATCTGGGGCCTCCTTGTTGGGAGCCTATGTGTGACATAACACTACCTTAATCCCATTTATAATAGCCTTAATGCAGATAAGCCTGCCAAACTCATCAGAGTGTTGCTTCAACATGACAAAATTAGGTATTTTGCTTATCAGAATAATCACCCCATTATGTTTGGAATTAAATGAGCTGTGATAAACTTTTGCAACCCAGCCTCTAACTTTCAGTGCTTCTGTATCTGTTAAAGATGTGATTTCTGTATGAACACAATATCTGCCTGTTTTGATTTTAAATATGTAAATATTTTTCCTCTTCACTTGGTTTTATTTGATTTATTTCACCTTTATTTAACCAGGTAGGCTAGTTGAGAACAAGTTCTCATTTACAACTGCGACCTGGCCAAGATAAAGCAAAGTAGTGCGACACAAACAACAACACAGAGTTACACATGGAATAAACAAACATACAGTAAATAACTAATAGAGAAAAAGTCTATATACAGTGTGTGCAAATGATGTAAGATAAGGGAGGTAAGGCAATACATAGGCCATAGTGGCGAATGAATTACAATTTAGCTGGAGTGATAGATGTGCAGAAGATGAATGTGCAAGTAGAGATACTGGGGTGCAAAGGAGCAAATAAATAAATAACAGTATAGGGATGAGGTAGTTGGATAGGCTATTTACAGATGGGGTATGTACAGGTGCAGTGATCTGTGAGCTGCTTTGACAGCTGGTGCTTGAAGTTAGTGAGGGAGATATGGGTCTCCAGCTTCAGTGATTTTTGCAATTCGTTCCAGTCATTGGCAGCAGAGAACTGAAAGGAAAGGCGGCCAAAGGAGGAATTGGCTTTGGGGGTGACCAGTGAGATATACCTGCTGGAGCGCGTGCTACGGGTGGGTGCTGCTATGGTGACCAGTGAGCTGAGATAAGTCGGGGCTTTACCAAGCAAAGACTTATAGATGACCTGGAGCCAGTGGGTTTGGCGACGAATATGAAGCGAGGGCCAGCCAATGAGAGCATACTGGTCGCAGTGGTGGGTAGTAGATGGGGCTTTGGTGACAAAACGGATGGCACTGTGATAGACTGCATCCAATTTGTTGAGTAGAGTGTTGGAGGCTATTTTGTAAATGACATCGCCGAAGTCAAGGATCGGCAGGATAGTCAGTTTTACGAGAGTATGTTTGGCGGCATGAGTGAAGGATGCTTTGTTGCGAAATAGGAAGCCGATTCTAGATTTAATTTTGGATTGGAGATGCTTAGTGTGAGTCTGGAAGGAGAGTTTACAGTCTAACCAGACACCTAGGTATTTGTAGTTGTCCACATATTCTAAGTTAGAACCGTCCAGAGTAGTGATGCTGGACGGGCGGGCAGGTGCGGGCAGCAATCGGTTGAACAGCATGCATTTAGTTTTACTTGCATTGAAGAGCAGTTGGAGGCCACAGAAGAAGAGTTCTATGGCATTGAAGCTCGTCTGGAGGTTAGTTAACAGAGTATCCAAAGAAGGGCCAGAAGACTACAGAATGGTGTCGTCTGCGTAGAGGTGGATCAGAGAATCACCAGCAGCAAGAGCGACATCATTGACGTCTACAGAGAAAAGAGTCGGCCCGAGAATTGAACCCTGTGGCACCCCCATAGAGACTGCCAGAGGTCCGGATAACAGGCCCTCCGATTTGACACACTGAACTCTGAGAAGTAGTTGGTGAACCAGGCGAGGCAGTCATTTGAGAAACCAAGGCTGTTGAGTTTGCCGATYAGAATGTGGTGATTGACAGAGTTGAAAGCCTTGGCCAGGTTGATGAATACAGCTGCACAGTGTTGTTTCTTATCGATGGCGGTTATGATATCGTTTAGGACCTTGAGCGTGGCTGAGGTGCACCCATGACCAGCTCTGAAACCAGATGGCATAGCCGAGAAGGTACAGTGGGATTCGAAATGGTCGGTGATCTGTTTGTTAACTTGGCTTTCGAAGACCTTAGAGAGGCAGGGTAGGATAGATATAGGTCTGTAGCAGTTTGGGTCTAGAGTGTCTCCCCCTTTGAAGAGGGGGATGACCGTGGTAGCTTTCCAATCTTTGGGGATCTCAGACGATACGAAAGAGAGGTTGAACAGGCTAGTAATAGGGGTTGCAACAATTTCAGCTGATAATTTTAGAAAGAGAGGGTCCAGATTGTCTAGCTCTGCTGATTTGTAGGGGTCCAGATTTTGCAGCTCTTTCAGAACATCAGCTTTCCGGATTTGGGTGAGGGGGAAATGGGGGAGGCTTTTGCAAGTTGCTGTGGGGGGTGCAGGTCTGTCGACCAGGGTAGGGGTGGCCAGGTGGAAAGCATGGCCAGCTGTTGGAAATTGCTTATTGAAATTCTCAATTATTGTGGATTTATCGGTGGTGACAGTGTTTCCTAGCCTCAGTGCAGTGGGCAGCTGGGAGGAGGTGCTCTTATTCTCAATGGACTTTACAGTGTCCCAGAAGTTTTGAGTTTGTGCTGCAGGATGCAAATTTCTTTTTGAAAAAGCTAGCCTTTGCTTTCCTAACTGCCTGTGTATATTGGTTCCTAACTTCCCTGAAAAGTTGCATATCGCTAGGGCTATTTGATGCTAATGCCGTACGCCACAGGATGTTTTTGTGCTGGTCAAGGGCAGTCAGGTCTGGAGTGAACCACGGGCTGTAACATTTTTGAATGGGGCATGCTTATTTAAGATGGTGAGGAAAGCACTTTTAAAGAATAACCAGGCATCTTCTACTGACGGAATGAGGTCAATATCCTTCCAGGATACCCGGGCCAGGTCGATTAGAAAGGCCTGCTCGCTGAAGTGTTTTAGGGAGCGTTTGACAGTGATGAGGGGTGGTCGTTTGACCGCAGACCGATTACGGACGCAAGCAATGAGGCAGTGATCGCTGAGATCCTGGTTGAAGACAGCAGAGATGTATTTGGAGGACAGGTTGGTTAGGATGATATCTATGAGGGTGCCTATGTTTACGGACTTGGGGTTGTACCTGGTGGGTTCATTGATAATTTGTGTGAGATTGAGGGCATCAAGCTTAGATTGTAGGATGGCCAGGGTGTTAAGCATGTCCCAGTTTAGGTCACCTAACAGCACGAGCTCTGAAGATAGATGGGGGGCAATCAATTCACATATGGTGTCCAGGGCACAGCYGTGGGCAGAAGGTGGTCTATAGCAGGCGGCAACGGTGAGAGACTTGTTTCTGGAAAGGTGGATTTTTAAAAGTAGAAGCTCAAATTGTTTGGGCACAGACCTGGATAGTAAGACAGAACTCTGCAGGCTATCTCTGCAGTAGATTGCAACTCCGCCCCCTCTGGCAGTTCTATCTTGTCGGAAAATGTTATAGTTAGGAATGGAAATGTCATGGTTTTTGGTGGTCTTCCTATGCCAGGATTCAGACACGTCTAGGACATCCGGGTTGGCAGAGTGTGCTAAAGCAGTGAATAAACAAACTTAGGGAGGAGGCTTCTAATGTTAACATGCATGAAACCAAGGCTTTTACAGTTACAGAAGTCAACAAATGAGAGCACCTGGGGAACGGGAGTGGAGCTAGGCACTGCAGGGCCTGGATTAACCTCTACATCACCAGAGGAGGTGTAGGATAAGGGTATGGCTAAGGGCTATAAGAACTGGTCGTCTAGTACGTTCAGAACAGAGAGTAAAAGGAGCAGGTTTCTGGGCGCGGTATAATAGATTCAATGCATAATGTACAGACAAAGGTATGGTAGGATGTGAATACAGTTGAGGTAAACCTAGGCATTGAGTGACGATGAGAGAGGTGTTGTCCCTAGAGACATCAATTTAACCAGGTGAGGTCACCGCATGTGTGGGAGGTGGTACAAGAGGGTTAGCTGAGGCATATTGAAAAAGACAATAATCACTAACCAAAACAGCAATGGACAAGGCATATTGACATTAGGGAGACGTCGCGACAGAAGAAGTCTGTTGTTGTAGCCCCCTCGTGCGGTTACGTCGGCAGACCAGTCGTGATGGACCAGCAGGGGTCCGTGTTGTAAAAGGGTCCAGGCCAATTGGCAAAATAGGTATAGTAGCCCAAGAATTTGACTGATGGACCACTACAACTAACAGTCCGGTATGCTCTAGACAGCTAGCAGGCCGCGGCTAGCAGGCTAGCAGATGGGCATTCAGGGTATGTTGCGACGAAGGAGCCTGTTGAAAAAAAACACTCGGGCGGATTTCTTCGGTATTCCAGTCGTGATGGATGGGCGGGGCACCGTATTGGCAATTTAAAGGGGTCCAGGCCAATTGGCAAAATAGGTATTGTAGCCCAAGGAGTGGCTGATGGACCTCTTCAGCTAGCTGGGAGATGGGCCTAGCATAGGCTAGCTCCAGGCTAATTGGTGCTTGCTTTGGAACAGGGATGTTAGCCAGGAGAAGCCAATCAGATAGCAGCTAGCTAGCTGCGATGATCCAGGTGAAGAGGTTCAGAGCTTGCGGTAGGAATCCGGTGATATGGAGAAAAAGGAGTCCGATAAGCTCTGGGTTGAAACACGTTGTACAGACTGGCAGGAGTTTTCCTGGCTAAAGGTTAGCTGATGACCGCTAGCAGTGGCTAGCTGGCTACTAGCTAGTAGCTGTTGGGGGTTCCGGTTCTAGAGTAAAGAAAATAGCAGAGCCATACCACATTAGGTGAGGCGGGTTGCAGGAGAGTATGTTGAAGTTGGGGTTAAGAAAATAAAMAAATATATATATGCGAAGAAAAAAGATATAAAAAAAAAAATATATATAAAGATATATACACGGGACATGACAAGACGAAGACAAAAGACGCCTGCCTGCTACGCCATCTTGGAGGTTACCACAACCATTTATGTTCCAAGGGATTATGTTAACATAACCATTAGCCGTATTTGCGCTGAGTAGTTATAGCCTGTGAGCGTGAACACACGAAAACTCGAATTAACATTTATATAACATTTCACAATATATGCTCCAAATGTACAATAAAACAGTGTAAATAAATGTAGAAAACCAATTCCAAAATGAAACAAAGCAACTAGGAACGTAACGTTGCTTCTCGATGAGTCAATCATCACAGAGCTGTCTTTGATGCTGCAGAAGATAACCTGCAGTCTCAACTCAAAATTCCTTTTGGTCTGTGAGGCCCTTGAAAGCTTTTGTTAAATTAGCAACACTTACCCAGAGTCCTGCAAACACATAGGCAACCTTCATTTGTATAGTGAACACCACACAATTATACTTGTATTTTACCTTGTCTMGTCTTCTTATCTTGGCTAAACACCTTGCTCTAGCGAGAATCTCTCTGCCTCCACGTTGTCCTTGAAAATCATTTTCTTTCCCTTCCAAGTAAAGACCAGGGTTGCTGGGAATGCCAGTGTGTGCCTGATGTTCTTCTTGTGTAGTGATTTATTCGCTGTTGCAAACTTCTTTCTCTTCATTGCCAGGTCCTTGGACAGGTCCGGGAAAAAAGACAGCCAGCGGCCTTCCCACCTTCTCCCGGGCTGTAGATCTTAGGAAGCGGATGAGAACTGTTCTCGGGGGCATGGTTAAACTGCGATTGGTTCGTTCAATTTCTAATTCGTGACTGTCGTCAAATCCAAATCCTTCTGCAATGATTTTCTGTACACACCAGATTATCACCAGCCTCACTTCCCTCTTTCAGATTAACCAATCTCACCGTGTTTCTCCTACCTCTGTTCTCAAGTTCTTCGCCACGATTCCTCAATATGTCCAGCTTTTTCTCGTGATTCTCATTACCCTTCTCCAGACGTGAGATGGCATCCTCCACTGTCGAAATCCATCCCTCTGCCCCATCCATCYTTTCTTGTATCGCATCAACTTTTTCCTTTAGCTCGGTAGTTGTTGTGTTTATCGTGGAGACATCGGATGCAACATCCAACAAAATCGTGTTCATCTTTCCCATTTGGTCAAATATGTCCTCCAGATTTACCGATTTGTCTGGGTTTACGTGTTTATCCATGTCTTGGTGGGGGGATTCGGGAGGACTTGCTGTTTGTTTGCTAGTCGATGTGGCCTTCTGTAAATACCGCATTAGGCTTGAATACGTTTTTCTAATAACACCACTTTAGCGAGCTGTTTCAAAATGTCAATCAAATCTAATTTTGTGTGCCGACTACAACAGGTGTAGACCTTACTGTGAAATGCTTACTTACAAGCCTTTAACCAACAATGCAGTTCAAGAAATAGTTGAGAAAATATTTACTAAATAAATGGAAAAAATTAATGAAATTAAAATGACATAACAATAACGAGGCTATATACAGTACAATGGGTATGTGCGGGGATACAGGTTAGACAAGGTAATTTAAAGTGACTATGCATAGATAATAAACAGCGAGTAGCATCAGTGTTAAAACAAAAGGGGGGGTGTCAATGTAAATAGCCCGGATGGCCATTTGATTTATTGTTCAGCAGTCTTATGGCTTGGGGGTAGAAGCTGTTAAGGAGCCTTTTTGGTCCTAGACTTGCCGCTCCGGTACCGCTTGCCGTGCAGTAGCAGAGAGAACAGTCTATGACTTGGGTGACTGGAGTATTTGACAGGTCCTGGATGTCAGAAACTTGGCTACAGTGATGTACTGGGCCGTACGCACTACCCTCTGTGGCGTCTTACAGTCGAGCAGTTGCCATACCAGGCGGTGATGCAACCGGTCAGGATGCTCTTGATGGTGCAGCTGTAGAAATGTTTGCGGATCTAGGGTACCATGCCAAATCTTTTCAGTCTCCTGAGGGAGAAAAGGTGTTGTCGTGCCCTCTTCACAACTGTTTTGGTGTGTTTGGACCATGATAGTTTGTTGGATACCAAGGAATTCGAAACTCTCAACCCACTCGATGTTAATTGGGACCTGTTCGGCCCTCCTTTTCCTATAGTCCACGATCAGCTTCTTTGTCTCGCTCACATTGAAGGAGAGGTTGTTGTCCTATAATCACACTGCCAGGTCTTTGACCTTCACCCTTTAGGCTGTCTCACCTTTGTCGGTGATGAGGCCTACCACTGTTGTGTCGTCAGCAAACTTAATGATGGTGTTGGAGTCATGTTTGGCCCTTGTGGGTGAACAGGGAGTACAGGAGGGGACTAAGTATGCACCCCTGAGAGGCCCCAGTGTTGAGGATCGCCGTGGTAGATGTGTTGTTGCCTACCCTTACAACCTGGGGGCAGCCCTTCAGGAAGTCCAGGATCCAGTTGCAGAGGGAAGTATTTAGTCCCAGGGTCCTTAGCTTCGTGATGAGCTTTGTGGGCACTATGGTGTTGAACGCTGAGCTGTAGTCAATGAACACCATTCTCACATAGGTGTTCCTTTTGTCCAGGTGGGAAAGGGCAGTGTTGATTGAGATTACGTCATCTGTGTTTCTGTTGGGGCGGTATGTGAATTGGAGTGGGTCTAGGATTACCGGCATGATGGTGTTGATGTGAGCCATGACCAGCCTTTCAAAGCAGTTCATGCCTGCTGACGTGAGTGCTACGGGGCGGTAATCATTTAGGCAGGTTCTCCTTCGCTTTCTTCGGCACAGGGAAAATGGTGCTGTTTGAAACATGTAGATATTACAGACTTGGTCAGGGAGAGGTTGAAAATGTCAGTGAAGACACTTGCCAGTTGGTCCACGCATGCTTTGAGGACACATCCTGGTAATCTGTCTGGCCCCACAGCTTTGTGAATGTTGACCTGTTTAAAGGTCTTGCTAACATCGGCTATGGAGAGCGTGATCACACAGTCATCCGGAACAGCTGGTGCTCTCATACATGCTTGCTTGCCTCGAAGCGAGCATAAAATACATTTTGCTCGTCTGGTAGGCTCGCGTCACTGAGCAGCTCACGGCTGGGTCTCCCTTTGTAGTCCATAGTATTTTTATCTTTTAAGCCCTGCCACATCTGACGAGCGTCAGAGCCGGTGTAGTAGGATTCAATCTTAGTCCTGTATTGATGCATTGCCTGTTTGATGGTTCGTCTGAGGGCATAACGGGATTTCTTATAAGCATCCGGATTAGTGTCCCACTCCTTGAAAGTGGCAGCTCTAGCCTTTAGCTCGGTGCGGATGTTGCCTCTAATCCATGGCTTCTGGTTGGGAAATGTACGTACAAGTCACTGTGGGGATGACGTTGGTGACCAAGCTGGTGACTAACTCAGTCACCAGCTTCATCAATAAGTGGCCAGATGGTGCCCAGGGCCCCCTGGTGCCCTCCACTGCCACCCCCAGCCCTGTCTGCTATGCTCTGCTCCCCAGCCCCATCTCTACCCCAACCCAGCCCGGTCTGCTCTGCTCCCCAGCCCTACCCCACCCCAGCCCTGTCTGCTCTGCTTTCGAGCTCCACCCCTACCCCAGCCGTATCTGCTCTGCTCCCCAGCCCCACCCTGGACAGCCAGGCAGAGAAAGGGAGAGCAGCCATAGGGGAGCTGCTGCTACGGTAGCACGGAAATGTAATCTGCTTTATATGGTGATGACCCATCCATTCTACAAGCCCATTGAACACGGTTTTGTTCCCAGAAAACATTTATCTGTGCAATTGAGCCGGCTGTCTCCAGTGGGAGGTGACCTAGTTTGGATTAAACAATCATTCACACAACCCCCCCGCCCCCATTCCCCTTCTAAATTTTAGATGTGCCTACGGTGACACCCATGGTGTAGCCACTATGATGGATGTGAGGTACCCCACTCCGAGAAGGCCTAACAGGGTACCAGAGCTGGAGTAGAGAGTAAGCTRGAGTAAGTTGTGGAGGTGTACCGCACTTCCTCCTTTCATTACCAGGAGGATGGCTCTCTCTTGCTCAGTCATTTCATTGCTCCTCTCTACTTTCCTGCACTATCTCTTTCTCAATCTCTCTCTCTCCTGCTGTGGAGGTGGAGGTGTCTCTCAGTATTCTGCAGAGCAAGGCAGAGTGTCTATTGAAAAGGAGCCTCTCTGCCCGTCTCAAACAGGAGGGAATTAAATTGTATATTTACTCCTGGAAGAAGATGGAGCCTTTTATAGGTCATCCCGCCGATTCCGATCGAAACGGACTCAAGTAATTTGGGGTAAAATGGTGTTTGATTGGGCTTTGAGAATGGAGTGGGAGAGAGGGAGGGTGGTGCACACACATGATGGTGAGAGGTATGGATATGGAGGAGAGGGAGTAAGGGAGGGATGGTGAGAGGAAAATCAATGGTTGTGTAAAAACACCATTGAGACCCATTAAAACCACGTAGAATGTGTGTTGCCACCCTAGGGTCATGCACTTCTCATGAAGGATATTTAAACAAGAAAAATATTGTTATATGATTTTCTGGCCATATCGCCCAGAGCTTGCTGGGGAGGCAACTCTGGGGCTGGAGCTGGGGGATCTACTCTGGGGCTGGAGCTGGGGGGGCTACTCTGGGGCTGGAGTGGGTAGGCTACTCTGGGGCTGGAGCGGGTAGGCTACTCTGGGGCTGGAGCTGGGTAGGCTACTCTGGGGCTGGAGCTGGGTAGTCTACTCTGGGGCTGGCTGCTGGGGGGGCTACTCTGGGCTGGAGCTGGGGGGTTACTCTGGGGCTGGAGCTGGGGGTACTCTGTGGCTGGAGCTGGGTAGGCTACTTTGGGGTTGGAGCTGGGGGGCTACTCTGGGGCTGGAGCTGGGGGGCTACTCTGGGGCTGGAGCTGGGGGGGCTACTCTGGGGCTGGAGCTGGGGGGGCTACTCTGTGGCTGGAGCTGGGTAGGCTACTTTGGGGTTGGAGCTGGGGGGGCTACTCTGGGGCTGGAGCTGGGGGGGTACTCTGGGCTGGAGCTGGGGGGGCTACTCTGGGGCTGGGCTGGGGGGAGCGCTCTCTGGGGGGGGCTGGAGCTAGGGCTGGAGCTGAACAGTAATGAGCCTTTGTTGCTTCTAGATATGATTCAGGGAAAATTAATGGCCGGGGTGAATCACTTGAATGCACATTATCCCTTCATTTACCCATGAGTTTGAACTTTAAATTTCTTTTTTTTTTTGGTGTTGAAGTCGTCGCTATTTTCTTAATTACATGTACCCTCTCTCAATAACCTCTCACAGTGGTAAAATATCTGTGGTAAAATATCTCAAAGCAATCATTTTCAAATGCCCCTGACCTCCTTTCTTTTGTAGTCTTATACCGGCCCATCAAATCCACCTTGAAGCACTATTTCATATGCTCTTCGACTCATCTTTGAAACGCAGACAGGGTCATTTTCTCAGGAGAAATGTCATTTATTTCCCTTGTTAAATCCAACAAAAATGGTCTTATAAAACAATTCTCTCTCTCTCTCTTTCTSTCTCTGGAATCAGAGCTTTGCTGRAAATGTTGTTAATCATAGATATGTGAATTACAGGGCACTCAAGATATCCTTGTAGTGATTTATGAATATGTTTGACATCCACATCAGCATAGTTGACACAATTAATTTCAGTATATTGTTAGATGTTCATTCTGCCTCGTCGCCGCTCCAAAGCTGACTACATAATGAAGTGATAATGTAGGTTTTAGAACTCGACAGTAAGTCTGGGATAGACCTTATACTCTCTAACACTGCTTTTGGGTGTTGAAGCAGCTGTAGCTTCCTGAGTTTTCTCTTGTATCCTTAATCCTGTACATGTGCCTATTAAACAATCTGAATCTAATCCCATGTCTCCCACTCTGGGTGATTCAGCTGATGAAGTGTGTCCTCTCTGTTGTCCATATTCTTATTCTACCTGATTTGTCTCTGTGTGATCATAATTACTAAACTGAAGGCAAGAGGGGATTGACTACAGTGTGTTGTTTTTTTGTCCAAAGGCTTTCCGATGCTGAAGGATGATTTTGCTTCTGTAGGGACTATGTTTGTGGAGAGGAAGTCAAAGGAAAACAAGGGTCTCCTAGAGAATATGTAGAGTGGGAGATGGACTTGGTAGATTGATGCCTCTTCTATAAGGGAGAACTCAGAGAGATGCAACCCTAATTAATTTAGGCCTCGACTAAGGTAATACTACTTGGAGAAGTCGTCATTGGACAAAAATAAAAATATATCCATATTGAATATAATTGCCATAGAGGAAATTAAATTGGTTACTATCTACAGTTGAAGTTGGAAGTTTACATACACTTAGGTTGCAGTTATTAAAACTAGTTTTTCAACCATTCCACAAATTTCTTGTTAACAAAGTATAGTTTTGGCAAGTCGGTTAGGACATCTACTTTGTGCATGACACAAGTAATTTTTCCAACAATTGTTTACAGACAGATTATTTCACTTATAAATTCACTGTATCATAATTCCAGTGGGTCTAAATTGACTGTGCCTTTAAACAGCTTGGAAAATTCCAGAAAATGATGTCATGGCTTTAGAAGCTTCTGATAGGCTAATTGACATAATTTGAGTCAATTGAAGGTGTACCTGTGGGTGTATTTCAAGGCCGATCTTCAAACTCAGTGCYTCTGTGCTTGACATGAGAAAATCAGCCAGGACCTCAGATTTTTTTTTGCATACCTCCACAAGTCTGGTTCATCCTTGGGAGCAAGGTTCTACAAGGTTCTCCATCATTGTTTTCAGGCTGGTTGTATTGGTGCTAGCTAGGTACCAAGCTAAAGCTAGCTACCCCAGAAGTTGCGGTCAAACAAATTATGCTTTATTACAATGCGGTATTGTAAACATCGTTCGTGGCCGGTGTTTGCTTGTTTGCAGACTTTTTTGTACAGCTTTGACAGTGCTACTGTATCTTTTTTGACACACAAAGAACCCAAACGGCGTTCCATAGTATGTATGTCGTGAAGCTAATAGCAGTGACGCTATTACTGTGTAACTCCGGTAGGGCAACATCTGAAAAATAGTGCACTTGGTACTGTGTACCGGTGCTCGACCAGTCAACGAAAGTCAACGTCACCCACGACAGAGAACGGTTGATAGTCAAGGGCAATGAATTCCTTGATCTTGGCTTAAATGGATTTCGCCTTTGAGTTGTCTCKCTGAAATTTTGGTACTCTTTCAAATGACTGCTCGACTTGTTGACTGCTCGATTCACACAGCAGACATTGTGGGCTAGTTTAGGAATGCTGTGTTGCATGTCATGTACCTACATTATATAGGTATGCACGTCAGCTTTGACATCGGTTTTGCACATCGGGGCGTTAAACTATACATTGGCCGATACCGATGTTGGCACTTTTAGCTAATATCGCCCGATTCCGATATGTTCACCGATCTATCATGCATCCGTAGTATGAACTTCTCAATTTGCTCTTTAAAGTGAATTCTGTGTATGTTTAGGTGCCTTAAACTAAACCCTGGACCCTTTTTTATTGTTCCCATCAGGGACTGATTTAGACCTGGGACACCAGGTGTCTGCAATTAATTATTAGGTAGAATGGAAACTAGCAGGCTCCAGATCTCGTAGGGTAAGTGTTGATTACCCCTGGTTTAGGTGTTCAGAGTGTAACTCTCAGGGCCTGTATAGGCCTACCTGTGCATTTGCAGATTTAAGCCAATGTGATTTGAAATCCCATCATCAGCAGCTGCTAATGGCCTAGCAGTACAGTATGATCAGCACAGCAGTTTATGTACACTAAAGCCCTTTGACGCTCAGCTGGGTAATGCAAGCTAACAAACATTACATTGCCCATCCCAGACTCATCTCTGCTTCTCCTAGTGTTATGAATCTGGCTCCACACAGAAATGCTCACAGCCTATAGCTGTAATTAAAGGTGTCTGAGAGAAAATTGGAAAATAAACTCTCCACAATAGGCTTCTGTAGCTACAGAGAGGAAGAAAGAGAGGCTTGGAGCAGTTGGATATCTCTGCTCCATCAGATAATGTCGTTATCTCAGAATTACCCACCGACACAGCCTTGGCGGAACCCGTGAAGAGTTGAGAAACTCTACATTACACATCAATTGATAGTAAACCAAATGTGGGAGTGGTGAGACTGCTTTGCATTTCAGCACAGAGAGATGAGCATGAAGTATTTTGATGTTTAGGGTTTTCGGTCATATTTAACATACGTGTGATTAGCAGAGCAAGTATAGTCAATGATATCAACACCTTCAGTAGTGTGTCTCATAAGCAGCACCTCTGAATATTATCTAAGTTGAAACTCTCAGGTCAGGTCACTGTTGTGGCTTGTCCTTAGCGCCTCAGTTTTTTAATATCAACTTGTCTGTGGCACTGGAAGCGTTGCATGCTAATCCCCTCCAGCTGAAATGATCAGTTCAGGCTCCAGGAGTAGCAGTGGATCTAATTGGTTTCCCTGAGTTGACTGTGCGTCTGTCTGGTTTACCTCTTCGTGTTTGTATCATATTATTGTGTACCTAATTTCAAATGCTGGCATTTGACCTTTTCCTCTATGAGGACGCACACACTTCCTATTATTTCCCAGTCATTCCTAATGAGATTTTAAATGAACTGAGTCAACGGAACGAATATTAATGTATATCGACTGGCTCGAGTGTATGCAGTGGTGACCCGTCATTCCAGGCAGGTGTTTTGAGCCCCACATTTCTACTAGAAATGTAAAATAAAAACACTTTTTTGTTGTTGTGGGCTGTTTTGCATGTTATTTTGCCATTAATAGACATATCAGCTTGCAAAAAATATAAAAATTCATTGAGTTAATAAAGCCGCATACAAACATGGTCTTTTATTTTCTTTCTTAAGGCAGCTCCAAAATGCAGGTGCTTCAGTTGTTCTCTAGTTGCGTCATGATTGGGTAATGTTCTCTAGTTGTGCCGTGATTGGGTAATGTTCTCTAGTTGCGTCATGATTGGGTAATGTTCTCTNTCTAGTTGTGCCGTGATTGGGTAATGTTCTCTAGTTGCGTCATGATTGGGTAATGTTCTCTAGTTGTGCCGTGATTGGGTAATGTTCTCTAGTTGTGCCGTGATTGGGTAATGTTCTCTAGTTGCGTCGTGATTGGGTAATGTTCTCTAGTTGTGCCGTGATTGACTGTGTTCTGTTACTCTACGTCACCGTCAAATCTAAGGGTAGTCCTCGAAAATTCAAGCCCCTTGGGTGCTGCCATAGAGTTACATTAGAAGTGCCCATCCAAGAAGGCTCAAGGTCATTGGCAACAGATCAAATGACGTCCAATCACGTTATAAGTACAGTAACTTTGATTGGACGGATCATGTCAACATCATACTTTCAAAATCTTAGCTAGCAAGCTAGCAGTCATCATCATGAATCAAGTCGACAATCTACTGACAAATGCTTTTTAATCTTTGTCATTATGAAAATAAATAATGAAGAGAAATTATAGGTAAAATGTGTCGGTGCTCATTGGCCAGTGGACAAGTTGGAAATCGCAAATTCAACAATGAATGGTTTGGAAGGAATTAGTGGCTAACTGCAAACATGGCAAACATGGCAAAGCAATCACTAGCCTGCTATTCAGTAGTGTGGCTGTGTGGTCCCAAGTAGGGTTTAAGGGTCTCTTTTCCAAGCTTAAAATGATAAACATTGGCCATGCTGTCAATCCAGCATGATTTCTGCTGCGCTCAAAAAACTGTTAACTGCGAACTGGGAAATCTGACTTCAGTGACAACTGGGAACTCGGGGGGAAAAGATGAGCTCCGACAGGGAAAATACGTTTTGAACGGTCATCCAACTCTGAATTTTAAGTCGGGAACTCGGGCTTCTTTCTAGAGCTACGACCTGAAGATCACTGACGTCATCATGATTTGACCTTGTTTTTTCCCGAGATCCCAGTTGTCTTGAAAGTGCAATAAATCCAGAGAATGCCATACTTTGATGACAAAGTTTGATGACAAAATTTGCCCTCGAAGGACCGCSGCGCCACCTTCCTGTTCAAGTGAGCACAACACAGCAAGGTGAGTGCAGAAATGTCTTGTATGCAGCTGCATAAATTATGTAATATGCCAGGGAGATATGTATACTGTAGCTAAGAAGGTTATACTAACTTAACTGTATGTTAAGTACCCTGTGTATATAGCCTTATTTATCTTAAAACTGCATTGTTGGTTAAGGGCTTGTAAGTAAGCATTTCACTGTAAGGTCTACCTACACCTGTTGTATTCGGCACGTGTCAAATAACATTTGATTTGATTTTGGTTTGATGTTGTGTAGTAAAATTTTAGTAGCCCGTGTGCCTCACCCTAATCATTTTATATTTTTACCCCTCTTAATTTCACCTACTGTTCTGACTTGGTGGAGCACATGTAGCCTAGAACCTTAGAGAAATGTAATCATCAAATATTGTAAGAACTTTCATTGTCTGCTTATATGCCCCCTTTATTTATTCTACAGTTCTGACTTGGT
The DNA here is from genome assembly GCF_002910315.2 of Salvelinus sp. IW2-2015. Lineage (NCBI taxonomy): Eukaryota > Metazoa > Chordata > Actinopteri > Salmoniformes > Salmonidae > Salvelinus > Salvelinus sp. IW2-2015. Next base: position 12,670,267 of record NC_036868.1, on the reverse strand, counting down.
GTACAGCGAGAACATTGTAAGAACGCTGTTATGTGATAAGCATAGTCAGGCCTCCTGAGTGRCGCAGTGGTCTAAGGCACTGCATTGCAGTGCTAGCTGTGCCACTAGAGATCCTGGTTCAAGTCCATGCTMTGTCGYAGCCGGGAGACCCATGGGGCGGTGCACAATTGGCCCAGCATCATCCGGGTTAGGAGAGGGTTTGGCTGGCAGGGATGTTCTTGTCCCATCGCGCGCTAACGACTCCTGTGGCGGTCGCCAGGTGTACAGTGTTTCCTCTGACACATTGGTGCGGCTGGCTTCCGGGTTAAGCAAGCAGAGGGTCAAGAAGCAGTGGGTTGTGTTTCGGAGGACGCACGGCTCTCGGCCCGAGTCCGTACGGCGTTGCAGCGATGGGACAAGACTGTAACTACCAATTGGATACCACAAAATTGGGGAGAAAAGGGGGTATACAAAAAATAAGTAGAGTCAATGATAACAACACACCTGTAGTGTGTCTCATAAGCAGTACCTCTGAATATTTACTAAGATGAAACACTCAGATCAGGTCACTGTTGGTGCTTGTCCTTTTTTAATATCATAACTTGTCTGTGGCACTGAAATTGTTGCATGCTGCTGAAATTATCAGTCCAGGCTCCAGGGGTAGCAGTGGTTTCCCTTTTAATTGGTTTCCCTGAGCTGACTGTGCATCTGTCTGGTTTACGTCTTCATGTTTGTATCATATTATTGTGTACCTCGTTTCTTTGGCCTTTTCCTCTATAAGGACGTACACACTTCCTATTATTTCCCAGTCATTCCTAATGAGATTTTAAATGAACTGAGTCAACGGAACAAGTATTAATGTATATCGACTGGATTGCATGTATGCCTGTTTTTTGGTCCTTTACTACAGCTCTATACTGGATATGCAGATATTGCGTTGGAGCTGCTTTACATTTGTGCATGTCTCTTCCAGTGTGTTTGTGCCTGCATGTTCTCCCTGGTCCCTGTGCCTGTGTGGTAGGTGTAGAGGAGCAGTGAAGGGGCTGATTTGTGCAGGGGAGGGTTGTGTGTGTGTGTGTGTGTGTGTGTGTGTGTGTGTGTGTGTGTGTGTGTGTTGTGTGTGTGTGTGTGTGTGTGTGTGTGTGTGTGTGTGGTGTGTGTTGTGGTGTGTGTGTGTGTGTGTGTGTGTGTGTGTGTGTGTGTGTGTCTTTAGTACTTGATGACGCTCTTTCTTAATTTCTTCATCTCCAGCCAGGACTGACAGGTCCCACCACTGTATTTCACCACATACACAATCAAGACTCCACAGGTGGCATAGAGGTGGTGTGTTTAGGCTTGGCCAAAACAAGGGATAGAGTGTTATAGCCAATAGTAGAGCCATATGGAATAAAGGAGGATGTTCATTGGCCAGAAGTAGTACATTTTATGGAGAATGGGGTTAATTTTGAGACGACTGTACAGTAAGCCCAGTGAGGAAGCTGGCAGATGGTTAGAGTCTTTGTAGTTTAATTATAATCCAAGGAGTAGGCAAGAGAATGGTCGTGCAGGCAAAAGTCAAAACCAGATTCTGATCCAAGAGGTAAGTGTGGCAGCAGGCTCGAGGTCAGGGCCAGGAGGGGTCAGGCAGGCGGGTACGGAGTCCAGAAAATAAGGCAAGGGTCAAAACCGGGAGACTAGAAAGAGAATAGAAAACAGGAGCAACGGGAAAACACGCTGGTTGGACTTTTGAAAACATACAAGACGAACTGGCACAGAGAGACAGGAAACACTGGGATAAATACACTGGGGAAAATAAGCGACACCTGGAGAAGGTGAAGCAATCACAAGAACAGGTGAAACAGATGGAGGGTGTGACAGATGGAGGGTGTTTGGAAATCCTGTCCTAATATAAATCAGACTGGAAGACCTGGATGTGCCTTACAGAGCTGGAGAGGCTAGGTTGTAATGAGTTCAGAAGGTGACAACTCTGTGGGAGACAGTGGGATGGAGAGAAGGGTCTGTGGTTGATATGGACACATGATGATCTGCTGTTGTAGCTAGGGCCATGAGTTTTTACCAGACCATGTCACCTGACCATGGAAGCCTAAATACACAGGCATAGGGATATTTGAAATGAAAGACCAGAACCTTCTGTTCACTGGCCATGCGGTTACAGTGCATTCAGAAAGTATTCAGACCCCTTGACTTTTTCCACATTTTGGTACGTTTTTGCCTTATACTAAAATGTATTAAATAAAAAATGTMCTTATCAATATACACACAATACCCCATAATGACAAAGCGAAAACAGGTTTTTAAATACCTTATTTACAGAAGTATTCAGACCCTTTGCTATGAGACTCGAAATTGAGCTCAGGTGCATCCTGTTTCCATTGATCATCCTTGAGATGTTTCTACAACTTGATTGGAGGCCACCTGTGGTAAATTCAATTGATTGGACATGATTTGGAAAGGCACAAACCTGTCTATATAAGGTCCCGGTAGGTTGACAGTGCATGTCAGAGAAAAACCAAGCCATGAGGTTGAAGGAATTGTCCGTAGAGCTTTGAGACAGGATTGTGTCGAGGCACAGATCTGGGGGAGGGTACCAAAATTGTTTTGCAGCATTGACGGTCCCCAAGAACACACTGGCCTCCATAATTCTTCAATGGAAAGAACATTTAAATGGAAGAACTGAGCAATCGGGGGGGGGGAAGGGCCTTGGTAAGGAAGGTGACCAAGAACCTGATGGTCACTCCAGAGCTCCAGAGTTCCTCTGTGGAGATGGGAGAACCTTCCAGAAGGACAACCATCTTTGCAGCACTCCACCAATCAGGCCTTTATGATAGAGTGGCCAGATGGAAGCCACTCCTCAGTCAAAGGCACATGACACCCCGCTTGGTGTTTGCCAAAAGGCACCTAAAAGACTCTGACCATGAGAAACAAGATTATCTGGTCTGATGAAACCAAGATTGAACTCTTTGGCCTGAATGCCAAGCATCACGTCTGGAGGAAACCTGGCACCATCCACGGTGAAGCATGGTGGTGGCAGCATGTGGAGAAGTTTTTCAGCGGCAGGGACCGGGAGAGTAGTCCGGATTGAGGGAAAGATGAACGGAGCAAAGTACAGAGAGATCCTTGATGAAAACCTGCTCCAGAGCGCTCAGGACCTCAGACTGGGTCGAAGGTTCACCATCCAACAGGACAACGACCCTAAGCACACAGCCAAGACAACGCAGGAGTGGCTTCAGGACAAGTCTCTGAATGTCCTTGAGTGGCCCAGCTTGAACCCGATCGCGCATCTCTGGAGAGACCTGAAAATAACTGTGCAGCGACGCTCCCCATCCAACCTGACAGAGCTTGAGAGGATCTGCAGAGAAGAATGGGAGAATCTCTCCAAATATAGGTGTGCCAAGCTTGTAGCGTGTCGTAGAATTACAACATTATGTTAATCACATTACTTTTATATTAGAATATATTCCTATATTAGTACATTCACACTGTCTGTTTTTCTGAGGGGAGCCTCTGAGGTTTAACGCTGAAAGTGGTGAGGGTAGATGCTTCTGGCCCTCTCCTGTCTCCTGTATCACCACACGACTGCGGTGGCCATGCACGCCTACAACTCTTGCATCAAGTTTTGCGGATGACACTACAGTGGTAGCTTGATTACAACAACCGACGAGACGCCTACAGGAGGATGTGAGGGCCCTCGGAGTGTGTGGTGTCAGGAAAATAAACCTCACACTCAACGTCAACCAAAAACAAAGGAGATGATTGTGGACTCAGGAAACAGCATGGGGAGCACCCCCTATCCACATCGACGGTCAGTTAGTGGAGAAGGTGAAAGTTTTAAGTCCTCGGCTGTACACATCCGACAAACTGGAAATTGATTCCACCCACACAGACAAGCGTGTGAAGAAGGCGCAGCAGCGCCTCTTCAACCTAGGTAGAGGCTGTCCTGAACGGAAATTATCGGTCACTTTGTCACCAAAAGCACAACATCACAGAGACCTTTCGTACGATGACAATCGTTAAGCTCACAGTCGGCTGTATCACCGACCTGGTTGAGGTCAACTGCTCCGCCCACAAACCGCTAGGCTCTCCAGAGTGTAAGGTAGATGGTCTGCTGGAACGCATCACTCGGGGCAAACTTACCTGCCCCCTAGGACACTCTACACCCGAATGTCACAGAGGCCATAAAGATCATCAAGGACAACAAGCCACCCAAGCCACTGCCTGTTCACCCCGCGATCATCCAGAAGGCGGAGAGTCAGTACAGTGCATCAAAAGCAGGGACCGAGGACTGAAAAACAGGCTTCTATCCTCAAGGCAATCAGGACTGTTAAACAGCCCACTAACATTTAGCGGCCCTCCAACATTACTGACTCAACCTCCAGCACTTTAAAAATGGGAATTGATGGAAATTATGTAAAAAATTGTACACTAGCCACTTTAAACAATGCCAGCTTGCTAATAACAAGTTACATTAACCCTACATTCCCATCTCATATGTATATACTTACCTCATATATCATCTACTGCATTCTTCCAATCTTTATGCCCTTAATAAGTACCACTAGCCCACTTATAAACTGAGCCACTTTAGTTTACATACCTACATACTATCTCATACTAATAGTAACCTACTCATACCATCTAAACGCATTTCTTGCCATGCCCTTCATGACCACCACTCATTCATATATCTTTATGATACATTTCTTTTCCCTTTACACTTGTGTGTGTGTATAAGTTGTAGTGGTTGAATTGTTAGGGTTAGATACTTGTTGTATTACTGGCATTGTCGGAAACTAGAC
>NC_036868.1:12605547-12665467 GCF_002910315.2 Salvelinus sp. IW2-2015 | reverse complement strand
GATTGGTAACAACATCTCCCACCCCGCTGACCTCTCAACACTGGGGGCCCCACAAGGTGCGTTCTCTGAAAGCCCCTCTCCTGTCTCCTCTGATTCACCACACGACTGCGTAGGCCATGCACGCCTACAACTCATATCAAGTTTGCGGATGACACTACAGTGGTAGGCTTGATTACCAACAACCGACGAGACGGCCTACAGGGAGGAGTGAGGTCCCTCGGAGTGTGATGGGTCAGGAAAATAAACCTCACACTCAACGTCAACCAAAAACAAAGGAGAATGATTGTGGACTCAGGAAACAGCATGGGGAGCCACCCCCTATCCAATCGACGGTCATAGTGGAGAAGGTGGAAAGTCTTTAAGTCCTCGGTGTACACATCCGACAAACTGTGAAATTGATTCCACCCACACAGACAGCGTGTGAAGAAGGCGCAAAGCAGCGCCTCTTCAACCTAAGAGATGGCTGGTCTTGAACGCGAAATTTATCGGAACGTTTTACAAAGCCCTACATCACCAAGATGGCACCAAATTCTACGTAGTAGCAATCGAGTACCGCTCCCAGTGGCTGTATCACCGACCTGGTCTAGGCAATTGCTACCGCCCACAAACCGTAAGGCTCTCCAGAGAGTAGAGGGATCTGCAGAACGCATCACCGGGGCAAACTACTCGCCCCCAGGACACCATTAACACCCGAATGTCACAGGGAGGCCATAAAGACATTCATTACCGGAAGCACAAGCATTTCGCTACACTCGCATTAACATCTGCTAACCATGTGTATGTGACTAATAAAATTTGATTTGATTTGATTTGATTTGATTTGAAAGTAGTTTTACGATGGCTTGGTGATAACCTGAAGACTGCATTCCATTCTATGATTAGTGTCTGTGTGCCTGTCTGCCGGTGCCAGGCAGACCCTCCCTCCAGTTTATTTCTCCCACATGGCAGATGAATACTGGACTCCCTTATTCTGAGGGAAGGGCCTAGTATCCTATGTTACATTAGTATTTCTGTATAAACAAGCAGTAAATGAACTAGAAACAGATATTTGGTGTCATTTAAATCTTGATGTCTGTTGAATGAGTGGACAATGTAACTTTTTTGTATAATTTCTACATATGTTCTTCGTCACATGGACTCAGGAAGACTATAAAGAGTTTATTTGGGCTTTAACTTTACATCATTGGGTGAACGTTAACGCTCCATTACTGCAGTAAATATTAATCAAGTTTGCTAGTTTTGAAGAAATCTAAGTCTCTCCTTTTGATTAGAAAATTACCATGACAAGCGTCATACCCAAGAAGACTCGAGGCTGTAATCGCTGCCAAAGGTGCTTCAATAAAGTACTGACTAAAGGGTCTGAATACTTATTTAAATGTGATATTTTTAAATGTTTTTATGAATTTGTTAACACTTCTAAAAAGTGGTGTGGTGTGTGTTTAATTTTAATTTTATTTGTTATGTTTGGAAAGTTGAGTGAGTGAGTAATGAAATGGTTGCATATCCCAGAGCCAATGTATTGCTGTGAGCCGGGGTATGAGAGGGCTTTCAATGTTGTTCAGATGATGGATATACTTTTATAAGGAATTATACGTCTTATTTATTTATTGTCCTATCATGGTGGAACAGTTTGAAAATAAATGATACATGTGATTTATTATTGTCCTATCATGGGGAACTACTTAAAAAAAACAAATTATATCAAATTATTTATTTATGATCCTATTTTAATGGTACGGTCCATGACCCTATACCCTAGACAMCCACCTGAATGACCCAGACACTAAGGAGAAGTCCCTAACTGTTTTATGTGCCTGCTGTAAGCGGTCTGTATGCAGTCAAAATGAGGTCAGAGACCAAGAGCAGCACTGCCCCCTCAAGATTCTGAGCCTGGGTTGGTCAGGGTTGGTCCTGCAAAGCCAAAGCCCCCTAAAGGGAGAGCATACTACACAAGGAAATTCTCAAAGCTGCTAATGAGAACCTTGACGACCTTGTACCTAGCCGGTGGGGATTCCGGTGGGGTGCCCCCACCCAGGCAGTGGCAGTGCTGGCAACACTAGCTGCAGTAACCCATGGGGAGGGGGTCACACTCGGACATTCAGAGAGGGGATATATTATTGTGACCCTGGTGGCACAAAATCAAAGTCGGACTGCATGGAGATGCTTGGGAATATGGTCAATACGGGTGACCGTGTTGTGGGTGTTTCAGGAAGAAGGTGTACATTTGACCTCCATCATCTAGGATGTGACAATGGTAAATAAAATCTCTCAATTTTTGCCCATTTTTTGCACGGTCTTGCAGGCCTTCTCATGCAGCTGCGACTGCAAGTGCATTTGTAAATCAWGACCTATCTTGAGTTGGGCTCTGGGATGGTGCAATTGTTGAGAAAGTGAGCTTATGGTTGTGTGGGGGTAAGGGTTGAGTGTGTGTGGGTGTATGTGTGTATCCCACAACTGTTGCGAAGGAGTAAAATAAAATAAAGTAAAATAAAATATTTTAGGGACAATAGAGGATGATCCACAGCTATATATAATACAAATCGAGGTGAGAGCGATGGAAATGCATTTGGCAGTTGATCTACTTCAATTCGGTAAATGGCACTGTGTGCTCTTTTCAAAGGATGGATCCCAGTCGGTTCAGGGCTATGGGATACAGGGGGTCGAGGGTGGTCTGCCGGGCATTGGGATGACAACCCAACTCGGGATGAGGATGGCTTTTAGCGGGTGGAATAGTAGGGACCAATTKGAGGTTTACTTAGTAGAAATGMAAATATCATGGTACAGCTATATAGACACTCAATCATCATGTTACTTTTTAATGGTACGTTTACAAACATATATTTTGATAAAAATAATTGAAAGTTGTGTCTCATTATGGTAAGTGGTGAAATAAGTATAGCCAGTTACAATTGTAATGGCCTAGCAGATAATAAGAAAAGACGATCAGTATTTACCTGACTAAAAGAGAAGGAATATAATATCTATTGTCTACAGGAAACCCATTAAACAGTTTTAGATGAAGTTTTGTGGAAAAAGAACTGGGGGGGGCGAAATATATTTCTCCCATGGGCAAAGAAATTCAAAAGGGGTGATGGTTTTAATTAACAATMATTTTGATCCAAATGTGCAAATTGTCCAAACAGATCCTCAAGGTAGATGGATTATTTTAAATATGTTATTGGACCATAAACAGATATGGCTTATTAACCTATACGGTCCGAATAATGATGATCCAAGCTTCTTTGAAAATATATATAAGAATTTATCAACTCTACAAGCAACACTATTATTATGGTGGGAGATTTTAATACGGTCTTAAATACCTCTATGGACCGGAAAGGAAATCACACTACAAACTATCACCCTCAGGCACTTAAGGAAATCATGAATGTCATGGATATATTGGAATTAGTGGATATATGGAGACTTAAATACCCTGACCTAGTGAAATAAATGGCGGAGGCTTAATCAAGCTAGTCGTCTTGACTACTTTCTTATACCATTCTCTCTGGCACCAAAAGTTTAAAAAGTGTTGATAGGGGACAGAATGCGATCGGATCATCACATAATTGGCATATATATTACTCTTACAGAATTTCCACGTGGGCGAGGATATTGGAAATTTAATCAAAGCCTACTAGATGATAAATTGTTTAGAACTAGGACAGAAGAATTTATAACTGACTTTTTCAGACATAACATAGGTATAGCAGATCCCCGTATTGTATAGGACACTTTTAAGTGTGCCTTTAGAGGCAATGCAATTCAGTACTCATCAATAAAACAAAAGCAATTTAGATCAAAAGAGTCCATATTAACAAAGGAAATTGAAGGACTAACAGTACAGTTAGATAGCAATAAAAACGGTACCATAAAGGCACAGAATAAGTTAGAGGAAAAACAAAAAGAAATGGAGGAACTTATTCAAGAAAGATCCAGTGTAATATATTATAAAAAATAAAGCAAACTGGATGGAATATGGGGGAAAATGCACCAAATTCTTTTTCAATCTTCAATATAGAAATGCTACCAAAAAAAATGTATTAAAACTTGTTACAAATGATGGAGTCACGCATGAATACGACTAAGATGATATTTTAAATATATTTAATTTCCTCAATAAGATAAGTAAATTACATCGTAACAGAAAGACCATTGACAGCCAAAATTACAAGGAGGAAACTGCTTTATGCAATACGCGACCTATTTAAGGGATGGGAAATACTCCATGGGATGCAAATAGTGCTCATGATGCGAAGTATACATAACTTTTGTTTATAATACTCCAAAGACCATTATTACCTTGTGTTAACTACTCCTTGATTAAATGGTAGATTATTCAGACAGCGAGACAAGAAGGTCTGACTAATGATAATATACTGAAACAGACCCAAGTGGATATATAAAAATCCAGTCCATTTAAAAAATTGGAGACCTCTTACACTTCAGTGAGCAAAAATCCTATGCAAAATGCTTGGCGCATAGAATTAAAAAAGTATTGTCAGAATATATATCATCCTAATCAGACAGGTTTTTTTTACATGGACGATACACCAGGCCTGGTTTTCATAGCTGATTGAAAAGGCTTTTGATAAACGTACAACAGGAGTTTATATAAAGTGGGGAGAACAAGTATTTGATACACTGCCGTTTTTGCAGGTTTCTCCTACTTACAAAGCATGTAGAGTGTTCGTAATTTTTATATATACAGCTTCAACTGTGAGAGACGGAATCTAAAACACAAATCCGAAAATCACATTGTATGTTTTTAAAAGTAATTTAATTTGCATTTTATTGCATGACATAATAGATTTTGATCCAACTACAACGTAAGAATTGCCGGCTCACAAGACCTGTTAGTTTTTTCTTTAAGAAGCCCATGTTTCCCCACTCATTACCTGTATTAACTGCACTGTGATCTCGAACTCGTTACTGTAATAAAAGACACCTGTCACCACACTCAATAAAACAGACTCCAACTCTCCACAATGGCCAAGCCACAGAGAGCTGTGTAAGGACATCAGGGTAAATTGTAGACCTGTCACAAGCTGGTGATTGGTGTAAGCAGTGATCAATAGCAAGCAGCTTGGGAAGCAACAACTGTTGGCGCAATTATTAGAAAATGAAGAAGTTACGATAGATGACTGGCAATCCCCCTGTCCTGGCTCCATGCAAGATCTCACTCGGGCAAATCATGAGCAGGAGGGGTGAGGGATCAGCCCAGACACACGACGCGAGGACCTGGTAATAGACTGAAGAGAGCTGGATCCGCACAGTCTCAAAGAAAACCATTAGTAACAACTACGCTGTCATGAATAAAATGCCTGCGGCGCAGCGAAGGTCCCCTGCACTCAGCAGGTACCGTCTGAAGTTTGCCAATAGACACATCTGGATGACCTAGAGGAAGAATGGAGGAGGTACATGTGTCTGATGAGAACATATAATTAGAGCTTCTTTTTGGTCTAATACTCAACTTCGCCGTGTTTGGGAGAGAAACGGATGAGTACAACCCAAGAAACCATCTCAACGTGAAGAGTGGGAGGGAACACATCCATTCTTTGGGGTATGCTTTTCTGCAAAGGGGAACAGGACGACTTGCGTATTCGAGAGGGAGATGGATGGGGCCATGTATCGCGACGAGTCTTGGCCAACAACCTCCTTCCTCAGTAAGAGCATTGAAGATGGGTCGTGGCTGGTGCTTCCAGCAGTGACAAGACCGCGAAACACACAGCCAGGGCAACTAAGGAGTGGCTCTGTAAGAAGCATCTCAAGGTCCTGGGAGTGGCTCTGAGCATTCAGACCTGAGAACCCAATAGAAAATCTTTGGAGGGAGCTGAAAGTCCGTATTGCCAGCGACACCGCAACCTGAAGATTGGAGAAGGTCTGTATGGAGGAGTGGGCCAAAATCCCTGCTGCAGTGTGTGCAAACCTGGTCAAGAACTACAGGAAACGTTATGATCTCTGTAATTGCAAACAAAGGTTTCTGTACAATATATTAAGTTCTGCTTTTCTGATACTTATGTCATGCAATAAATCTAATGATATTACTTAAAATCATACATGTGATTTTCTGGTTATTTTTTGTTTTAGATTCGTCTCTCACAGTTGAAGTTACCTATGATAAAAATTCAGACCTCTACATGCTTTGTAAGTAGGAAAACCTGCAAAATCGGCAGTGTATCAAATACTTGTTCTCCCCATGTATGTCACACATGCAGCTACACAGACATATGGAAATGTCTGCTCTACCCAAAATTACAACCAATTCATTGCACCATTACCACAAAAATGGAAGAGGTAAGTAGAAGGGGAAAAAGATAAGGAATTGTAGTTCGCCCCCTATATTAAAGAACATAAATGGTTAAAGAAAAGTGTGATAAATAAAACCATATACCAATTTAATTTAAGGACCAAAAAACTGACAGCTGTGCCATATAAATTCCAAAATAGTTGGGAAGAGATTTCGATGTACCCATTCCATGGCACATGGTTTATGAATTGATACGCAAAAACAACGCGGATTCAAAACTTCAAATTTTTCAATTAAATGACTATACAAAGTTCTTGCAACTAATAGAATGTTATATATATATGGGGGATACAATCTTCACAGCTCTGCAGATTCTGCTGTGAGGAGGAGCAGATTCATGATATCATTTATTTTGGTATTGTCCATATGTAGCTCGTTTTTGGTCACAGGTCCAGGAATGGCTGAAGAATTGCAACATTTGCCTAGAACTAACGCTACAGATAGCAATACTGGGGATGAAAAGCCATAGTCAATAAATCAATAATATAATAATTATTTTAGCAAAAATGTTTATTTTTAATTTACAATCTGTAGAAGCTATGAGAATAGGAAGGTTCAATTATTTTGTGAAGCATCACTGCACAGTTGAAAAAACCATAGAAATCCAAAATGGATGATGTTGAGAGATAGATGGGAGGGGTTGAATGGAGCTGAAGGGTGGGACTAATAACAAGATAAACAATGTAAAGCTTACGGGATCTGTAAAATGTATATAGGTTCGGAACTTTTGTGAAATAGCACCGTTACAAATAGAAATCAAACTGGATGGACATCAGAAATAGAGTAGGGACTAAAAACAAACAAGAGAGAACTATTGTAAAGTAGACTGTGTCTGTAAAATGTGTATAAGATGTATAAATTGAAGGTAAAAGCAGAAGCGTTTATTAGTTTACTCCAATTGGGGGATCGGTGGTAGGGTTTGCTGGGAATAATAATAAAGGTATATTCTTTAAAAAAGTATGTATGTCTATATAGGTATGTGTATGTATATATGTGTATATGTATGCATACGTGTATGGATATATATATACAGTATTTACCCCAAAAATATGGGGGATTGGAAAAATAAAAAACCAGTTTTTGATTTGTCATTATGTGGTATTGTGTGGATTGAAGTAAGAAAACAATTTAGTAAATTGTAACGTAACAAAATGTGGAAAAAGTCAAGGGGTCTGGATACTTTCCGAATGCACTCTATGTGAATGTACTGTAGTACACAAGCTGTGTTCCAATGCCCTTTCCAGTCTGTGGTTTAGTAGCTGTGCTGTAATGTCTTCTTTCCTCCCTCTCCTCTCCAGGGAACTTCTGGTAACTCTGGCTCTGGGCCAGGTCTTGTCTCTGCTCGTCTGTGGCATCGGGCTGACCAGCAAGTACCTGGCTCATGAATACCACGCCAACACGCCCGTGTTCCAGAGCTTTCTCAACTACATCCTTCTGTTCCTAGTCTACACCACCACGCTCGCCGTCAGGCAAGGTATGACACTGGACACGCATGCAGTCATGCAAGCATACACAGACACAATATTTTATTATGTTCCCCAATTCTTCCTGGGGTCCAAAAAGGAAACAAAACACAAATAATAATATACATAACAATATAATACAATATAATATAATGCAAAATACAATACAAAATATTTAAAAATGTCTGTCTCTTCACAGTACCCAGCAAGGTGTTCTTTTATAATAAAAAAAAAACTGGTTTTAATGCTAGCTTGAGTTACTTGGGGTGGCAGAGTTTCATGTAGTCATGGCTCTATTTAATACTGTGCGTTTCCAAGCCTCTGTTCTGGACCTGGGGACTGTGACGAGACCTCTGGCTGCAAGTCTTGTGTGGTACCGATGAGTGTCTGAACTTGAATAGACAGTTTGATACCTTTAACCCATCAACACCTCGGACAAAGACCAGTCAGTCTCTTCTCAACTTTGAGCCAGGAGAGATTGACACGCATACCACTGACATTCGCCCTCCATGTAAATCTAAGTGCAATACGTGCTGCTCTGTTCTGGTCAAACTTTAATCTTCCTACAGTTGGAAGTCGGAAGTTTACTTACATTTTACGCCAAATACATTTAAACTCAGTTTTCCACAATTCCTGACATTTAATCCTGGTAAAAATTCCCTGTTTTAGGTCAGTTAGGATCACAACTTTTTTTTAAGAATGTGAAATGTCAGAATAATAGTAGAGAGAATGATTTATTTCAGCTTTTATTTCTTTCATCACATTCCCAGTGGGTCAGAAGTTTACATACACCCAATTAGTATTAGGTAGCATTGCCTTTAAATTGTTTAACTTGGGTCAAAAGTTTCGGGTAGCCTTCCACAAGCTTCCCACAATACGTTGTGTGAATTTTGGCCCATTCCTCCTGACAGAGCTGGTGTAACTGAGTCAGGTGTGTAGGCCTCCTTGCTCACACACGCTTTTTCAGTTCTGCCCACAAATGTTCTATAGGATTTAGGTCAGGGCTTTGTGATGGCCACTCCAATACCTTGACTTTGTTGTCCTTCCGAACTTTGGAAGTATGCTTGGGGTCATTTTCCATTTGGAAGACCCATTTGCGACCAAGCTTTAACTTCCTGACTGATGTCTTGAGATGTTGCTTCAATATATCCACATAATTTTCCTACCTCATGATGCCATCTATTTTGTGAAGTGCACCAGTCCCTCCTGCAGCAAAGCACCCCCACAACATGATGCTGCCTCCCCCATGCTTCACGGTTGGGATGGTGTTCTTCGGCTTGCAAGCATCCCCCTTTTTCCTCCAAACATAATGATAGTCATTATGGCCAAACAGTTCTATTTTTGTTTCCAATGCCTAGCAAAGAAGGACACCCATTGGTAGATGGGAATATAAAAAAGCAGACATTGAATATTCCTTTGAGCATGGTGTAGTTATTAATTACAGTTTGCATGGTGTATCAATGCACCCAGTCTTTACAAAGATGCAGGTGTCCTTCCTAACTGAGGATGCAATCTTCTCAGGGATTTCACCATGAGGCCAATGGTGACTTTAAAACAGTTACAGAGTTTATTAACTGTGATAGGGGAAAACTGAATAGATCAACAGCATTTTAGGTAGTTACTCCACAAAACTAAACAAATTCACAGAGTGAAAAAAGGAAGCCTGTACAGAATACAAATATTCCAAAACATGCATCCTTTTTGCATTAAAGCACTAAAGTAAAACTGCAAAAAAAATTGCAAAGAAATTAACGTTATGCACTGAATACAAAGTTATGTTTGGAGCAAATCCAAAACAACACATCACTGAGTACCACTCTTCATATTGTCAAGCATGGTGATTGCTGCATCATGTTATGTGTATGCTTGTCATCAGCAAGGGAGTTTTTTTGGATACAAATACATGGAATAGAGCTAAGCACAGGCCAAATCCTAGAGGACAACCTGGTTGTCTGCTTTCCAACAAACACTGGGAGACAAATTCAAATTTCAGCAGGACAACAATAACCTAAAACACAAGGCCAAATATACACTGGAGTTGCTTACCAATACGACATTGAATGTTCCTGASTGGCCTAGTTACAGTTTTAACTTACATCGACTATGGCAAGACTTGAAAATGGCTATCTAGCAGTAATCAACAACCAATTTGATAGAGCTTGAATAATTTTTTAAAGGATAATGTTTAACTATTGTACAATCCAGTGGTGCAAAGCTCCTAGAGACTTACCCAAAAAGACTCACAGAAGGTGATTCTAGCATGTATTGACTCAGGGGTGTGAACACTCGTGTAAATGAGAATTCTGCATTTCATTAAAAAAATATTTTAGCATTTTCCAATTAAGAACATTCAAAACAAAAATAAAAAGATATTAGACAATATAACAGTGACAATAACCTTACAAGACAACAGACGAGTGTAAAAAAAAAAWATATATATATATGCAATAAATGAAAGTAATAATAAAAAATTATGAGACACTAGATCATATGCCGTAGGCTACATATTATACATTAAATGTGAAACATTACGTGAGGATTATTTAGAGATACAATCAATATGATGTGAGGGGAGATTCTCCAAATAGTCAAAAGGTTGCCAAGTTCTGTCAAATGTCTAACTTATTCCTCAAGCAGTAAGTGGTTTTCTCCAGTGAGATACAACTTTTAACTTCTGATAGCCACATTGCAACTGGCAGGGGGGAATCCGATTTCCATTTCAAGGCTATACATTTCTTGGCAATCGCTAGCAATATTTATTTTAGCTTTATAGTATGGCTTTGCCTCAGATTGGAATTAGTAAAGTTACCCAGTAGACAGACCTCCGGGACTAAAGGGAATGGAACCCCATGAATTGAGGATATGGTATCGCATGCCCCCTGCCAGAAACGGTGTAATTTTGAACACTGCCAAGTGGAATGGAGGAATGTTCCTTCATCTGAGCCACATCTAAAACATCAGGGTTGAACTTGTGCAATCTAGATGGGGTGATGGAGAGCTGATGGAGGAAACTGTATTTCATTTTTAATAAATGTCTAAAAACATGTTTACACTTTATATTTATGGGGTATTGTGTGTGGATGGGTGAGGAAAAAAAGTATATTTAATCCATTTTGAATTCAGTCTGTAACACAGCAAAATGTGGAATAAGTCAAGGGGTATGAATACTTTCTGAAGGCACTGTAGATGTCAAGAAAGCAGCGCTTTATCATGGACAGACCTCTAAGATTTTGATAGAATTTTGATTAACCACATGACAATGCTTTTGAGATACGAAGACATTATTATAAATTAAATGAAACTGTTCCATGAAAATGTGCATATGAAAACCATAACTGGCACGCAGATCGGTAGAAATTGTAAAAGAAATTGGCATTCCACATGAGTAAGGTTGCAGACTCCAATTGTAGTCTATTACCGGCAACTTCAGGAAAGTAAAGGGAGAATCTGCGAAAGTCAGCAGGAGTGGGAGGAGGATGCTCGGGTGAGGTTGTTTTTGAGTTTTTTTCTGTTTTGGAATATTTTTTTCATCTGTACAGGATTGCTTTCTCAGTTTTCTTCCATCACAGCCATTAAAGTCATTATTTTACTTTTGCTTGCCTTAACAACTTCTTTGGGGTAGGGGGCAGTATTTTCATGTCCGGATGAAAAGCATGCCCAGAGTAAACGGCCTGCTACAAAGCCATAAAAGCTAGAATATGCATATTATTAGTAGATTTGGATAGAAAACACTCTGAAGTTTCTAAAACTGTTTGAATGATGTCTGTGAGTATAACAGAACACATATGACAGGCAAAAAGGTTGGTCGAATTTCAACTCAGCTCCTATTGAAGATAGTGGGATATTGGTAATGTTGCACTTCCTAAGGCTTCCACTAGATGTCAATAGTCTTTAGAACCTTGTCTGATGCTTCTACTGTGAAGTGGGGGCGAAGGAGAGTGGAATGAGTCAGAGGTCTGCCAGCAGCCACGAGCTGACCATGCGCGTTCACATGAGAGTTTGCTACCGTTCCATTTGCTTTTCTGAAGACAAAGGAATTCTCCGGTTGGAGCATTATTGAAGAATTATGTTAAAAACATCCTAAAGATTGATTCAATACATCATTTGACATGTTTCTACTGACTGTTACGGAACTTTTTGACATTTCATCTGCTTTTAGTGAACTTCTGAACGTAAGGCGCCAATGTAAACTCAGATTTTTGGATATAAATATGAACTTTACCGAACAAAACATACATGTATTGTGTAACATGAAGTCCTATGAGTGTCATCTGATGAAGATCATCAAAGGTTAGTGATTCATTTTATCTATATTTCTGCTTTTTGTGAATCCTCTCTTTKGCTGGAAAAATGGCTGTGTTATTCTGTGAATAGGCACTCACCTAACATAATYGTTTGGTTTGCTTTCGTCGTAAAGCCTTTTTGAAATCGGACACTGTGGCTGGATTTACAACAAGTGTATCTTTACAATGGTGTAAAACACATGTATGTTTGAGGAATTTTAATTATGGGATTTCTGTTGTTTTGAATTTGGCGCCCTGCAGTTTAACTGGCTGTTGAAGAGGTGGGACGCTACCGTCTCACGTACCCAAGAGAGGATAACAAAGGGGTTGAATACTTATTGACTCGAGACATTTCAGGTCTATATTTTTTATGTAATTTGTCAAAACATAATTCCACTTTGACATTATGGGGTATTTATTGTGTAGGCCAGTGACAAAATCTCTATTTAATACATTTTACATTTGGGCTGTAACACAACAAAATGTGAAAATTCAAGGGTTGTGAATACTTTCTGAAGGCACTGTTTATTGTAAAAAAAAAACGTCCTCTCGGTGCATCTAATCAAGCTAGATGACATAATATATTTGCTATGCTTAATGGTATACGAGCTGGAGATGAATTGGACAGGAAAGGACTTGTATAAACTGGAGACAGTTTGCAGCTGGGTTTGTGTTATCTACTGACTTTCTGGAGTGCTCACAGGGAACATTTCAAAACAAAGCAGCAGGTTACTGTGTGGAGAGTGTGTGTACACCCATTGAAAGGCTGTCTGAGTGGAACACCTGTGGGGGGTGTCAATGCTTCAGTGCTACTCTCAGCATTGCCTGTTGTGCTTGAGTGGGCATTGTCACACTGTTTATCTGAAGAACTGTAGATTATAGCCTCCAGATCAAGAAGAGTGGAAAAGTGAGCTGATTGGTTTTAGTCAACAGACTGACAGAGGAAGAGGTTTCCTATGGGGTAGTTTAGATGTACTCTTAGTTTGGAGTTTTTGCTTTTTGTCCTCATTACCATTTCATGCTGAATTAAGTTAAGTTTTCTTCCACCCACATGACCAGGGCCGGCTCCAAGCTTAAGCAACATAAGCATTCGCATAGTGCCCCCCCCCAAAACAAATTAAATTAATAAACTTACTGTTGAGAGTTAGAATAGTAGATTACACAAGGTGCAAGTTCGACATTTGGTTGTGCATCAGCAATGTTTCTCTTATGTCAGTCACTGACAGTCACTCAATTAGCCATATCAGCTAACAATTTTTAGATTGGTAAATTAGTCTAGCCAGCTATCTAAACTTGTAGTAATCATGGCTGAATACTGACCAGTCACGCATGGCACGTGCCCAGGGGCTCTGACCTCCAGGGAAATCCCATTTGATTTTGTTAGTCACTCTCACTCAGATGTCATTAATATGGCATAAGCCAGGGCAAAATGTGTAGAACTGCAGGAAAATTCTCCCCACCCGAACCAAATCTCGCTTAGGGCCTGTCATGCCAAATAATGTCCCCCTCTGCGTCACAATGGGATTCGATTAACTATTAGCGTCTGTTGCTATATCAATGGTGTGATGACCTAATTATTATTATTACAGCCTAAATTACATTATTTTCATCATCGCTATGCAAACAAGGCTGATTTCTGTGATAATTTCACTGTTTTAACAAGTTTTGTTAAGCTAATAAAATGAAAACATTACTTCGAACTACTTTTGGGTACCTTGTTGACAATTACAACATGAAATCCATGTCTTTAAATGTTACGTTTTGTCAATTTGACAGATCAGTGCAGTGTTACAAGCATTTCACTACACCAGCAATAACATCTGCTAAATATGTGTATGTGACCAATACATTTGATTTGAAATGGCAAAGGAAATGTGTAATCTGCTTGACACTTTAAAGGTACTTATCTTACAGAACACAAAGTCAGCTCATTTCCACTCCATTCATATGCAAATCCATTTGATTCATACACTGGTTTGTCTGGCTGTCGTGTTTTTATTTTAACCTGCCCTTCCCTTATCTACACTGAAATAATATCATTTCAGTAGTCCTCTGTTATGATTCATTTCTTTCTATCTCGCATAGCACCTTAATACACCCTTGTGGTTGAATATATAGTACACCCTTGTGGTTGAATATACATGTATCTAGTATGTCCTAGGACACAACAATGAATAATGTGGAGCAAATAAATACAATCAAAGGATAACTTACAATAATGAACACCTTGTGAAACAGCTGAGAAAACCAACCTGGCAATATTTAAGATTTTAAAACAAACTTTAGTTCTTGGTACAGTTGTGTCATTAATTCATTTTCACAGATTTTTTCTACACTCACATGGCAATCAGACTAAAATACTGAATTCTGGGTGTGTGGAATATAGAGCAGGTGGTTGTTGTGTGGGTGGGAGGTTCTGCCTATCACTTGTTCTCAACGGGCAGCCAATCTCAGAAGGGGGATTTGAAGAGGGAGACTGSAGTGTTTATATGTGTATCTCACATTATGTGCCCAGTATGATAGAGCATAAACTTTCTTAGCAGATGACAACATGACAATAACAGTAGCTGTAGATTATGTAATGAAGTTGGAGAATGGTTGGTAATGGAGGACATCAGGTGGATCCATGTCTGGGTGTTGGGCAGAACCCCTAGGTCCTGGAGAACAGGAGCAGAGTTAAAGAGAACATGGTAGAAGACAGATGTAAACAAGCAAACACAGGTTTACTGTGAGAAGATTTGATTTGATTAGTGCAGTGTTATAAATGGGAGATATATACTTTTCAACACTTTTGGAAGGTACAGCCTACCTCAAGCTTGTCCGCATCCGACCAAGAAGACCAGAGAATCAGATGGTCCTTAAGTTATTTGGAGAGGTAAATTGAAGAGGTACATTTTTATAAGCTCAGCATAACTATAATTTCTTGCCTTCTCAAATGTCAACCAAAGCTTAACTAACTTTATCTATTGGGCTTCACTGAAGTTTAGGGCGTCATAAAATATATCACTGTTAGGAAAAGTTAAGTTTTCTATTCCAAAATAAAGGATGGAAACATACCACGCTGCATCTTGGTCCGCTCATTTCAAAGATCGTGACAGATCTGAAAGCACGTTATAAAAAAATAGCAAAAGACAAACAACAACACTAAGTCAATCACACATTTGAAAGACTACAGTATATGCAATAATTGTATATACAATGGCATTGTTTACCTCAGTCAACAGCTTCGGCTCCTGTCCGTACTCGGTGAAGACCTTCTGCTGTTGTGTACAAAGAGAATTACCTTCAGGTTGTTCTCCCACCCTTCCTGGTACCAATCAAAGGACTTGCCCATGGCAGTCTGGTTGGTCCATTAACCAAACCTGGAGGAGGGGGTAGGAAAGCGATATCTATTGATAATGTAAGATATTAAAATGTCTTATGTACCATGGAAACATAAATTGTAAAAAAAAAAATAATAATAATAATTTAACAAACCATTGGTGACAGAATATAACCTAATAACATCCATACCTTGTTCTAGCTTTCATGACCTCGTTCACTCAAGATGTCCTCAGGAGAACCGTGGGTGTTGAAGATAGCCACCTCCAAGGCGATGGTGTACTCACCAGTCTTGTCCTTGATGGGTATCATACAAAACTAAAATGTACATTTGGTTCGAAGCACCCTTTTTTAAATGGGTTACAGAAGGGAATTCAGAGTTAAGCACGTACTCTTCCTTTACTGACCTTAATCGGTTTTGCCTCCACCCACTTGGTAAAGTGATCGGTCGCCGGCAGACACCAGCTGTTGCCCTTCCTGGATTTAGTGAATGGTCCGATGAGGTCCACCCCTAACATTTAAAGTGTTAGAGAAGTTTACTTCATTCTTACCTGTATCTGTGTCATACAGTCTGCAGATTCTCATATTTGTAAGGATACTGACACACACACAGACACACACTCTATAATATTGAACTCTGCTGTGGTCAAATAAAGAAACCATTACAAAGAAACTTGAAACTTAACTTAAAATTGAAATTGGGACACTTACCGATCATGTGCCATGGTGAAACAACTTTGATAGGCTTCAACACCGGCGCCACAGTCTTCGCCCTGGCAGGCTAGACAGGGTACTGACCTTTAAGTAAAAAGTGACAAATTGAAACATTGTATGCTCTTTGAGATGATATTGATTGAAATCATAATAATTTCAGATATAATAGTATCACGTTTCAGGTATGACCCAGATGCAGACAGTGTCGAAGAAACAAAACAGTTTATTTCTAATACAGGGGCAGGCAAACGACATGTCAAAGGCAGGCAGGGGTAAATGGTCCAGAACGGCAGGCAGTTTCAGGGTCAGGTCAGGCAGGGGTCAAAATTACAGTGAGGTGGGGCAAGGTATAAAATCACAGGCAGGCAGAAGGGTCAAAAGGAGGGGTCAAAAGGACTAGTATATAGGAGCAAGAAACAGACAGGCGCAAGGGAACAAAGGCTGGTAGGTTTCACAAGCAAAACAAACAGGCAACAGACAAACAGAGAACATAGGTATAAATACACAGGGGATGATGGGGAAGATGTGCGACACCTGGAGGGGGGTGGAGACAAGCACAAAGACAGGTGAAACAGATCAGGGTGTGACAAATAGAATGTGATTGATAAACAAAAGGTTATTTAACTTGCCCAGCTGTCCACCTCCTTGACAATTCCCTGTCAGAAGAAGTGTAGGTTGATTTTGGCAGTCATGTGCTTCACTCCAAAATGATCAGAATGGATCTCGGTCAGCACGGCCTCCTTCTCAATAGTAAAAATCACCCTCCTATGTGGCTGGCCATCCTTCCCCTGTAGGTACATATGATTGCCTAACAAGTTGTAAGAGAAGAGTTGTTGAAATACTCAAGTCTAAGTACATAGGTCATCATTGTAAATAATAATTTGTTCTTAACTGACTTGCCTAGTTAAATAAAATACATTTGCACTGCTGTCTTTCTCTCTCTCTGTCTTCAACTCTCTCCCTCTCTCTCACTTTCATCCTTTTTTAAAACTTTCTCCCCCCTCCCATCTCTCATAGTACTTCGCCTGGTTGGAAAGTGCGAGAGCATTGCAAAATAAATGTAGAAATCTATGTTATTCAATTACTGCACCTACACTGCTCACGCGAGCCAACGAGCGTCTGCGTTGCCAAGGGCTAAAATAGAAGTCCTTTCTATTTCTGATGCAGATCGAGCTGCAAGTCCTGCCTCTCCCATCTCTTCATTGGTTTATAGAAGTAGGTACCCACGTGCCATCTCCTCATTGGTTATACCCACGTGGGTGATTGAAAGACAAACTGTGTTGCCGTTCGTCGCGGTAATACTATGAAAGTTTAGATGCCAATCACCATATAAGTTCAAAGACAAAAAAGCMTGGAAGGAGGAAAGATGACTAGAAACGATTCGGTTGACCGTTTTATGTGTTTGTTAATTGTCGGAGTAGAGGACCTTGTGCATTTCAGGTAAAATAACAACTCAATGTTTATATCCTTGGACAAATTAACTAGCAACAGCAAGCTAGCTAAATATGACAAATTAGCTAACAAGTGCAAGCTAACTAGCTAAATTGCCATTAATGCTTTTCGACCTGGCCCCAAATGTATGTAATTGGTTCAGAGTTTAATATGACATTTTAACCTGCATGTTGTGATCGCGTTTGGTGTAGGGGGACAAAATAAATGTATGCAAGATGGCACACGCTCGCAGCCGGGTTTGGGTTCCGTGTAAGACGTTGAGTTGATCTTTGAAAGGAGGGAGTAGTGTAACAACCCTGGGTTTATAAGCGAGGATATTGACTATGCTCAAGCATGCTTTTGCGGCACAGTCGATAGCATGCTGGACTTCGGGCTAGAAGGTCAATGGTTGGAGACCTGCTCCCTGCCTGTTTCATTWCAATACAAACAGAAAGCTACAATAACAGTTACAGTAGCTAGATAGCTAGCTAACGTTACCTAAATTAAACTGTCTGGTTGGCTAACTAGTTAGTTGACTAGGCAGGGTGAGGTAAGTAGCTAACAACGTCAATCTAAAAACACTTAAATTATTTACTCCTATTTAACGACATTTACTTATATATGGTAAAGAGTGTTCTCTTTCCATCTTTTCGGTCCTCTGAAGCAGCAGGTAGTCACCGTCAAAAACACAGTCCTTGGAGAGTAATTCTAAGGTAATAATTTTGCGCAGACTGAGCGAGCGTTTGTGAGTTAAATAGAACTAGAACTGCCCGCGTCATCCTTCCTTTGCAGCTGCTACCCGGTCAAATAGAACCATGTAACCAGCATAGCAACGGACGCTTCGGTTCATTATGTAATCCGGTCAGAATTTTGCAAGTTCTAGCAACAGCCCTAGCAACAGAAGCTAGAACTCATCGAATCCCATTGTGATGTGGGGGGATGGACACTTTTTAGCAGGGGGACACTATTTGGCATGACAGAGCCCTAAAAGGCTAGAGCAGCGTTGTGCTGAAAATCTCCCCCTGTCAGAATCCCCCCCCCCCTCCCAATAATTTCCTTATTTTGTGGCTAGTCAAATACTTTCTGTGACACACATCAGTCAATTACTTTGTCAGGATAGGCAACCGAAATTAATAATGTATGTGTGTTATTGTAACGACGGACACCCTCGACCTTCTAGCCCGAAGTCCAGCGTGCTATCGACTGTGCAGCTGGAGCATGCTTTTGCGGCACAGTCGATAGCGCGCTGGACTTCAGGCTAGAAGGTCCAGGGTTCGAGACCTGCTCCCTGCCTGTTTCATTACATTGGTTTCAGAAGTGATCGGACCTTGCACCCACGACAGTGCGTGTTCTTGGCCGGTGAGCGCGTTGCTATAACAGGCTGACTACACCGCTCAAATGAAACTTTAGCCTAATTTGCTACATAGGTCATCTGCCTTTTTTGCAATTATTTTCCATTGGACAAAAGATGTAACCCACAAATGTTGGCTTAGTTTTTTTTTGCCAAACTAACAATGTCTTACTGTATTTAAATTATTTGATTTCAACTAACTTATGTTTTAATTTTTGTGTGTGCGAGTGTTGGAAAATAAATTTAGAAATCTATATTATTCAATTATTGCACCCACACTGCTCGCTCGTGCAAAGCTGTCATCAAGGCAAAGGATGGCTACGTTGAAGAATCTAAAATATATTTTGAACACTTTTTTTTGGTTAATACATTTTTCCATATGTGTTATTTCATAGTTTTGATGTCTTCACTATTATTCTACAATGTATAAAATATTAAAGAAAAACTCCTTGAATGAGTAGGTGTGTTCAAACTTTTTACTGGTACTGTATGCAGTTGTCTATAACAACACAAGGCGAGATGCAGACGCAGGAGGCAGATGGTTTGAGCTCTGGTATTTTTACAATCCAAGGCATAGACATAAGGCAGGTCGGGGACAGGCAAGCGTTCATAGCCAGGGCAGAGTCCAAAACGGTACAGGGCAGCAGGCAGGCTCAAGGTCAGGGGCAGGCAGACTGGTCAGGCAGGCGGGCTCAGAGTCAGGACAGGCAAGGGTCAAAACCAGGAGGATGAGAAAATGAGAGACTGGGGAAAAACCGGAGCCGAGACAAACAGACAGAAAACACAGGTATAAATACCCAGAGGATAAGTGGGGAAGATGGGCGCCACCTGGAGGCAGGTGGAGACAAGGACAGGTGAAACAGATCAGGATGTGACATTGTCAGTAGTTATAATATACGTAATTATAAACATACAAACATATTATTTCCGAGCAAGCTGTTCACTGTTAGACAGCGTGGCTACTTTTCCAAGAGGCACCTCTGCCAAATTGGTCCCGTTCTTTGTTGTGTAAGGCCATAGTCAGAGTCTGGCTGTAATAGGGAGCAGCGGTAAGCATGACCATGCACAGAATGAATAGTGATGGTTGAGTGCCTTACTGGAAGGGAGACTACAACAGGAGCAGCTGCCTACCCCGGCTCTGCAGCCAACAGCCCAACAGTTCTGTTGTCTCACTCACTTGTATCTAAAGTTATTAGAGTAACAGATCATTAATATAAATAAACTAATAACCCTCTCATAACCAACAATGTTTTTTTGATCAAGCCACCAGTTTTTTCTGAGTTGCGCTGAAAAACAAAACATTGACAACAAACGTTGTGCCTAACCAACAGTGCTTAAACTGCAACCACTTATTTGCTTTGACCTCATAGTGCTTTTACAACCCACCGCCCCACTGGTTTGTATGGGATTAACAGAATTCACTATCCACTATTCCACAGGTTTCCTCCTAACCTTTGGCTTTGACCTCCCCCTACTGTAAGTGTAAGGGTAAGCAGCAGCAGCGCCTCTACTCTATTATTCCTGACTTGTGAAATGAATTGGTGCTCAGCTCCTCTCCGCCGGCAGCTAGGTAGCTTTTCACTGTCCTACATCCCTGCTCCCAATAAGGCTTCCTGACCCCCTCGTCCCCACTCAAATTCGATTTACGCTGTGGCCTAGCTGAATTGGGGTCAGCAGGAAGGCCGAGCTGGCACTCCCCCAAGGCTTCTCTCTCTCTCTTTCTTTGCCTCTCTCTCTCCTCCCCCCACTCTCTCAAGTGCATCACTTATCACAGGAAGTGAGGCGAGGTGATTATTCATATTAATACGCTGAGCTGGTTATTATTTACATTGAGTTAATGCTGATGGTTGATAGCAGGTTTTTTCTCAGGCTGCACCATCAGTGGTGGCTGCTTCTCCCTCTTCATTTTACAGCAATTACCCAGCACTGAGCCCCACTGATTGGGAAGGATATTAAATACACACAGACAGAGCTAGCTCTAATGTGCCAAAGAATGCGTTTAGCGTTTTATTAACTCGAGTAACTGATGACGATCTAGAGCAGAAGTTTTTTTTAAATGTCATACAATGTCAAATTGATTTTACAATGAGATTTTATTGTTGTAGAGATATGTTTTGTGCTCATTGTAGATGAAAACAGAACAGGTCTTGGCAAGCACAGTAAGTAACCGAATTTTAAATTTGAATTAAAAAATTAAAAAACACCTTTATTTAACCAGGTAGGCTAGTTGAGAACAAGTTCTCATTTGCAACTGCGACCTGGACAAGATAAAGCAAAGCAGTTTGACACATACAACAACACAGAGTTACACATGGAATAAACAGACATAGAGTCAATAATACGGTAGAAAAAGTCTAATACAGTATGTGCAAATGAGGTCGGATAAGGGAGGCAAGGCAATAAATAGGCCATGGTGGCAAAGTAATTAACAATATAGGCAATTTAAACACTGGAATGGTAGATGTGCAGAAGATGAATGTGCAAGTAGAGATTCTGGGGTGCAACGGAGCAAGATAAATAAATAAATACAGTATGGGGATGAGGTAGTTGGATGGGCTATTTACAGATGGGCTATGTAGGTGCAGTGATCTGTGAGCTGCTCTGACAGCTGGTGCTTGAAGCTAGTGAGGGAGATATGAGTCTCCAGCTCCAGTGATTTTTGCAGTTCGTTCCAGTCATTGGCAGCAGAGAACTGGAAGGAAAGGCGGCAAAGGAAGAATGTGTTGGGGGTGACAGTGAGATATACCTGCTGGAGCACGTGCTACGGGTGGGTGCTGCGATGGTGACCAGTGAGCTGAGATAAGGCGGGCTTTAACTAGCAGAGACTTGTAGATGACTGGAGCCTGTGGGTTTGGCGATGAGTATGAAGCGAGGGCCAGCCGACGAGAGCGTACAGGTGCAGTGGTGGGTAGTATATGGGGCTTTGGTGACAAAACGGATGGCACTTGTGAGAGACTGCATCCAATTTGTTGAGTAGAGTGTTGGAGGCTATTTTGTAAATGACATCGCCGAAGTCGAGGATCGGTAGGATGGTCAGTTTTACGAGGGTATGTTTGGCAGCATTGTTGCGAAATAGGAAGCCGATTGTAGATTTAATTTTGGATTGGAGATGCTTAATGTGAGTCTGGAAGGAGAGTTTACAGTCTAGCCAGACACCTAGATATTTGTAGTTATCTACATATTCTAAGTCAGAACCGTCCAGAGTAGTGATGCTGGACGGGCGGGCAGGTGCGGGCAGCGATCAGTTGAAGAGCATGCATTTAGCTTTACTTGCATTGAAGAGCAGTTGGAGGCCACGGAAGGAAAATTGTATGGCATTGAAGCTCGTCTGGAGGTTAGTTAACACAGTGTCCAAAGAAGGGCCAGAGGTATACAGAATGGTGTCGTCTGCGTAGAGGTGGATCAGAGAATCACCAGCAGCAAGAGCGACATCATTGATGTATACAGAGAAGAGAGTCGGCCCGAGAATTGAACCCTGTGGCACCCCCTTAGAGACTGACAGAGGTTCGGACAACAGGCCCTCCGATTTGACACACTGAACTCTATCRGAGAAGTAGTTGGTGAACCAGGCGAGGCAATCATTTAAGAAACATAGGCTGTTGAGTCTGCCAATAAGAATGTGGTGATTGACAGAGTCAAAAGCCTTGGCCAGGTCAATGAATACAGCTGCACAGTAATGTCTCTTATCGATGGCGGTTATGATATCGTTTAGGTGCACCCATGAACAGCTCTGTAACCAGATTGCATAGCGGGGAAGGTACGGTGGGATTCGAAATGGTCGGTAATCTGTTTGTTAACTTGGCTTTTGAAGACCTTATAAAGGCAGGGTAGGATATATATAGGTCTGTAGCAGTTTGGGTCTAGAGTGTCTCCCCCTTTGAAGAGGGGGATTACCGCGGCAGCTTTCCAATCTTTGTGAATCTCAGACGATACAAAAGAGAGGTTGAACAGGCTAGTAATAGGGGTTGCAACAATTTCGGCTGATCATTTTAGAAAGAGAGGGTCTAGATTGTCTAGCCCGGCTGATTTGTAGGGGTCCAGATTTTGCAGCTCTTTCAGAACATCAGCTATCCGGATTTGGGTGAAGGAGAAATGGGGAGGCTTGGGCGAGTTGCTGTAGGGGGTGGAGGGCTGTTGATTGGGGTAGGGGTTGTCAGGTGGAAAGCATGGCCAGCCGTAGGAAAATGCTTATTGAAATTCTCAATTTTAGTGGATTTATCAGTGGTGACAGTGTTTCCTAGCCTCAGTGCAGTGGGCAGCTGAGAGGAGGAGCTCTTATTCTCCATGGACTTTACAGTGTCCCAGAACTTTTTTGAGTTTGTGCTACAGGATGCAAATTTCTGCTTAAAAAAGCTAGCCTTAGCTTTCCTAACTGCCTGTGTATATGGGTTCCTAACTTCCCTGAAAAGTTGCATATCACGGGGCTATTCGATGCTAATGCAGAATGCCACAGAATGTTTTTGTGCTGGTCAAGGGCAGTCGGGTCTGGAGAGAACCAAGGGCTATATCTGTTCCTGGTTCTACATTTTTTGAATGGGGCATGCTTATTTAAGATGGTGAGGAAGGCACTTTTAAAGAATAACAAGGCAGAGATGTAGTATTTAGAGGGTAAGTTGGTTTGGATGATATCTATGAGGGTTCCCGTGTTTACGGATTTGGGGTTGTACCTGGTGGGTTCATTGATAATTTGTGTGAGATTGAGGGCATCAAGCTTAGATTGTAGGATGGCCAGGGTGTTAAGCATGCCCCAGTTTAGGTCACCTAGCAGCACGAGCTCTGAAGATAGATGGGGGGAAATCAATTCACATATGGTGTTCAGGGAACAACTGGGGGCAGTAGGTGGTCTATAGCAAGCGGCAACAGTGAGAGACTTGTTTCTGGAAAGGTGGATTTTTAAAAGTAGAAGCTCGAATTGTTTAGGTACAGACCTGGATAGTAAGACAGAACTCTGCAGGCTATCTCTGCAGTAGATTGCAACTTCGCCCCCTTTGGCAGTTCTATCTTGTCGGAAAATGTTATAGTTAGGGATGGAAATTTCATGGTTTTTGGTGGTCTTCCTAAGCCAGGATTCAGACACGTCTAGGACATCCGGATTGGCAGAGTGTGCTAAAGCAGTGAATAAACAAACTTAGGGAGGAGGCTTCTAATGTTAACATGCATGAAACCAAGGCTTTTACAGTTACAGAAGTCAACAAATGAGAGCACCTGGGGAGTAGGAGTGGAGCTAGGCACTGCAGGGCCTGGATTAACCTCTACATCACCAGAGGAACAGAGGAGGAGTAGGATAAGGGTACGACTAAAGGCTATCAGAACTGGTCGTCTAGTATGTTCGTAACAGAGAGTAAATGGAGCAGGTTTCTCAGCGCGATAGAATAGATTCAAGGCATAATGTACAGACAAAGGGTATGGTACGATGTGAGTGCATTGGAGGAAAACCTAGGCATTGAGTAATTATGAGAGAGATATTGTTTCTAGAGACGTTTAAACCAGGTGATGTCACCGCATAAGTGGGAGGTGGAACTAAATGTTAGGTTAAGGCATATTGAGCTGAGCTAGAGGCTCTACAGTGAATTAAGACAATAATCACAAACCAGGACAGTAATGGACAAGGCATATTGATATTAGGGAGAGGCATGCGTAGCCGGGTGATCATAGGGGTCCAGTGAGTGGTTGGGCTGGCTGGAGACACGGTGATTCAGACAGCTAACAGGCCGGGGATAGCAGAAGGGCCTTAGAGGAATGTCTCGACGGAGGAAAGACTGCTTTAGCCTCCGCATGCGGTGACGTCGATTGACCAGTCGTGATGGATTAGTAGGGTTCCGAGTAGCAGAGGGGTCCAAGTCCAATTTGCAAAATAGGTATAGTGGCCCAAGAAATTGGCCGATTGATCTATAAAGCTTAAAGTCCAATATGCTCTAGACAGCTAGCGGGGCGCGGCTAGCAGCTAGAGGGCAAATTATCTAATATCTGAAGGACTGAAACCATCCCTCCACTGACTCCATGGGTGCTAATGTGACTTACACAAAGACCTTTCTTGTCAAATTAAATGTGTTGTTTATTTTGCTTAAGTGTCCAGGTGGCAATTATTATGTTGGAAAGTCTGAGAGAGAATTCAAAGTTCGAATTACAGAGCAACATCAGAACTGGTGATGAGAAGTCCCCTGTGTCCAGACACTTTAATGCGGTGGGACATGATGTGTGCCAACTGAGGTTCCAGGGCATAGAAGTTGTACAGCCACCTAACAGGTATTACATGCTGACCAGACCGCACACAAGTTGATTTTGTCCACCCACACCAGATGCGATCAGGACACGCAGGTTGAAATATCAAAACAAATTCTGAACCAATTATATTAATTTGGGGACAGGTCAAAGTGCATTAAACATGTATGGCAATTTAGCAAGCTAGCTTGCTGTTACTAGCTAACTTGTCATGGTATATAAACATTGGTTTGTTATTTTACCTGAAATGCACAAGGTCCTCTTAATCCGACAATTAATCCACAGGTAAAATGGTAAACCGAGTTTGTTTCTAGTAATCTCTCCTCCTTCGGGCTTCTTCTTCTTCAGACTTTATATGGAGGTTGGCAACCAACTTTAAGGTGCATTACCACAACCAACTAGATTGGAGTGTGGACCTCAGTTCATCTTTCAATCACACACGTGGGTATATGCTCCTAAAAACCAATGAGGAGATGGGAGAGGCAGGACTTGCAACGAGTTGAACATCACAAATAGAACCAAGTTCTATTTTAGTGCCTGGCTACGCAGACGCTTGTTGACGTGCGTGAGCAGTGTGGGTGCAATGATTGAATAACATGTACAGTTGACGTCGGAAGTTTACATACACTTAGGTCGAAGTCATTTAAACTCGTTTTTAAACTTCTCCACAAATTTCTCGTTAACAAACTATAGTTTTGGCAAGTCGGTTAGGACATCTACTTTGTGCATGACGCAAGTAATTTTTCCAACAATTGCTTACAGACAGATTATTTCACTTATAATTCACTGTATCACAATTCCAGTGGGTCAGACGTTTACATACACTAAGTTGACTGTGCCTTTAACATCTTGGAAAATTCCAGAAAATGATGTCATGGCTTTAGAGCTTCTGATAGGCTAAATGACATCATTTGAGTCAATTGGAGGTGTACCTGTGGATGTATTTCAAGGCCTACCTTCAAACTCAGTGCCTCTTTGCTTGACATCATGGGAAAATCTAAAATACTCAGCCAAGACCTCAGAAAATAAATTGTAGACCTCCACAAGTCTGTTCGTCCTTGGGAGCAATTTCCAAATGCTGAAGGTACCACGTTCATCTGTACAAACAATAGTACACAAGTTAAACACCATGGGACCACGCAGCCGTCATACCGCTCAGGAAGGAGACACGTTCTGTCTCCTAGAGATGAACGTACTTTCGTGCGAAAAGTTCAAATCAATCCCAGAACAACAGCAAAGGACCTTGTGAAGATGTTGGAGGAAACGGGTACAAAAGTATCTATATCCACAGTAAAACGAGTCCTATATCGACATAACCTGAAAGGCAGGAAGAAGCCACTGCTCCAAAACCGCCATTAAAAAGCCAGACTACGGTTTGCAACTGCACATGGGAAAAAGATCGTACTTTTTGGAGAAATGTTCTCTGGTCTGATGAAACAAAAAAAGAATTGTTTGGCCATAATGACCATCGTTATGTTTGGAGGAAAAAGGGGGAGGCTTGCAAGCCGAAGAACACCATCCTAACTTTGAAACACGGTGGTGGCAGCATCATGTTGTGGGGGTGCTTTGCTGCAGGAGGGACTGGTGCACTTCACAAAATAGATTGCATCATGAGGAATGAAAATTCTGTGGATATATTGAAGCAACATCTCAAGACATCAGTCAGGAAGCTTAGCTTGGTCGCAAATGGGTCTTCCAAATGGACAATGACCCCAAGCATACTTCCAAAGTTGTGGCAAAATGGCTTAAGGGCAACAAAGTCAAGGTATTGGAGTGGCATCCCAAAGCCCTGACCTCAATCCTATAGAAAATATGTGGGCAGAACTGAAAAAGCGTGTGCGAGCAAGGAGGGGCTACAAACCTGACTCGATTACACCAGCTCTGTCAGGAGGAATGGGTCAAAATTCACCCAACTTATTGTGGGGAAGCTTGTGGAAGGCTACCCGAAATGTTTGACCCAAGTTAAACAATTTAAAGGCAATGCTACCAAATACTAATTGAGTGTATGTAAACTTCTGACCCACTAGGAATGTGATGAAAGAAATAAAAGCTGAAATAAATCATTCTCTCAACTATTATTCTGACATTTCACATTCTTAAAATAAAGTGGTGATCCTAACTGACCTAAGACAGGGAATCTTTACTAGGATTAAAGGAATTGTGAAAAACTGAGTTTAAATGTATTTGGCTAAGGTGCATGTAAACTTCCGACTTCAACTGTATGTGTACATTTATTTTGCAATGCACTCGACGCGAGCGTTGTGGTCAGCATGTTTGATAGTAGGTGATAAATTGCTGTTACAGAGGGAGATATTAAATCCATGTCTTACAGAGAGCCCTAGAGTCCTGAACGAAGAACTTCTGTTAAGTTGCTTCCTGTGAGCAATTTCCTATTTCTTTGTTTATTGTAATTTACAGAAAATGTCTGTAAATAATGTATGTAAATAATGATTGTGGAAAAATAAAGAAGCAGTACTGCAATGTGACGTCATCTAAAAATATGGGTGCATGCCTATTGTCTGTTTTTGACCTCTGAGGTTTTTTCCTTTCTTCAAGTATATGCTTTTTGAACCTGGCACCCGAAGACCTTTTGTCACTACAAACATTTGAGATAAGCACGCCAATTTCTCCTTCTATGATTACACAGAGACCCAACACAGCAAATGCCACCTTGTGTCAGAATCTCCCATCTGCCACCATGGGGACCAACATGCCTGGCAGGCTCTCTCTCGCTCTCTTCTCTAACACAATAATGTCTCCCAAGCATATGGCCCAGCAGGTTAAGCCATTGTTTTTCAGGATTCACAGATTAATGGGAATGGCTGCCAGCATTCGTCTGTACCAATCTGTCAGAGCAGAGAGAGTGGGACAGGCTTTGCCAGGTGGAGCCTGTCCAAAAGAAATGACTGAACAGCCATAATGGTTAGAATCACTGAAACTCTCAAAACTGTTGCAGAGCGGAGAACCTGAGGACTGGGTTGGGGTGGGGGGAAATGTGCAGAAACATTATTTCTATTTGTGTTTGCCCTGTCTCGTCCATCTGTGCTGAACTGGTTGAACTGGTGCCCAGAAAAAAAGCAGTCAGGGAACCATAAGCATCATCCTCTTCTCTGTTGATAGTTCACAGATATATTCATGATGGAAACCAAGAATATTCATTTTTTTGTATTAATTTATTTTATTCATGTGGACCTTTACCTAATTAATCACCTCTAAGTGAAATTCAATGCATAGATTTTTTATTGAAATAGATTTATTTACCATGAAGGCTAAAAAGCTTGGAAAGCCTCCACTAATGGTCTCTTCTACACAGACAGAGATGAAATGTCAAGGTCGTAATGGATTCTCTAATATACTGCATGGTGACCGAACAGGTGATAGTACGTGTTATCTGTGGGGTAGGCTATTCTCTAACAGCTATCCAGTTGCCATATTTTCACAGACATTGAGGGACTATAATGACTTGGCTGCTAGGGTAGAGATGTTAGCTCTCTTCAGAAATAGCCTTAACACAACATTATTCACTCTGTGTGTACCGTAATAAAGTGTTAGAAGGGAAAAAAACTGACTTCAGGCTGAATGATGCAATACACCTGCAATGACTTAATGCCCTTCTATTACAATGTGGCAATACCCACAGCCCACCTCTTTTTTTCATCAATGTTTTAACTATTTCTCTATGGAATATTCAAGCAATCAATTGGACAAATAGCCTTCATCAACATCTCCTTATCTCCCCCGACTGTCCTTGACTGTCGACTCTGACTTTGGTTTTTGTCAGTCACTTTCTCAGGCATTGTACACTTGTGCGTTTAGTTGTATTCACACATTTTGTTAGGTTAGTCTTATTCTAAAATTGATGAAATTGATGAGGGAAAAAAAACTATCTGCACACAATAATGACAAAGCAAAAACAGGATTTTAGAAATGTTGCTTATTTATAAAAAACAAATGTATGAAATATCACATTTATAAAAGTATTCAGACCCTTTACTCAGTACTTTATTGAAGCACCTTTGGCAGCTATTACATCCTCAAGTCTTCTTGGGTATGACGCTACGAGCTTGGCACACCTGTAATTAGGGAGTTTCTCCCATTCTTCTCTGCAGCTCCTCTCAAGCTCTGTCAGGTTGGATGGGGAGCGTCTCTCCAGAGATGATCGATTGGGTTCAAGTCCGGGCTCTGGTTGGGCCACTCAAGTACATTCAGAGACTTGTCCCGAAGCCAATCCTGCGTTGTCTTGGCTGTGTGCTTCGCCCCCAGGTTAAGGTCCTGATTGCTCTGGAGCAGGTTTTCATTAGGGATCTCTCTGTACTTTGCTCCGTTCATCTTTCCCTCAATCCAGACTAGTTTCCCAGTCCCTGCCGCTGAAAAACATCCCCACAGCATGATGCTGCCACCACAATGCTTCACTGTAGGGATGGTGCCAGGTTTCTTCCAGAAGTGACACTTGGCATTCAGGCCAAAGAGTTCAATCTTGGTTTCATCAGACCAGAGAATCTTGTTTCTCATGGTCTGAGAGTCTTTAGGTGCCTTTTGGCAAACTCCAAGCGGGCTGTCATGTCTTTTACTGAGGAGTGTCAGATTGTTGTCCTTCTGGAAGGTTCTCCCATCTCCACAGAGGAACTCTCGAGCTCTGTCAGAGTGTTCATCGGGTTCTTGGTCACACCTCCCTGACCAAGGCCCTTCTCCCCCGATTGCTCAGTTTGGCCAGGTGGCCAGCTCTAGGAAGAGTCTTGGTGGTTCCAAACTTCTCCCATTTAAGAATGATGGAGGCCACTGTGTTCTTGAGGACCTTCAATGCTGCAGACATATTATGGTACCCTTTCCCAGATCTGTGCCTCGACACAATCCTCTCCCGGACCTCTACGGACTATTCTTTCGACCTCATAGCTTGGTTTTTGCTCTGACATGCACTGTCAACTGTGGGACCTTAAATAGACATGTGTGCCTTTACAAATAATGTCAAATCAATTGAATTTACCACAGGTGGACTTCAATGAAGTTGTAGAAACATCTCAAGGATAATCAATGGAAACAGGATACACCTGAGCTCAATTTAGAGTCTCATATCAAAGGGTCTGAATACTTATGTAAATATGTTGTTTCTGTTTAAATATATATATATACACACTACCGGTCAAAAGTTTCAGAACACCTACTCGTTCAAGGGTTTTTCTTTATTTTTACTATTTTCTACATTGTATAATAATAGTGAAGACATCAAAACTATGACATAACACATATGGAATCACGTAGTAACCAAAAAGGTGTTCAACACATCGAAATATATTTTATATTTGAGATTCTTCAAAGTAGCCACCCTTTGCCTTGATGACAGCTTTGCAAACTCTCTGCATTTTCTCAACAAGCTTCACCTGGAATGCTTTTCCAACAGTCTTGAAGGAGTTCCCACATATGCTGAGCACTTATTGGCTGCTTTTCCTTCAATCTGCGGTCCGACTCATCCCAAACCATCTCAATTTGGTTGGAGATTGTGGAGACCAGGTCATCTGATGCAGCATTCCTTCACTCTCCTTCTTGGTAAAATAGCCCTTTCACAGCCTGGAGGTGTGTTGGGTCATTGTCCTGTTGAAAAACAAATGATAGTCCTTCTAAGCCCAAACCAGATGGGATGGCATATCTCTTCAGAATGCAGTGCTAGCCATGCTGGTTAAGTGTGCCTTGAATTCTAAATAAATCACAGTGTCGCCAGCAAAGCACCCCCACACCATAACACCACCTCCTACATGCTTTACGGTGGGAACCACACATGCGGAGATCATCCATTCACCCACAACGCGTCTCACAAAGACACAGCGGCTGAAACCAAGAATCTCCAATTTGGACTCCAGACCAAAGGACAAATTTACACTGGTCTATTGTCCATTGCTCGTATCTCTTGGCCCAAACAAGTCTCTTCTTCTTATTGGTGTCCTTTTTAGTAGTGGTTTCTTTGCAGCAATTTGACCATGAAGGCCAGATTCACACAGTCTCATCTGAACAGTTGATGTTGAGATGTGTCTGTTACTTGAACTCTGTGAAGCATTTATTTGGACTCCAATTTCTGAGGCTGGTAACACAAATTAACTTATCCTCTGCAGCAGAGGTATCTCTGGTTCTTCCATTCCGGTGGCGGTCCTCATGAGAGCCATTTTGATCATAGCGCTTGATGGTTTTTGTGACTGCGGTTGAAGATTTCTAAATGATTGATATTTTCCGTGTTGACTGACCTTCATGTCTTAAAGTAATGATGGACTGTCGTTTCCATTTACTTATTTGAGCGGTTCTTTTCCAGAATATAGACTTGGTAGTTTACCAAATAGGGCTATCTTCTGTATACCACCCCTACCTTGTCACAACACAACTGATTGGCTCAAACGTATGAAGGAGGAAAGAAATACCACAAATGAACTTTTAACAAGGCACACCTGTTAATTAAAAATGCATTCCAGGTGACTATCTCATGAAGCTGGTTCAGAGAATGCCAAGAGTGTGCAAAGCTGTCAAGACAAAGGGTGGCTACTCTGAAGAATTTAAAATCTAAAATATATTTTGATTTGTTTAACACTTTTTTGGTTACTACATATGTGTTATTTCATAGTTTTGATGTCTTCACTATTATTCTACAATGTAGAAAATAGTCAAAATAAAGAAAAACCCTTGAATGAGTAGGTGTGTGCAAACTTTTGACTGGTACTGTGTGCGTGTGTGTGTTTTGGTGACAGTTTGGTGAAGTTGTCTCGAGTCAGTACTCTTCAATATCTCCTGTGGTATTTTCCTTCAGGAGCCTGCAGGTACTTAGTCAGGTCAATACCTTTGTCCTCCCAGTTGGTGATTGCCTCTGAGAGCTCTTTTATTGTTTTTTAGGAGGGAGGCTCTGCCCATCCCAGCCTATTGACAGCAGAGGAGACTCACTGAGCTACAGGACCTTGCTGCAGGGATGGTCACAACATAATTCTTACTGCTGATGTACATGCGTTGGATTGTGCTTCTGTCCCAATAGGCACATAATCAATAATGTAATAAGGTATGTCTATACTAGGGTTGAGGTAGGAGGTAGCGGAGGCGGAGAGCAACTAGCCTACCCTCGCCTATCTAACCACACACGTGGCTATATTGAGAGACTTTTGAGAGCTATGAGGCTGTAAACAAAATAGGAGTCTTGATTTAGAATTAGGCCTATGAAGAAAGCTCTACACCAATGAAATCAATGATTCCATTAAGTCTGGATCGAGTGGTATTGAATAGGGGTGGCAGGTAGCCTGGCGGGTAGGAGCGTTGAGCCATTAACCGAAAGTTTGCTAGATCAAATCCCAGAGCTGACAAGGTAGAAATATGTTGTTCTGCCCTGAGCAAGGCAGTTACCCTCCACACCTCTCTGATTTAGAGGAGTTGGGTTAAATGCAGAAGACACATTTCAGTTGAATGCATTCAGTTGTACAACTGACTAGGTATCCCCCTTTCCCTTTCCCCATTTCAGACACTGAAAAGCAATTTAAATGTATCCGGGGAAATCAGAAAACATCTCCAGACCTGAKTAGAGATGCAGAGGAGATGAGTATATGAGGCAGGATATGTAGCAGTCAGCAGCTTTTAACAAGGACAGAATAAGAGAACATTAGCCTGTCTGGGTAGTGACAGAGTGCAAATGAAGCTAGCTAGCACAGGTCCCCTGGAGCTTCTGGGTACGCACACACTGATTGGCYATGTAAAAACAATGAATAATGCTACTATAGGAATAGATCCTGCAGTGCTCTGCATTTAACTTACTCTACCACTTAAAGCACTGCCAGTCCTATAATTGGATGAGGAATAACGAGACCATTGGATGTTATTGTTTCATTCAGGCCCCTCCCCCCTGCCAAGGATACTTAGAATAGAAGGAACTTCTAGTACTAGCTCAAGTGTTAAAGAAAACGAACAAATCTTGCCTTGCAAACTCAAACACTTCGACATCATCCAAGATTAGAGAGGTGTCTTTCTGCTTAGTGTTAGAGTGTGATTTATCATCGTGAAGAGGGTTGCCCCGGTGAACCGCTGACTGTCTCAAAACAGAGGAGAGAGATTGGGCCGCCCATGCTGTCATTTCAAACACTGGAAGTCCCACTTAATGAAGGCGCAGCTCTTTGCCCGAGGTGTGCAAATAAACTCTCATTGCTTACACACAGAGCCATAGGAGGGAGAGAGCCCATCAAAGTCACACAGATCATTGGCGTCCAATCACCTGGCCTTCTGTTTGCATTGTGTCTGATGTGATGTTTGTTGTCTCTAGTCTAACAGACACAGATCAGAAGGTAAATGGAGGAAGAAGGCTGGGGGACACACACACAGTGCCCTTGAGGATTCCCATTTCACCTGAACTACCTCAGTTACAACTGAGGTAGTTCATTTGATTTCAGTTTCATGGTAATATGCATTTCGATCTTCTTAAATGACGTAGGTGTCACGGCCGTCAAAAGAAGTGGACCAAAGTGCAGCGTGGTGAGCGTACATTACTTTTTATTTGGATAATGTCGCCAACAAAAACAATAAACAATACAAAACAACCGCAAAGCTTGAGGGCTATAGTACCCCAAACAAAGACAACTACCCACAACGAAAGGAGGGAAAAAGGGCTACCTAAGTATGGTTCCCAATCAGAGACAACGATAGACAGCTGTCCCTGATTGAGAACCATTACCCGGCCAAAACATAGAAACACAAAATCATAGAAAACAAAACATAGAATGCCCACCCCAAATCACACCCTGACCAAACCAAATAGAGACATAAAAAGGCTCTCTAAAGTCAGGGCGTGACAGTAGGCTAAGTAGCATAGCTGTTTAATCTCATTTTAGAGCAGATGGAGTTAAACACAGCCACCTGGATTTTGTTTCAGTCAAAGCATATTTTAGCCTATGGCACCTGCTGTTGAGGTCTGTCCACATGAGAAAAAAAACATTTCAGCACAATCATCCTAAATTTTCATCAGAAATTATGTGSTGTTTTTGGTATGACAGTAGCCTAACATTATCTATGCTATTATATTTGGTTTGTTATGTAGAATACAAATGAAATATAAAGTGATYTTGCAAGACATGGCACCATTCTGGAAGTGGCGGACATGGAAGTGGCACTACACCCCTGATTTATAACGGTTGGCTGACTTCTGGGGAGTTTTATCTCAAACCACTTTTTACATCATCGCAGCACGACAAAAGATTTGGGAATGACCCAAAATCATGTAGGACTAAAGCCCCGAAAGCCAGATCCTGGTGACTTCCCTGGTCCTTAGAMGTATGTATAGAGAAAGAACACACAGTGACATCCCTGTTTAACCTAACAGATAACCTCTCTTGAAGCTGGACGCTAAGCTACGGACATAAAACTAGGTAAATACACCTGTACTTTTAGGAAACAACCTTTCTCCGTGAACAGTGGCAGGCTGGCTGTTTTTTGTGCTGTGTGACCGTTACCCGGTGATTGTAATGACTTATAGTAGAGCACAGAACCATCCAGAATCTGGGAAAGGAAACAGCTCCCCATCACAGCACTGCACTCTGCAATCCCGCCAGTAATGGAAAGGAAGCCATTTTGAACCTTTTCCCTACAAATGTTTAACTCCAGGAATCTGTACAACTGGTGGCATATCTCTGTGTGCTTAGAAAGACTGTCAATATATGCAAATGCATAGTAATTAGACAATTTAATTCAGTGCATCTGTTACAAGTTTATGTAATTATTCAAGCACTGCAAAATGGGTTACATCAACTGTTTTACAAACACAGACTCTTCGCTCATAGCTACAGTATTAGCTTAGATTTCTCATAAAGTACCAGCACATTTATCAGTGCTCTAACGGTATGACAAGACTATACTGTAGCTACCGTAGTAATAACCCCACCGACCTGTTTGACAGTTTGATGTTTTTGAGCATGAATGAATAATTAGCTTTTGGATGCCTCCTACCTGCTCCTCTGTAAATAGTGTTGTGCTGAACTAGCTTCTTTGTTGTCTCCAATTATTCCTCCTCTCTGGCCTGACTCTCTTTCTCTCTCACTCTACCCACACTCTGATCCCAGAGAGCTTTCTTTTGGCAATTATGATCATTAAAAAAGCTGACATTTTAGAATGCTCTCATGTTGGGCTTGTTGTGCTAAGAGATTACTGCACACAGTGCTAGCTATAATAACTGAAAACAAATAACTAGCTAGCCGCATTGTTCTATTGAGATTGCAGGAGTTTTTTCCCCTCCCATGATCCTTGGGAAGAGGCTGACTTCTCTCAAGGGTGGTTTTGTTTATCTGTTTGTTTTGTCATGTTAATTGCTTCCCTTGTTGTATCTGTCTTGTAATTAATTTGGAAATGTTAGCCATGCACTGAAGCTGAAAGGGAAATCTTATATACGGTAGTTCAACGAGGTAGCGTTCTCCTGACAGTCGCCAAACTCAGACTCGTCGGACTGCCAGATGGTGAAGCGTGATTCATCACTCCAGTSAACGCGTTTCCACTGCTTCAAAGTTCAATGGTGGCGATCTTATCATCACKCCAGCCGACACTTGACATTGCACATGGTGATCTTAGGCTTGTGTGCGGCTGCTCGGCCATGGAAACCCATTTCATGAAGCTCCCGACTAACAGTTTTTGTGCTGACTTGCTTCCAGAGGCAGTTTGGAACTTGGTAGTGAGTGTTGCAACCGAGGACAGAAAAATGTTGTTGCTCCTAGACGTTTCCACTTCACAATAATAGCACTTACAATTGATCGGGCAGCTCTAGCAGGGCAGAAATCTGCCGAACTAACTTGTTGGAAAGGTGTCATCCTATGACAGTGCTACGTAAGGGGTGTCCACATACCTTTGGATATATAGTGTATATCAACCCACAATATCTCATGAGCGTACAGTTATATTCCCTGTGGGAACAGACGTTGTTATAACATCTCTTATTCTCTTCACAGGTGAGGAGAATCTGCTGGCTATACTGAAGAGGCGATGGTGGAAGTATATGATTCTGGGATTAATAGACATCGAGGCTAACTACCTGGTTATCAAAGCCTACCAATACACCACAYTAACAAGCGTACAGGTGAGTCTGTTTACATCTATCACATCTGAACCCATAGGTGTGTGTGTGTGCAATTGGTGTGTGTGTAGGTGTTTGTGTGTCTACTATATTATTCTGCCGGTCCCTAGACATCCCCCTGACTGGTCAGCCACAAGACGGTAAGACAGCAATGGCCTTTGAGTCCAGAGGCGTAGGCAGAAATTGCCGTGTGGCTGGGCCTGAGTAAAAGTGACTGGGCCAACATTTTCCAGCAAAAATACACAGACATCAGTG
Source organism: Salvelinus sp. IW2-2015 (assembly GCF_002910315.2). NCBI lineage: Eukaryota > Metazoa > Chordata > Actinopteri > Salmoniformes > Salmonidae > Salvelinus > Salvelinus sp. IW2-2015. The sequence goes on along the minus strand of NC_036868.1, from coordinate 12,629,052 downwards.
GTGTAGTCGTGGTGCATGGAAAAATGGTGCATGGAAAACATTTTCCAAACATTTCCCAAACGGCCTGCCTGGTGAATGAATAGGCACCCTGTGTAAAAGAAATCTATGAAAAACAGATGCTACTCTGAATGACCTAAAGTCATRGCAATGCAAAATACATCCAGCATGATATCCAGAATGAAATAAAAGGCCCTTATGGCTGATATGTTAGGCTAAGGGGCCAGATAAGAGGATGCTAGTTGTTACTGATTCATCTCTGTATTGTATGTTTTGCTGGAGGACATTTATGGATTACAAAAAAAGGCTTAGGCTACATTAAATTCCATACAAACCAAATGTATTTTATATAGCCCTTCTTACATCAGCTGATATATCAAAGTGCTGTACAGAAACCCAGCCTAAAACCCCAAACAGCAAGCAATGCAGGTGTAGAAGCACGGTGGCTAAGAAAAACTCCCTAGAAAGGCCAAAACCTAGGAAGAAACCTAGAGAGGAACCAGGCTATGAGGGGTGGCCAGTCCTCTTCTGGCTGTGCCGGGTGGAGATTATACAGAACATGGCCAAGATGTTCAAATGTTCATAAATGACCAGCATGGTCAAGTAATAATAAACATAGTAGGTTGTCGAGGGTGCAACAAGTCAGCACCTCAGGAGTAAATGTCAGTTGGCTTTTCATAGCCGATCATTAGAGTATCTCTACGCCTCCTGCTGTCTCTAGAGAGTTGAAAACAGCAGGTCTGGGACAGGTAGCACGTCCGGTGAACAGGTCAGGGTTCCATAGCCGCAGGCAGAACAGTTGAAACTGGAGCAGCAGCACGGCCAGGTGGACTGGGACAGCAATGAGTCATCATGCCAGGTAGTCCTGAGGCATGTCCTAGGGCTCAGGTCCTCTGAGAGAGAGAAAGAAAGAGAGAGAGAGAATTAGAGAGCATACTTAAATTCACACAGGACACCGGATAAGACAGAGATGTACTCCAGATATAACAGATGACCCTAGCCCCCCCGACACATAAACTACTGCAGCATAAATACTGGAGGCTGAGACAGGAGGGGTCAGGAGACACTGTGGCCCCATCCGATGATACCCCCGGACAGGGCCAACCAGGCAGGATATAACCCCACCCACTTTGCCAAAGCACAGCCCCCACACCACTCGAGGGATATCTTCAACCACAAACTTACCATCCTGAGACAAGGCCGAGTATAGCCCACAAAGATTTCCGCCACGGCACAACCCAAGGGGGGCGCCAACCATGGTTTCCACATATTCCTACCCTAATATTACTATTTTTGTATAACTGTTTTATGCTTTAGTCTTTGCCACTTGATTTCTGTAGGCCTAGGCTATTTCGTGTATAGGGGAACTGATGATCGCTACCGGATCGAGTCTGATCCTCTGGCCTGAACCTCATAACCTGTCCCTAAAGTTCTTCTATCGAGAAGCAAAATAAAGAGGCTAAACTGTAGAACTTCTCATTGTGAATGCGAATCATTCTCATTGTGAATGCGAATCATTCTCATTGTGAATGCGAATATCAGGAGTCAGAGAACAGAGCGGAGGGCGGAGCTGTCTGGTGCTGAAATATTTGATTTGACTTTCGCAGGCTCAGCTTTACCTGCCCGTGTGGTGCTCAATAGCCCAAAAGTGCCCACTTTTTGCCATATGAAAACAGCCACGCACAACACAATACAAACACTTTAGGCCTATATCTTGAACTGTACGGCTATGAAACGTATGGGTATGAAATGAATAGCTCACTTTGAATAAACAAACACTACACGTGGTCCCGTGTGGCTCAGTTGGTAGARCATGGCGCTTGCAACGCCAGGGTTGTGGGTTCATTCCCCACGGGGGGACCAGGATGAATATGTATGAACTTTCCAAATTGTAAGTCGCTCTGGATAAGAGCGTCAGCTAAATGACTTAAATGTAAATGTAAATGTACTCTATAGGCATTCAGACATGAAATCATTATGCATAATACCACAGCGGGTATGAGTACAACAGCTCACTTGAATCCGCAAACATAAACCATGGCCTACCAAGGCAGGCATTAAAACATGAACTCATCATACATAGCCTAATATCACGGTGGGTATGAATACAGTAGCTCACTTTGAATCAAACACATAGGCCTGACCTACCAAGGCRGGCATGAAAACATTAGGCTAAATTGAAAATAAACAGTATCCAGACTTAACTTTCTTGTGTTTCACATTTTACAGCACAAGTGTAGATGCCTAGGCATGGTGTTGAAGGTGGAGATTATATCATCATAGTCCAAAAAGTCCCTGAGTTCCGTTTCAAAGGACAACCAGGCTATAATTGTTGAGACGTGCAGTCAGCATGCAAGATCTGATGGATGTTTTGATACGGCCTGTAGTGAAAAAATGGCCTGACCACTTGCACAAAATTCTTCCACTGCTCTTTCGTTTGCTACATACTTTAGTCTGAGACTGCCGTCATTGAAGTCGTTTGTGGGGAAGAGGGGCAGGAGGGGTGTTGTACAAAACGAAGTCATCAGTGATTGGATCGTCTCTAACCAATCAGAATATCAAAGCTAATGACACATTTTTAAACTGCCACTTTACCCACATGTGTTCTGGCTCTGGCCCAACCCATCGGTTTCTGGACCAATCAGACTGCCCCGAATGATCCAGACTCATTGTGGAGAAGAAACTACGTTTATTGGTGTGGCATTTGGCCGGAGCAAGGAGTCTACATAGCCAGGCAAGTGGAGAAGTCTCTCTCAACAGTAAGTCATAGGAAGTGTGATGGCCCTTAGTTGTCTATTGATATTAGGAGAAATGTCAGGGCTACAGCTGTCTAAACCTTCAATAAGGGATGGGAATTCCTGACCTCATAAACATGCTTCATTCAGCATCTTCAGCAGAGATATGGTAGTGACCACATGGGGCCAGCAGTGATTATTTCAGTGGAAAAGTCCTAGACCCTGGCRGACAGGGCGCTGCTGCTTTCATCTAGGTCTGACCCCAATTAGGTGACTGGCAAATTGTTTGGTCATAAGGCTGTTGGTCGACCTTGATTGTTGTCATCGTGCAGTAACAAATATATATATATATATATTTGTGCCCATCTCAGTGAACTAATCCATTGTGGAGGCCTAGACTAAAAGCCAATTTATGTTTGATCCGAAAAAAATGTAATCGGATGCTCAATAGGGATGGTGTGACGCAAATGCGGAGCCTTCAGAGGCATGCAGAGGCCAAATCAAGCTCCTTACCGCATGGCCTTGCCCTACCAAATTTTGTAACAATGCGGAGGGCTCTGTATAGCTCYGCATTGGCATAATTAGTTGACGCTAGGTTGGGGCAGTAGCTCCTGTATATAAACAAACTCACTACCTTGAAAACAGCTCTGCACTGCTCAGCRAAGCGCAATAAGTATGAATGCCTTGACTTCTGCTGAGGCCATATCACCATAAATGCCACATGGCCAATGCAGACGTGGGATTGATCATGCGCCCAGATGCACAATGCACTTCTCACTCCAGCCAATTTGTGCACATTCATTGTTTCATAACTTCATTGTGTGAATTGTTTGCTTTGCTTGTTAGTGTAGATCAATTCCCCATTACATATATCGCCATTAGTACATTTACCGTTAATTCCCATAATTTATAATCTACAATGTTGTTAATTTGGTTATGGTAATTTATTTTAATGCATTCAATATTATTATTCAAGTATTCCCGTTCTCATTGTCTGAGTGGACCCTTTTTTTTTGCAGGATGCATAACCAATGCTACACTTGTGAGAAACAAGTTTTGGTTTATTTCATTCCATTTACGAGGTGTCAATTTAGTCTTGGTCTTTTGTTTGGAGCCTCCTGTCAATGTTGAGTAAGGACGCGCACGCATAGAAGTAGGCCTATAGGCCACCTGGCCTGCGCACAAATGTAGGCATATAAATGTGCTCATTTGGGGATCTGATAGTATTTCTGATTGGCTTAACGCACCGCCATTAATGACCTATGGAGCTTCTCAAAGTCATAATTTCTTCAMCTCAAACAGCAAGCAAAGTCTGTTTTTACATCCATTGAGAATAACAATAGTCCCGCAATGTATTTGAAAAATCTTTCCAGCTCTCTCCCTTTCGATAACCACTCAGCGTGAAAGGGAAAAATGTCATGCTCTGATCCAGTGGAAACGTCATAAAATAGGCCTACCTCATAAATGCTTATCAGTGCTTGACTTGGACTGAAATATATACTCATTTTGGGTGCTGGTACTGTTCATATTTAGGTGTAGGAGCTCCACAATACTGTTGAGCTAATATTCTATAAGAGGAACATGAGCTCAAGCAGTAGAAAATTTGAGGTGCTGGTACTCAGCTCCGGTATGTTTCTTATCTCTTGCGCAAATAGCCTACAACTGTGTCTGTCCTGAGCTCACTGGCGCTGGAAATTCTAACGGCCCAGAATATTTTATACAATGCTAGCGCAAGCTTCGGGCCGGTCCCTAGTTAATAGTTGATGCAATGTTTCAAGTAAGTTGCAGACAGGCCATGTGTAGCTGTGATGTGGTCTGTGTGTAGCTTGTGTAGAGGAGTCAGGCGCAGGACAGCAGATATGAGTAAATAAACGTAATTTACTCAAAATAGACAAATATAATACAATAAAGTGAGCTCACATAACAGACCGATTTACATACAATCAATTACTCACAAACAAACAAAGGGGGGAACAAAGGGTTAAATAATTGTAATTGGGGAATTGAAACTAGGTGTGTAAGACAAAGACAAAACAAATGGAAAATGAAAAGTGGATTGCCGATGGCTAGAAGGCCGGTGACGTCGACCGCCAAACGCCGCCCGAACAATTAGAGGGACCGACTTCGGCGGAAGTCGTGACAGTACCCCCCCGCTTGACGCACGGCTCCAGCAGTGCGCCGACACCGACCTCGGGGACGACCCGGAGGACGAGGCGCAGGGCAATCCGGATGGAGACGGTGGAACCCCCGCAGCAACGAAGGGTCCAAGACGTCCTCCACCGGCACCCAGCATCTCTCCTCCGGACCGTACCCCTCCCACTCCACGAGGTACTGAAGGCCCCTCGCCCGACGCCTCGAGTCCAGGATGGCTCGAACAGTATACGCCGGGGCCCCCTCGACCTCAGACTCCTGGAGTGGACCAGCCACCACCGGCCTGAGGAGAGACACATGGAACGAGGGATTAATACGGTAATCTGGGGGAAGCTGTAACCTGTAGCATACCTCGTTCAGTCTCCTCAGGACTTTGAATGGCACCACAAACCGCGGACCCAGCTTCCGGCAGGGCAGGTGGAGGGGCAGGTTTCGGGTCGAGAGCCAGACCCGGTCCCCCGGGGCCTCACTGCGGTGGCGGTCGGTGCTCGCCTTCTGCCGCCTCACGGCCCGTTGCAGGTGCACATGGGCGGCGTCCCAGGTCTCCTCCGAGCGCTTAAACCATTCTTCCACCGCAGGCGCTTCGATCTGGCTCTGATGCCAAGGTGCCAGAACCGGCTGATACCCCAGTACGCACTGGAAGGGAGAGAGGTTAGTGGTGGAGTGGCGGAGTGAGTTTTGGGCCATCTGCCCAGGGGATGAACGCCGCCCACTCCCCCGGCCGGTCCTGGCAATATGACCGCAGAAACCTACCCACATCCTGGTTTACTCTCTCCACCTGCCCGTTACTCTCGGGGTGAAAACCTGAGGTAAGGCTGACCGAGACCCCCAGACGTTCCATGAACGCTCTCCAGACCCTGGACGTGAACTGGGGACCCCGATCAGAGACTATGTCCTCAGGCACCCCGTAGTGCCGGAAGACGTGAGTGAACAGGGCCTCCGCAGTCTGTAGGGCCGTAGGGAGACCAGGCAAAGGGAGGAGACAGCAGGACTTAGAAAACCAATCCACAACGACCAGGATCGTGGTGTTGCCCTGTGAGGGAGGAAGATCCGTCAGGAAGTCCACCGACAGGTCGGCCGTTGTGGAACGGGTAGAGGTTGTAACATCCCTCTGGGCAGGTGCCTGGGAGCCTTGCACTGGGCGCACACCGAGCAGGAGTACACATAAACTCTCACGTCCTTGGCCAAGGTGGACCACCAGTACTTCCCACTAAGGCAACGCACCGTCCGACCGATGCCAGGATGACCAGAGGAGGGTGACGTGTGGGCCCAATAGATCAAACAGTCGCGGACAGCAGAAGGAACGTACAGGCGCCCAGCTGGACACTGGGGGGGACTGGGCTCTGTGCATAACGCCCGCTCGATGTCCGCGTCCAGCTCCCACACCACAGGTGCCACCAGGCAAGAGGCCGGAAGTATGGGAGTGTGATCCATGGACCGCTCCTCTGTGTCATACATCCGGGACAGTGTGTCTGCCTTAGCGTTCTGGGAACCTGGTCTGTAGGACAGAGTGAAAACAAAACGGGTAAAGAACATGGCCCACCTTGCCTGGCGAGGGTTCAGTCTCCTCACCGCCCGGATGTACTCCAGATTGTGGTGGTCAGTCCAGATGAGAAAAGGGTGTTTAGCCCCCTCGAGCCAATGTCTCCACGCCTTCAAAGCCTTGACGACAGCCAACAGCTCCCGGTCCCCCACATCATAGTTTCGCTCCGCCAGGCTGAGCTTCTTCGAAAAGAAAGCACAGCGGCGGAGCTTTGGTGGCGTGCCCGAGCGCTGAGAGAGCACGGCTCCTATCCCAGCCTCCTATCCCAGTCCACCTCCACCATGAACGCCAAAGAGGGATCCGGATGAGCTATCACGGGAGCCGAGGTAAACAGAGCCTTCAGGTGACCAAAAGCCCTGTCCGCCTCAGCCGACCACTGCAGCGGCACCGGTCCCCCCTTCAGCAGTGAGGTAATGGGAGCTGCTACCTGACCAAAACCCCGGATAAACCTCCGGTAGTAGTTGGCAAACCATAGAAACCGCTGCACTTCCTTCACCGTGGTGGGAGTCGGCCAATTACGCACGGCTGATATGCGGTCACTCTCCAGCTCCACCCCTGAAGTGGAAATGCGGTACCCTAGGAAGGAGACGGACTGTTGGAAGAACAGACATTTCTCAGCCTTGACGTATAGGTCATGCTCCAACAGTCGACCAAGCACCCTGYGCACCAGGGCACATGCTCGGCGCTTGTAGCGGAGTATATCAGAATGTCGTCGATATACACTACTACACCCTGCCCGTCCAGGTCCCGGAAATCTCGTCAACAAAGGCCTGGAAGACTGATGAGGAATTCATCAACCCGTACGGCATGACGAGGTACTCATAGTGCCCTGAGGTGGTACTAAATGCCTTCTTCCACTCGACCCCCCTCCCGGATACGCACCAGGTTGTAAGCGCTCCTGAGATCCAATTTTGTGAAGAAGCACGCCCCGTGCATTGACTCGATCACACTGGCGATTAGAGGCAGCGGGTAGCTGTACCTCACAGTGATCTGATTTGATACCCCGATAGTCAATACACGGGCGCAGACCTCCATCCTTCTTCTTCACAAAAAATAAACTCGAGGAGGCAGGTGAAGTGGAGGGCCGAATGTATCCCTGCCCCAGGGATTCGGAGACATATGTTTCCATAGCCGCCGTCTCCTCCTGTGACAGAGGATACACGTGACTCCTGGGAAGTGCTGCGTCTACCAGGAGATGTATTGCACAATCCCCCCGTCGATGGGGTGGTAATTGAGTCGCCTTCTTCTTACAGAAGGCGAGAGCCAAATCGGCATATTCTGAGGGGATGCGCACGGTGGAGACCTGGTCTGGACCATTCCACCGTAGTCGCACCGATGGAAACCCCTACACACCTCCCTGAGTACTCTCATGACCACCCCTTGAGAGCCCTCTGTTGCCACGAAATAGTGGGGTCATGACAGGCCAACCAGGGTAGGCCCAGCACCACGGGAAACGCAGGAGAATCAATAAGGAAGAGACTGATTCTCTCCTTGTGACCCTCCTGCGTAACCATGCTTAGTGGAACGGTGGCCTCCCTAATCAGCCCTGACACTAATGGTCGACTATCTAGGGCGTGCACAGGGAACGGCATATCCACAGGAACAAGGGGAATCCCTAAACTATGGGCAAATGAACGGTCAATAAAATTCCCAGCTGCGCCTGAATCTACGAGTGCCTWATGCTGGGAATGCGGGGAAAACTCAGCAAATTTAATAAACACATACATGTGAGCAACAGGGGGCTCTGGGTGAGCCTGGTGCCGACTCACCTGGGGTGACACGATAGTGCCCTGCCTGCTGCCTCGACTCCCTGAGGAACCCCCCCAGCACCGACCAGCAGTGTGCCCTCTGCGGCCACAGATGGTGCAGGGAATGGCCCCTCCTCCGGTCGCCCTAAGTGCAGCACCTCCCAGCTCCATCGAAGCGGAGGTGCTGGGGGACGGAACTGACAGGCCCCGATCCGGACGTCCGCGGGTAGCCAGCAGGTTGACCAGCCGGATGGACAGGTCCACCAGCTGGTCCAACGTGAGGGTGGTGTCTCAGCAGGCCAACTCCCGACGGACRTCCTCGCGCAGACTGCACCGGTAGTGATCGATCAGGTCCCTGTCGTTCCATCCCGCGCTGGCGGCCAGGGTCCGGAAGTCCAAAGCGAAATCCTGCGCGCTCCTCGTCCCCTGCCTCAGGTGGAACAGACGTTCAGCCGCCGCTCGACCCTCAGGCGGGTGGTCGAAAACTGCCCGAAAGCGGAGGTTGAACTCTGTGTAATGATCCAACGCCGCGTCTCCCTCACTCCATACGGCGTTGGCCCACTCCAGGGCTTTTCCTGAGAGGCGGGAGACGTGGACGGACACGCTCTCACGTCCCAAACTAGCCGGATGGACGGTCGCCAGGTAGAGTTCAAGCTGGAGTAGGAACCCCTGGCAACCGGCAGCCGTTCCGTCATACTCCCTCGGGAGCGCGAGCCGAATCCCGCTGGGACCGGGTGAAGGATGGGTGGAGGCGCTGGACGACCTCCTCCTCTCTCCCAATGATCCATCGTCTGCAGCACGCGATCCATGGCGGTACCCAGATGATGCAATATGATCATGTGCTGCTGGATGCGCGCCTCTATCGCCACAGAGAGGGCGTCTGCTCCTGCTGACTCCATTCTTGGTGAGTAATTCTGTAATGTGGTCTGTGTGTAGCTTGTGTAGAGGAGTCATGCGCAGGACAGCAGATATGAGTAAATAACGTAATTTACTCAAAATAGACATATAATACAATAAAGCGAGCCCACATAACGGACTGATTTACATACAAACAATTACTCACAAACAAACAAAGGGGGGAACAAAGGGTTAAATAATGAACAAGTAATTGGGGAATTGAAACCAGGTGTGTAAGACGAATACAAAACAAATGGAAAATTAAAAGTGGATCGGCGATGGCTAGAAGGCCGGTGACGTCGACCGCCGAACGCCGCCCCAACATGGAGAGGGACCGACTTCGGCRGAAGTCGTGACAGTTGCCAATGTGATTTATAGGATATTTCTTTTTATTTTGATATTTTCTACCTGCAGGCTGCAATGTTATGTGTTGGCTCTCTGTAGGCTAATTTTACATAGTAGGCTATAGAAGTTACTTTTTAGGTTTGTATAATTTTCATTTAGATTTGGATAGAATTTTGATGAACCGCAACACAATTTTTGAGATATGAAGACATTATTATATTATAAATAAAACAGAACCGTTTCATGAAAATGTACATATAAAAACTGGCATGCAGATCGGTAGAAATGGGAAGATAAATTGGCATTCCACATGAGAAAGGTTGCAGACTCCTTGTGTAGCCTATTATTGGCAACTTCAGGATAGTAATGGCAGAATCTGCGAGAGGTGAATAGTTAGGTCAGGTTTTTTATTCTGGTTATCTAGATCTCTGGCGCTCTCTTGAGGCATTTGTCTTATTTCATCAAACCGTAAGCTTTAAGCATCAGACAAGCTCCATGCATACAGTGGCAGGAAAAAGTATGTGAACCCTTTTTGAATTATCTGGATTTCTGCATAAATTGCTCATCAAATTTGATCTGATCTTCATCAGATCACAACAATAGACAAACATTGTGTGCTTAAACTAATAACGCACAAATTATTGAATTTTCCTGTCTATATTGAAAACATAATTTAAACATTCACAGTGTAGGTTGGGAAAAGTATGTGAACCCCTAGGCTAATGACTACTCCAAAAGCGAATTGGTGTCAGGAGTCAGCTAACCTGGAGTCCAATCAATGAGACGAGATTTGGAGATGTTGGTTAGAGCTGCCTTGCCCTATAAAAAACATTCACAAAATGTGTGTTTGCTATTCACAAGAAGCTTGCCTGATGTGAACCATGCCTCGGACAAAAGAGATCTCAGAAGATCTAAGATTAAGAATTGGTGACTTGCATGAATTCGGAAAGGGTTACAAAGATATCTCTAAAAGCCTTGATGTTCATCAGTTCACGGTAAGACAAATTGTCTATAAATGGAGTAAGTTCAGCACAATTGCTACTCTCCATAGGAGTGGCCGTCCTGCAAAGATGACTGTAAGAGCACAGCGCAGAATGCTTAATGAGGTTAAGAAGAATCCTAGAGTGTCAGCCAAAGACTTTCAGAAATCTCTGGAACATGCTAACATCTCTGTTGACGAGTCTACGATACATAAAACACTAAACAAGAATGGTGTTCATGGGAGGACACCACGGAAGAAGCCACTGCTGTCCAAAAAAAACTAAGTGCACCTAGATGTTCCACAGCGCTACTGGCAAAATATTCTGTGGACAGATGAAACTACAGTTGAGTTGTTTGGAAGGAACACACAACACTATGTGTGGAGAAAAAAAAGGCACAGCACACCAACATCAAAACCTCATCCCAACTGTAAAGTATTGTGGAGGGAGCATCATGGTTTGGGGCTGCTTTGCTGCCTCAGGGCCTGGACAGCTTGCTATCATCGACGGAAAAATGAATTCCCAAGTTTGTCAAGACATTTTGCATGAGAATGTTAGGCTATCTGTCCGCCAATTGAAGCTCAACAGAAGTTGGGTGACGCAACAGGACAACGACCCAAAACACAGAAGTAAATCAACGACAGAATGGCTTCAACAGAAGAAAATACGCCTTCTGGAGTGGCCCGTCAGAGTCCTGACCTCAACCCAATTTGAGATGCTGTGGCATGACCGCAAGAGAACAGTTCACACCAGACATCCCAAGTATATTGCTGAACTGAAACAGTTTTGTAAAGAGGAAGTCTGATCCGCAACTACAGAAAACGTTTGGTTGAGATTATTGCTGCCAAAGGAGGGTCAACAAGTTATTAAATCCAAGGGTTCACATACTTTTCCCACCCTGCACTGTGAATGTTTACACGGTGTGTTCAATAAACACATGAAAACGTATAATTGTTTGTGTGTTATTAGTTTAAGCAGACTGTGTTTGTCTATTGTTGTGACCTAGATGAAGATCAGATCAAATTGTATGACTAATTAATGCAGAAATCCAGGTATTTCCAAAGGGTTCACATACTTTGTCTTGCCACTGTAAATTATTTTATTAAAACACATAGGGTGTGTCTATATATGGAAAAATACAGGTTAACAAATTTAGACCAATCAAATCAAATGTATTTATATAGCCCTTCTTACATCAGCTGATATATCAAAGTGCTGTACAGAAACCCAGCCTAAAACCCCAAACAGCAAGCAATGCAGTTGTGTAAAGAAGCAACAACAAAAGGATGGCTAAGAAAAAACTACCATAGAAATGCCAAAACCTAGGAAGAAAACCTAGGCTAGAGAGGAACCAAGGCTAGTAGGGGTTCAGTCCTCTTCTGGCTGTGCCGGTGGGGAGATGTATAACAGAACATGGCCAGATGTTCAAATGTTTCATAAATGACCAGCATGGTCAAATAATAATAATCCAGTAGTTGTCGAGGGTGCAACAAGTCAGCACCTCAGGAGTAAATGTCAGTTGGCTTTTCATAGCCGATCATTGAGAGTATCTCTACCGCTCCTGCTGTCTCTAGAGAGTTGAAAACAGCAGGTCTGGGACAGGTAGCACATCCGGTGAACAGGTCAGGGTTCCATACCGCAGGCAGAACAGTTGAAACTGGAAGCAGCAGCCCCAACCGGCCATTGTGGACTGGGACAGGACAAGGTGATGCTATCATGCCCACTGGTATCCTGATGGCTAATGAGTTCCTTATGCGGCTCAGATCTTCCGAGAGAGAGAAAGAAAGAGAGAGAATTAGAGAGAGCATACTTAAATTCACACAGGACACCGGATAAGACAGGAGAAGTACTCCAGATATAACAGACTGACCCTAGCCCCCCGACACATAAACTACTGCAGCATAAATACTGGAGGCTGAGACAGGAGGGGTCAGGAGACACTGTGGCCCCATCCGATGATACCCCCGGGACAGGGCCAAACAGGCAGGATATAACCCCACCCACTTTACCAAAGCACAGCCCCCACACCACTCGAGGGATATCTTCAACCACCAACTTACCATCCTGAGACAAGGCCGAGTATAGCCCACAAAGATCTCCGCCACGGCACTACCCAAGGGGGGGGGCGCCAACCCATATATTGGTCGAAAGAACAGACAACTTTCGGTCGACTAAGAATTTTTTTTGTCGGGGACAGCCCTACTCTCATTATTCCATGTTGATCCTCTTGGAACCGGGTATGCAGCTCAGTCAGCTGTCTGTTCCGGACGATGAGTCTAGCATTTTTGGGCAGCTGTTAGAGACGATTTCGATTTTTTTTGTCATATTTGGTTAATTACGTAGAAATGTTCAAAAAGTTGCACTTTTTAAGGGCCTCTTCACTATTCTCTATGTCTATGTAGTGCTATGAACTCGCGGTTAAGTTGATTTAAAACATTACCCTGGCATTGATTGTGATGGCTTTGCACTATAGCCTTCACATTTATCCAGTGCAAAAGAGTGGGGTTTGCTAGCCTGGTGTTGAAGCATGCCTCGCAAAGATGCTTCCAATCTTGATATATGTCTCTAACAAATGAGCCTTCCATAGTGGCCTCGGAGAAATGTGTACACAGTTTTACAGAAAAGAGCGTGCTTTGTCGAACTGTATGCCAGCCAATAAAACTGTCCATACCGAGTGGTGCAGCGGTCTAAGGCTCTGCATCTCAGTGCTTGAGGCGTCACTACAGACCTGGTTCGATTTCAGGCTGTATCACAACCGGCCGTGATTGGGGTAGGCCGTCATTGTAAATAAGAATTTGTTCTTAACTGACTTGCCTAGTTAAATAAAGGTTTTTAAAAAATGTATTCCAAAAYGAGGAAGACTCATATTTTTGKTTGTGTGGGTGGTTCGTCAACTACAGTTCAGACAAATGCGCAGGTGGCCTCGTGATGACATGCTCATCATGACAAGGCCGGGCTGGGCGATGTTGAGCTAGGCTGTGGAAGTCAAAGCAGTAGCTAACCTCATGGGCTGACGATGACTCTGACAGATTTGGTTAAGCCAATGGAGGTAGTGGAGCAGGTGTTGTCTTCATCCTCCATCTGTGGCTTTTTGAAAAAGTGCATGAGTGAACTTTGTTTTGCCATAACTTGTGACTAGCTGCTAGCGCTAGTTTGCATTAGCAAAGAATTGCAGAGGGTCTAAACAATTTTCCCACAGTTAGCATGCTAGTAGGTACATGGGTGCGGGGGGTGGGTAGTGGTACCATATGATTGCGATAAAACAAATTAAAACAAATTAACTAACCACATTTTAATGAAGATAAACTGACACATGGAACGAGAGTCAGCCAGTGCACCTTTAATTAGCCCCCTTATCATGCAGTCTCAACCAGAAGTGGATTCACGGCAGGGCCAGGCCAGGCAGAGGGCCAGCCAATCAAGATGGCTTTATTTATATATATTACAAACAACAAATCAAATTCATTTATTTCATTAATATATACACATACAATTAAGTACAATGGAATTTGATTTGTAGTTTTACTTTCTCTCCTGACTAAACAAAATGTTGATAAAACTTGCGTTTAGTAGGTACATCGGGTGTTTTTTTTTTGGTTGTGTGGGTGGTTCGTCAACTGGTATGTTGACGACCACCCGACAACATAACAAAATATGAGTCTCCTCGTGTTTGGAATCATTTTTTTTAAACCTTTATTTAACAACTAGGCAAGTCAGTTAAGAACAAATTCTTATTTACAATGACGGCCTAATTTTTGTTTAGTCAGGAGAAAATACAAACTACAAATAAATTCATGTACTTAATGTTATGTGTATATATAAAAATGAAATAAATGAATTTGATTTGTTGTTTGTAATATATATAAATAAAGCCATCTTGATTGGCTGGCCCTCTGCCTGGCCTGGCCCTGCCGTGAATCCACTTCTGGTTGAGACTGCATGATAAGGGGGCTAATTAAAGGTGCACTGGCTGACTCTCGTTCCATGTGTCAGTTTATCTTCATTAAAATGTGGTTAGTGCCAAAGGAGCCTTACTCATATCCACCCGAAAGGCATCAGTTTGCTAGTGGAGGGAGGGATGGAGAGAGGGAAGATTATAGGAGAGTCCTGCTGAGAGCAGGGTTGATTTATTTTTCTCCCCCTCTTCATTTCCTCTAATCTCAGCTAAATCTGGCATTTCCCTCCACCCCTCCGGACCCAGCCAGGACGATTTGGGGAGACAGACAGTGAGGAGTGTGTTGGTATCCCCTCTGTAGTCTTAAATCAGGCACCTAAACACTCTCCTCTCTCAGTAGTCAGGGCTGAACGGGAACAGACACTTCCATTAGGACTTCACTGGCTTACCTGGACTTTTATGGTACTTCCTGCTCACACAGGTTATTATAGTTTAGCTTTTTTATGTTCGTTTTTATTTCTATTTGTTTTTTTATTAGTAGTCCTGACACTTAGAGGAAGGCCCACAAAATTGTCAGACTCCAGTCACCCAAGTCATAGACTGTTCTCTCTGCTACCGCACGGCAAGCGGTACCGGAGCGCCAAGTCTAGGTCCAAAAGGCTCCTTAACAGCTTCTACCCCCGAGCAATAAGACTGCTGAACAATTAATCAATTGAACACCCAGACTATCACTTTACCCCTACCTACATGTACAAATTACCTCGACTAACCTGTACCCCCGCACATTTACTCGGTACCGGGCCCCCTGTATGTAGCCTTGTTATTGTTATGTAATTCTACTGTGTTACTTTATATTTTGACTTTATTTTATTTAGTAAATATTTTCTTAACTCTATTTCTTGAACTGCGCTGTTGGTTAAGGGCTTGTAAGTAAGCATTTCACGGTAAGGTTGTTGTATACCTGTTGTATTCTGCGCATGTGACAAATAAAATTTGATTTGAGATGAGAGCGGAGAAATGAGATCAGTGCCAACTGCAAAGTTGTGATAATGGGTATAGCTTGTGTATACAGCCATATCAGTCAAATAGGCTATACAACGTGTGGTGGTGTCATTGTCATTCAGTAGTCCTTCCCTACAGTCAATGACCAAAAGCCCCCTATTTGACCTCATGGCTGGAATGTTATTAATATTTTTCATATGTATTCAAGAGCATGTTGTGTCTCAGCCGATGACGGGCACAACACAAACACCTCAGATAATGTAAAATTTGTCTAAGCTACAATTTATGCGTTTATAATTTACTTTTAAGGTTTAAAAAAAAAAAAGTTTTATAAAAATATTTTTTTTCAAATAAATTATTATATAGTTTGACAACCCTGTTAAGATTTTAAATTATATCAATCTCAACCGTTTATCTCAAATAGATTTACCCTGAAGTCTATGATAGCCTGAGAATATAAGGTATCAGCAACAATCTGAATAAATATAGATTGATTCTTTCTTCAGATCCTAGAAGTGCAGATCCAGCATTTTCAATTTCCTAGTATCGAGACAGAGGGAGCCATGTGGAAAGAAGTTGGAAGAAAAACATATTTAAATGTGTCTATTATCGGCTCGTGTGTCACGTTGGCATGAATGATTCAGGAGACAGGTTCAGGAATGCGTAATAGTTTTTTTTTATTATACCCCAAATTACGGCATGCCATGTCAGGGCACGGGGACGAAGACCAAACAAACACGTAACAAAAACACAGAGTTGAAACCCAAACAAAAGACCAAGGAGTACCTTGAATAAATAACACTAGCGCACAATGATTATCACACGGGACGAGACCCGTAATCATCTGCGCGATCCACAAAGCCACGAAAGCCCAAAACACACACAGCACAGGTACTCACACGCACCAACGGACATAGCAACAATAATGGACAGCACCATGGTGAACAAAGGGCACATATATATAAACACAATCAGTGGGAATAGGTGCCAGGTGTGCGCAATGAAAGTTCCAGAGGGATCTGTGACATCGTGGGATTCTGTCTTTGTCTCTTCCTCTGTCACTGCCCCCACCTCTACTCAGCCAGACAGAAAACAGATGGAGTGTCAGGGTCTATCTCCATCAGGTACCGCTCTGCTTACATCATCCCCCGTCTGCCACTCGAGACCACTCCGCTTCATCGTTGTTTCAAGAAGGGCAATCGATGACAAGCCCGGAACCTCGGTCTCACAGAGTGTCAGGGCCAGTGGTGTGGAGCGCTGATTGTTCTGCTGAAGTGAAGTGGTGGAAGTCGAGTGTAAACGGTAACATAATCCCCTCATTGGTGGTCTGGCCCTGTGACAGACAGACAGACAGACTGGAGGATGCATGGACGAGTTGATCAGTACCTCCATGCCTTGCTGACCCAGAGTCAGCCCAACGTACTGATGTGACAAGCATATGGGTGGCCTGCAGCAACCGTTCACACAGGGATGGATCTATCTATCCGCATGGTGTGACTGTCACTGAGTGACTAGGCTGGAAGGTGAGGAGAGTGATAGGGTGACTTTCTTCCACAGTGAAGAGACGGATATTTGAGAGTAGCAGACTACAGCAGTAGATCTCTCTTCAAAGTAAACCCAGTCTGAGGATATTGTGAAAGTGATTAAACATTCAGAGGAAGGTGTGCTCAAGGAATCACTGTAAATATTGACTCAGTAAACAGCTATAACTCAAACTGGTACAAATATTTTGAAATAAATAGATTTTTTTCCAGATCTGCTGTGCAAGTTGGTTTGATAATGAGCAGTGTTTCCCCTACGATTTTCTTCCGCAGTGGTGGCAAAGTCAGCGTGGGAGGGGTTGCCTGGTAGTGGGCGGGGCTATTGGCGCAGTCTCGGACCGGACATTTTTTGAGGACCTCGTCTTTGTCGCAGAGACGATATCTTTGTTTTAAAGCAAATTTCCTGTAATTCTACAAATTTTGCTAAGGGGTGGAGAGAACAGTATAATAGTTTTCTTCAATTCTACACGTTTTGTCATAGCATATGAACACGACATAAGCCATCTGAATGACTCAAACATTATAACAAAATCAATGAGGGCCCCATGACAGCTCGATGATGAGAGGTCTAAGGAGAATGGCAAGAATCTTGCAAGCTAACAGGCGGGCCACAAACAGGCAAATAACAACACAGTACAACAGTGGTGTGCAGAATGGGATCTTGGAAAGCACAACTCTTCGGTCCTTGTCACAGATACGCTATTGCAGCAGACGAACACACCAGGTTCCACTCCTATCAGCTAAAAACAAGAAGCGGCTCCAGTGGGCAAAAAATATAGCCTGGTCCGACGAATCCCAGTTCCTGTTGCATCATGCTGATGGCAAAGTCTGGATTTGGCGTAAGCAGTCCATGGCCCATCCTGCCTGGTGTCAACGGTACTGGGTGGTGGTGGTGTAGTGTAAGGCCAAGTCAGACACTTCTCTTGTTCCTCTGTGCAGGGGATGTTGGTATTTAATTAAATTGGCTCTCCCACTGATTCTTTAGGGAGGGTGGAGGAAAGAAATAGGCACAACAATTCTCAACAGTTTTTTATAAACTATAACGAGGTTAGACAATGCCTCATCAATATTAATATTTCCGTCATGGAGAGAACAAGGCATAAAACAGTGCTATAAAGGACTTTCCCATTAAGGGGGAAATGATTAGTTGTTATGAATGGTCATGGAGTCTGGCTAGGCTCCAGTATGAGGCGATCAGTGGGTACATCTGGAGAAAACGCCTCTTCATCAACTCATTATAACAGCTGGCTAGGGACATTATCTTCACTGCTATTCACACTCTTCCAGTTAGAGATATGCAGGTAGCCAGCCTGGGGACATAACACTTTAAAACTGAGGAATTAAATGAAGATTTATTCGGTAGAGTTAAGCAGAGAGTCTTATTGGGACTGACTAAATAGCCAGGGGTTTCATTTGTTGGCTGGTATTTGTAAAGAGGAGCAGATAATTTCATTACCAAGTCATGTCTATTATTTTGCCAATAACTCACTGTAGAAGTTGTCAGTTTCCTGCCATAGCTGTTACACAGATAGCACTGAGAGAACAGATGAGAGTAACAGAACTCAACCTCAATCATTCACTCACTTTCAGGGTTCTCTCATGGTTATTGTTACCCTACATCAGGGTTCCCCAACTGGTGGCCTGTGGCCCGAATTTGACCCACGGTTTTATTTGGCCCCCCCMARKTTTYYKRRRAAMMRKWWTTTTTWTTTTTATTGTTGAACATAAAAGCTGTAAAAACACAAGGAAATCAGCTCCAATTGATTTTTATTTTGGAAATCTGTTACCAACTTTTCCCACACATAGTAGAGAGACACRTGGTCGTATACAAATATAAGCAAGGTTTGAAATTATTGTTTTAGTCAAATCTTTGGGCTTCTTGCGGTCAGTTTGCATGCCAGTCCACCCGACCATCCGCTCAAGAAAAATCCCTGGCCTACACTGTTTATCTCTCTCCATCTCTTGTTTCCTGTCACTTTTCCCTTTCTCTCCTTCTCTTTCTCGCYCCCTCTCCTCTGTGCTCCTTTTCCTCTCTCCCTTGTTCCCTCTTTCTTTTTTTTTCTATATTTTTCTCTCTCCTGCTCTGTTAATTTCTATCTTTCTATCCTTCTCTCTCTCATAGGGCATGCTACAGAAACAGACCAGTTAATATAACCAAGCGGTGAAAAGCCTTCCATTAGAAACACACTGGCCTGATGAAAAGGAGAGATGAACATTTGGCCTGATGAGAAAGGAGAGACTGAGACATGTTGGCCTGATGAGAAAGGAGAGACTGAGACATGTTGGCCTGATGAGAAAGGAGAGACTGAGACATGTTGGCTGATGAGAAAGGAGAGACTGAGACATGTTGGCCTGATGAGAAAGGAGAGACTGAGACATGTTGGCCTGATGAGAAGGAGAGACTGAGACATGTTGGCTGATGAGAAAGGAGAGACTGAGACATTTTGCCTGATGAGAGAGGAGAGACTGAGACATGTTGGCCTGATGAGAAGGAGAGACTGAGACATGTTGGCCTGATGAGAGAGGAGAGACTGTGACATACTGGTCTGATGAGAGGGACTGAGACATACCTGGTCTGCGTGTAGAGACTGAGACATACTGGTCTGGTAGAGAGGAGAGACTGAGACATACTGGTCTGATGAGAGGAGACTGAGACATATGGTCTGAGAGAGGACTGAGACATACTGGTCTGATGAGAGAGACTGAGACAACGTGCTGTGAAAGACTGAGACATACGGTGTGAGGAGAGACTAGACATACTGGTGGGAGAAAGAGACTGAGACATACTGTGTGTGAGGAGAGACTGAAGACATACTGGTGTGAGGAGAGACTGAGACATACTGGTGTTGAGGAGGACTGAGACATACTGGCTGGTGTTAGACAAATCGATTAAACCACACATTATTATGCCAGGGTTGTCCAGGTGTCAAACATTATTGCGCACATCAATGTTGTGAGCGTGTCAGGAGAGCCACTCCACCACCTTCCTTCTCCTCTTGTACTGCCTGTGATGGGGGGGCGAATTTTGCTGTCCTACGGTTGAATTTAGCACTTTGTTCTCCTGTGCATATCTTGTCCCGAGGGTGAGCCCATACTTCTACCACTAAGTGCAGAAAGGCTTCCCGGAATGGAGGCGCTGATGGTCCCCTAGGCAATCGTAAACCTTACCTCTCCTCCCTCCGGTATGACCCTTTTCTCCTGCCTGATGCAAAATCCTCCACCCCTAATTCTCCATCCTCATTCTTTCTCATCACCATTAGTGTTGGACTGTCTTTGACCTTGTCCTCTAGTAAGTGTGTGTCCTATGTGTCAGCCCTTGCCTCTGTGTGGGGGTGGTTTTTAGCTCTACTGTGATACATCCCCTAGGTGTGTCTCTCTTGTCTATTGGCGTACAGTATCTTGGAACTCCATTTAAACCAGGGATGGGCAACTTTGACGGGGGTGATATCTGAGTGAGAGTGACTAATAAATCAATGGGCTCTCTGGTCGGTAATTCTACCATGTAAGTTTAGATAGCTGTTTAGACTTACTTACAATTACTAAACACATGTTAGCTGAGCCTAGGTTAGATTGTGAGTGTGCATCTAACTCGTGAGTGACACGATCCAACAACGAAAAGTTAGGTAGCGTGAGACTGAGCTCACGCACACCACCTAATTTATTCTTTACAATTAATTTGTAGAGTTCATCACCGGTTGGAATTACATGTGCTAGGGTGGACACTAACTCAGCACATCTATATGTATGATTGAACCCAACCTATTTAGACCTCGACCTCAGGTTGACCATAACGAATAAATGATCCTTCAGGTGGATGGAGGGACATTGAGACTCCCGACAGGCCTTAGTACAGAATTGGAAGTAGTACCAGATCTGCCACATTCACCCTGATGAGATATCACTAACCAGGGGTTCCGTAGTTATCTAGCGTTTCGGTGCTGTCTGTATATTTCCAACACTAACACTGGTTCCAATTTGCTGTAACCGAGCATACTCTACACACACTAGTCGCTTGACAGTGTTGCGCTCTCAATCTCGTCCATCTCTATTGCTCTATTAAGGACTGTTTTCACCTTTTCACCGAACTAGGTAGGTGTCTAGCTGATGCTCGGCCTTTCGCGAGTGTTGCGTCCGCACTAGCTCGAGTGTTAAGGAGTACAGTACTTCAGGCCACGCTGATTTCGTGTGAGGCGTATATGGGGGTGTTGTTCATCGCTGGGCATTACGGTTCATGTCCAAGGTGGTGGGGCAAAGGTCTTGTGCGAGAGTTCGGGCTGAATGAAGACGACAGGGCAGGTGCCCTATTGGTAACGCACCACACACACACACAACCAATGACACTTAGGCAGAGCTCACCACAGGGATCTAATAACGAACCACGTGTTCATTAGAGAATATTCGCATCGCTACACTGAAGCATTAACTTAGGAAAACATCGAATTATCCATGATAGTAACTGCACTACGGCGACTTTACTATTGCAGGGCCTTCAGTCTGCCTGTGCATCCTTCACCTAAATGATCCAGCCGATGCTTTACCCACGACTGAGGTGTCCTCACTGTGCAGGTCGACTCATCACTGTCTCATTTGTGTCCTAACACCTCAGCTACCTTGACAAGTCAACTTCCCACGGCTGGTTCATCCGGTAGTGTGCGGATGAGGCCTTATATCACATCTATGGACACCCGCTCCTCTCATTATTCGGAAGACAATTATATTCCGGTGAGCCGCAAGTTCCAGTACACACAGACTTTTGAGGTTCGACCTATGAAAAATAAATGTTCCATCGAATCATATTACGGTATCTGGTATTCCCGAGAGGTTTTTGAAGTCTCCATAGCAAACAAACTGTTAGAGTTTCATATTCTGTCTCAGAATTGACAGAATGATGTTTATATGTAATACCTCTCAAATGTAGTGGCTGAGGTATCTGTGTATAGTTATCATATCTGGTTTGATCGGGGCACTACTGAGGTCCTCTAAGTGACTATCAGGTAAAAGGGATTACATGGGATACATGCATTATAACTTTGTGTGAATCAGGATTACAATCCATATTCGGCCAATCGAGTTTATGGGCATCAATTGATTTTGATATGCTCCTTGAGACCTCGCAGTTGCGAGTATACCCTCGATACTACAGCCTCTGACGTCTACAGTGACGGAACTTTACAGGCACTATCAGTGAGCGTGAACCTATAGGCTCAGTGGATGCCACATATCTACTTTAGAACCACTAGTGTCTAATGAACTCTCGCAGAGAGCAAAGCTCTCCCATGCACAGGAATCACTCTCAGTGCAACATGCCTTGCACGTGGCATCCAACTGCCTTATAACGGCGGTAAAACCAACAATGCTCATGCTTTTCAACCGTTCGCTTGCCTGCAAACGCCGTCCACGCCCGGGTGAGCTAAAGCAATCACCACCCCGGACCGGCTTCCGACCTAGAATATAGTGGACCATTCCAATATGAATGTACCGGTAGGGTGGTCTGGTAGAACTGGAGCCAATCTCCTTCCAGACTCTATATCAGAACATCTCCAGATCCAAAATCAAACTTCCAAGCAATCGGCTTTTTCTCTATTTCCAGCAACAAGCCTTTCACTTCAATCCAACGGCCGCCAAACTTATCCGCTAGAGTAAACACTAGACTATCCTACGGATCCTCGCACTTCCGGCGAAATGTCATCTAAAATAATTAGCTTCCAACACTACTGATCAGCAAATGGATCAGTTTACTCACAGTGCCCCAGGGTCTGTTTGTTCAATAAAGACAAACCTTAGGGACGATCCCAGCCATCGCGACCTAGTGGTGCTTACTCGGTCTCAGGCCACCCGGCTACATGTTACGTCGTCAGACCCACATGGCTCCAGTGTCATCAACAGAGGTCTCTATTAGGTAAAGTGCTCGCCTTATCTCAGTTCACTTTGTGTCACGATGGAGCTCCACCCAATCCAGCAGCTGGGCGGCGCCTAACCCTAGGTTTACGCAGACCCACACACCTCACAACCACCGTGGGCACGTAAAGCCACCGCGCTACGGCTGAGGGCAGGTAGTATCTCACTGATCGACACTTTCCCTAAAGCTAAAACCTCATTTGAGACGCCATTTCCTTCCAGGGGTCTCTGCATTGCCATGCGACTCCTGGACGAGGATTGCTAAAAATTCTCTGAAGTCTTGGACGACTCTTTTATTCTTCCCTCCACACCAAGCTTTTTGAAAAATACTGCTAATCCCACGTAGCAGCTAATCGGGAGTCGTCTTGTCAGCTGAGTAACATAGTCCATTCGCAAGTAACACTACCCACCTCATTTTATCCTACGCTCACCACCCCATCATCTGACTTTATTTATTTACTTGATCGTGCTCTTTTGCACACCAGTATCTCTTTCGTGTGGCACATGATCAATGGGGGCTGAATGATTTATATGTCACTCCAGTGTTAACTCTGCTAAATTTGGTTATTCACAGTTCGATTTATTCCTATCACCTATGCTTTTGCTACACATAGTCTTATACTAGATATCTCTTTTTCTAACATGTATATGCTACTTTGTTTATATGTTTACTCGGCATGTGTAACTGGGGCTGTGTTGTCTGTTCCACACCTGCTATGCTTTATCTTGGCAGGTGCAAGTTGCCAAATGAGAACTTGTTTCTCACTAGCTAC
>NC_036868.1:12594004-12605522 GCF_002910315.2 Salvelinus sp. IW2-2015 | reverse complement strand
TTTCGTGGGTAGATTCCACTTTACCCGCTACATGGTTTACATGTATCATATATATACCTGGTCGACTAGACCTGTAGCTCTCCCTTTGGGTAGCACAATTTACTCGTGACCTACGGCCCTGTATGTTAAGCCGTTCGTTTATATGCTTGCTTTTAGTTGTGAATTCTATGGGGCTGTAGTTTTACCTTTATATTTTGACTCTTATTTTATTTTAGTTCAATTATTTCTCTAGTAAACTCTAGTTTCTGAATCTGCGCTGTTGAGGTCTTGAAGGTGGCTTGGGAATGTTGAATGTATTCTCAACGGTGATTAGTGTGTGTTGTTTATGATCCGTGGGTGTGGGCTAGTCCGTGCGCATTTCTGGGTGGGTCTTGTGACGCAAGTATGATTGTATTTGCAGTGATAGACGATGCGAGATGAATATTGGGATCAGTGCCAAGGCTGCGAAAGTTGTGTGATAATTGTGGTATTTATGGGTGGTTGGGCTCTTTCGTATACAGCCATATCAGTCAAATAGGCTAATACAGACGTGTGGTTGTGTGTCATGGTCCTTCAGTAGTCCTTCGCGGCGTATTCAGGTTCCAGATGACCAACGAGTCCGCCTATTTTGGAGCCCTCATGGCTGGAGATGTGGTAGGTTAATTAGTTTTTTTATATTATGTTTCTGTTTTCTCTATTATATGAGCATGTTTGTTGCTCTAGTTTTCTGTTATGATCTTTTGTGCTGTTCACACACCAACACCGTTTTTTTTTTTTGTTCGTTCTATTTGTGATTAAAGGTGTGGTGGTGGTTTTAATATTTAGAGGACTAAAGATTAATTTTTTGGTTGTTTTTTTTTCGGTCTTATCAGCTATCAATTTTATTGCGTTGATGTAATTTTTGGTGAGCTTTTATAGGTTTAAAAAAAAAAGAGTTTTATTGTATAAGAGGGATTTTTTTGTGTTCATTAAATAGTTATCTTATAATATGTTTCGACGAATCCGTTTTGCCTCGCTCTTATAGATTCTTATTTAATTATTCCATATTCTCAGACCGTTTACTCCCTCTTGAAATACAGATTTACCCTGACTGTCTATTTGTATTAGCCTTGATGTATATATATATGTGTTATTCACGCTATACAATCTGAGATAAATTATTGATTGTATTCTCTTTCTCTCAGTTATCTCTTGAACGTGCGTAATCGCAGCGGATTTTCAAATGTTCTCTCTAGTATGTTCTCGAGTATCCAGTGGACGGGAGCCCATGTTGGAAGAGAGTTGGGGAGAAAACGATTATTTTAAATGTGTCTTATTCTTTTCTGGTTCTGGTGGTTCGTGGCGCGGTGTGTCACGTGTGTTCGGTCATTTGTAATGTATGTATTCAGTGTAGGTACTAGGCTTCTAGTTGAAGGGCGTGAACTAGGTTTTCTTCCTGGGTTTATTTATACGCTTTGCTTCTCCAAATTATTCTGGATTGCCTAATGTTCTGAGCGGCACGGGGAACTAAGATCCAAGGACAAACATCTCGTTAATTCTAATACTAGGCCAGACGTTGCAAACCCAAACAAAAGACCAAGGAGTACCTTGAATAAATAACACTAGCGCACAGTATTATCACACGGGACGAGACCCGTAATATCTGCGCGATCCACAAAGCCACGAAAGCCCAAACACACACAGCACAGGTACTCACACCGCACCAACGGATAGCAACAATAATGGACAGCACCATGGTGAAAGGGCCACATATATAAACACAATCAGTGGGAATAGGTGCCGGGTGTGCGCAATGAAAGTTCCAGAGGGATCTGTGACATCGTGGGATTCTGTCTTTGTCTCTTCTCTGTCACTGCCCCCACTCTACCTCTACAGCCAGAAGAAAACAGATGGAGTGTCAGGGTCTATCTCCATCAGGTACCGCTCTGCTTACATCATCCGGTCTGCCACTCGAGACCACTCCGCTTCATCGTTGTTTCAAGAAGGGCAATCGATGACAAGCCCGGAACCTCGGTCTCCACAGAGTGTCAGGGCCAGTGGTGGTGGAGCGCTGATTGTTCTGCTGGAAGTGAAGTGGTGGCGGTGTGAAGTGGGTGTGTCTGAGTGGAACGAGTCGTAACATAACGTCCTACCCTTGTGTGGTCTGCCTGTGACAGACAGAAGACAGACTGGAGGATGCATGACGAGTTGATCAGTACCTCCATGCCTTGCTGACCCAGAGTCAGCCCAACGTACTGATGTGACAAGCATATGGGTGGCCTGCAGCAGACCGTTCACACAGGATGGATCTATCTATCGCGATGGTGTGACTGTTCACTGAGTGACTAGGCTGGAGGTGAGGTAGAGAAGTGATAGGTGACTTTCTTCCACAGTGAAGAGACGGATATTTGAGAGTAGCAGACTACAGCAGTAGATCTCTCTTCAAGTAACCCAGCTGAGGATATTGTGAAAGTGATATAACATTCAGAGGAAGGTGTGCTCAAGGAATCACTGTAAATATTGACTCAGTAAACAGCTATAATCAAACTGGTACAAATATTTTGAAATAAATAGATTTTTTTCCAGATCTGCTGTGGCAAGTTGGTTTAGTAATGGAGTGTTTCCCCTACGATTTTCTCCGCAGTGGTGGCAAAGTCAGCGTGGGAGGGGTTGCCTGGTAGTGGGCGGGGCTATTGGCGCAGTCTCGAGGATCTCGGAGCCATTGGTGCTGTTGTCGCAGAGACGATCATTTGTTAAAGCAATTTCCTGTAATTCTACAAATTTTGCTAAGGGGTGGAGAGAACAGTATAATAGTTTTCTTCAATTCTACACGTTTGTCATAGCATATGAACACGACATAAGCCATCTGAATGACTCAAACATTATAACAAAATCAATGAGGGCCCCATGACAGCTCGATGATGAGAGTCTAAGGAGAATGGCAAGAATCTTGCAAGCTAACAGGCGGGCCACAACAGGCAAATAACAACACAGTACAACTAGGGTTGTGCAGATGGGATCTTGGAAAGCACAACTCTTCGGTCCTTGTCACAGATACGCTATTGCAGCAGACGAACACACCAGGTTCCACTCCTATCAGCTAAAAACAAGAAGCGGCTCAGTGGGCAAAAAATATAGCCTGGTCCGACGAATCCCAGTTCCTGTTGCATCATGCTGATGGCAAAGTCTGGATTTGGCGTAAGCAGTCCATGGCCCATCCTGCCTGGTGTGTCAACGGTACTGGGTGGTGTGTGTAGTGTAAGGCCAAGTCAGACACTTCTCTTGTTCCTCTGTGCAGGGGATGTTGGTATTTAATTAAATTGGCTCTCCCACTGATTCTTTAGGGAGGGTGGAGGAAAGAATAGGCACAACAATTCTCAACAGTTTTTTATAAACTATAACGAGGTTAGACAATGCTCATCAATATTAATATTTCCGTCATGGAGAGAACAAGGCATAAAACAGTGCTATAAAGGACTTTCCCATTAAGGGGGAAATGATTAGTTGTTATGAATGGTCTGGGAGTCTGGCTAGGCTCCAGTATGAGGCGATCAGTGGTTACATCTGGAGAAAACGCCTCTTCATCAACTCATTATAACAGCTGGCTAGGGACATTATCTTCACTGCTATTCACACTCTTCCAGTTAGAGATATGCAGGTAGCCAGCCTGGGGACATAACACTTTAAAACTGAGGAATTAAATGAAGATTTATTCGGTAGAGTTTAAGCAGAGAGTTCTTATTGGGACTGGCTGACTAAATAAGCCAGGGGTTTCATTTGTTGGCTGGTATTTGTAAGAGGAGCAGATAATTTTCATTACCTAAGTCATGTCTATTATTTGTGCCAATTAACTCACTGTAGAAGTTGTCAGTTTCTTGCCATAGCTGTTACACAGATAGTGCACGGAGAGAACAGATGAGAGTAACAGACTCAATCCTCTTAAACTCATTCATCTTCACTTTCAGGGTTCTCTATGGTTATTGTTACCCTACATCAGGTTCCCAACTGGTGGCCTGTGGCCCGAATTTGACCCACGGTTTTTATTTGGCCCCCTCCATCGTTTTTTTCTGAGAAACAGTATTTTTTTTTACTTTTATTATTGTTGAACACAGAAAGCTGTAAAAACACAGAGAAATCAGCTCCAATTGGATTTTTATTTTGGAAATCTGTTACCAAACTTTTCCCACACATAGTAGAGAGACACGTGCGTCGTATACAAAATATAAGCAAGGTTTGAAATTATTGTTTTTAGTCAAAATCTTGGGCTTCTTGGCGGTCAGTTTGCATGCCAGTCCACCCGACCTATAGCCGCTCAAGAAAATCCCTGGCCTACACTGTTTATCTCTTCTCCATCTCTTGTTTCCTGTCACTTTTTCCCTTTCTCTCCCTTTCTCTTTTCTCGTCCCCTCTTCCTCTGTGCTCCTTTTCCTCTCTCTCCCTGTCGTTTCCTTCTCTCTTTATTTTTCTATATTTTTCTCTCTCCTGCTCTGTTACTTTTCTATCTTTCTTCGCTTTCCCTCAGCCGTTGCGGTCTCTCTTAAGGCGCATGGGCTTATTATTCATGAATACAGACCAAGTTTAATATAAGCGTAGACCATAGCGGGTGACAGAGCCTTCCAATTAGAAACACATTCTGTGGCGCTGGACATCGGCTTGAAATGGCGAGGTAGACGGAGACATGTGGCGCTTGTGGGAATGGAGGAAAGCGAGGACTGGAGACATGTTGGCCTGATGAGAAAGGAGAGACTGAGACATGTTGGCCTGATGAGAGAGGAGAGACTGAGACATGTTGGCCTGATGAGAAAGGAGAGACTGAGACATGTTGGCCTGATGAGAGAGGAGAGACTGTGACATACTGGTCTGATGAGAGGGACTGAGACATACTGGTCTGGTGAGAGACTGAGACATACTGGTCTGGTGAGAGAGGAGAGACTGAGACATACTGGTCTGATGAGAGGGACTGAGACATACTGGTCTGATGAGAGGGACTGAGACATACTGGTCTGATGAGAGAGACTGAGACATACTGGTCTGNGAGAGACTGAGACATACTGGTCTGATGAGAGAGACTGAGACATACTGGTCTGGTGAGAGACTGAGACATACTGGTGTGAGGAGAGACTGAGACATACTGGTCCGGTGAGAGACTGAGACATACTGGTGTGAGGAGAGACTGAGACATACTGGTGTGAGGAGAGACTGAGACATACTGGTGTGAGGAGAGACTGAGACATACTGGGCTGGTGTTTAGACAAATCGATTAAACCACACATTATTATGCCAGGGTTGTCCTAGGTGTCAAAACATTAATTGCGCACATCAATGTTGTGAGCTGTCAGGAGAGCCACTCCACCACCTCTTCTCTTCTCCTCTGTGTACTCTGCCTGTGATGGGGGGGCATTTTGCTGTCCTACGGTTGAATTTAGCACTTTGTTGTCCTGTGCACTACTTGTCCCCGAGGGTGAGCCCATACTTCTACCACTAAGTGCCAGAAAGGCTTCCCGGAATGGAGGCTGATTGTCCCCTAGGCAATCGTAAACCTTACCTCTCCTCCCTCCGGTATGACCCTTTCTCCTGCCTGAYGCAAAATCCTCCACCCCTAATTCTCCATCCTCATTCTTTCTCATCACCATTAGTGTTGGACTGTCCTTTGACCTTGTCCTCTAGTACAGTGTGTGTCCTATGTGTCAGCCCCTTGCCTCTGTGTGGGGGTGGTTTTTAGCTCTACTGTGATACCATCCCCCTAGGTGTGTCTCTCTTGTCTATGTGGCGTACAGTATCTTGGAACTCCATTTAAACCAGGGATGGGCAACTTTGACGGGGGTGATATCTGAGTGAGAGTGACTAATAAAATCAATGGGGCCTCCTGGTCGGTAATTCTACCATGATTACTACAAGTTTAGATAGCTGTTTAGACTTACTTACCAATCTAAAACATGTTAGCTGACATGAGGTTATTGAGTGACTAACTGTGAGTGACATAACAAGAAAGAAACTGATGATGCACAACCAAATTTCAAAATTGCACCTTGGATATTCTAACTCTCAACATTAAGTTGAGACCCCGACTGAGTTCCTAAAAAAWTATGTTGGGGGAGGGGGACATTGATCCGGGGGCCTACAAARGGCGGCCAGTTGCCCATCCCTGATTTTTAACCATGTTCGTTCTGTTGTGTCTTTATTAACCACAGTTCATTGTGTCCGTTCTAACCCTGTATGTCTCTCCTCTGCCTCTCAGCTCTTAGACTGTTTCACCATCCCCGTGGTGCTGCTGCTGTCCTGGTTCTTCCTGCTGGTGAGGTACAAGGCCGTGCATTTTGTGGGCGTTGGGGTGTGTCTGCTGGGCATCGGCTGCATGGTGGGGGCAGATGTTCTGGTGGGAAGACAGCAGGGCCTAGGTAAGACACACACACACAAACAATACCCTTACTGCCCCAAGGGCCAATAACACAGTGTTATTGAATAACCATTTAATGAAGCATTTACAAAGACTCATAATACATGTGTACTGCTCTGACTCATTGGAGGCCTTCAGTCTGCTGTGTCCTTCACGCAAATACCCCGATCACCCCAACACACAGTGTCCTCACTGTGCAGTTCACCATCACTGTTTCATTGTGTTTAAACCTCAGTACCTTTAGCAAGTCAACTCCCCGGTGTTATCCCTGGTGCGGTGGGCCTTTCACATCTATGGACAGCCTCCCCCTCTCATTATTGCATTAATTACCCCCTGGATTTCCAGTAGACAGACTTTTGGTTCACTATGAATAATAAATGTTCCAATCCAAATCATATTACRTGTTCTGGATCCGAGGAGTTTAGAGTTTCATTACAAACAAACTGCTAGAGTTTCATTTCTGTCTCAGAATTGACAGAATAGTTATATTATATCTCAAATGTGTGCTGAGTATCTGTAAGATCTTTGTTTGATCGGGCACGGTTGATCCCTACATGACTATTCATAAAGGGATAATGGGATAATGCAATACTTTGGTATCAGGTTACAATCAATAATGGCCATTTGTCTTACCAGCTACACAGTAGTGTTACTAAGAAGAGTGTTATTTCAAACCCAATAAAGTGAACAGTATCTGAAATTTGCTTAGTTTATTAACTCCAATTAAGAAAAGTTGCTGCAGCCCAGTTGCTGTCTGTACCTCTCTTATCAGCCAATGTCTTTCACTGCTTTGTTGTCATCCATTACTAATGGGTTTTTATAGGCTAGCCACTTAGTCTGATATTACTGAAGAGCGTTTCATATGATAACCTATTTGTCATGGATAACTCAAGGATAGCTCTTTCATATGATAGGCTATTGTAATGTTGTGCTCTAGTAATTTCCTCCTCGCTCTCGCACTCTGTCTGCCTAGGGGAACATAAGCTCCTGGGGGACCTGCTGGTTCTGGGAGGGGCCATGCTCTATGGAATCTCTAACGTGTGTGAGGAGTTCATCGTTAAGAACCTGAGCAGGGTGGAGTTCCTGGGCATGATGGGACTGTTCGGCTCTTTCTTCAGCGGCATTCAGCTGTGAGTGTGTTTGTGTGTGTCAGACCTGGCTTCAAATACTGTTTGAAATCATTTCAAATATATTTAGCTTGTTTGAGCTTGTCTGGTACAATGGAACCAATAGAATAGTCCCAAAATRRCAAACTCTGAAAATCTGTCACTCAAGGCAGGCAAACGGTCAAAGTCTTTCAAAGATTCAAACTGTATTTGAACTCAGGTCTAGTGTGTCATTCCTCACTGATACTATACTGGACAGAGCATCCCTCTTCACCAATACCACAAGAGCAGCCAGTAGAAACTCAGAACTGTAGTGCTATATCTTTAACACTCCAACACTAACATTAGCAAGCTGGAACCCTTAAGTTAACCTCATCTACACTGAGTATACTAAACATTAGGAACACCTTCCTAATATTGAGTTTGCCTTCAGAACAGCTTCAATTCGCTGGGGCACGGACTCTACAAGGTGTCGAAGGCATTCCACAGGGATGCTGGCCATGTTGACCCCAAAGCTTCCCACAGTTGTGTAAAGTTGGCTGGATGTCCTTTTGGTGGTGGATCATTCTTGATACACAAAGGAAACTGTTGAGCGTGAGAAACCTAGCAGCATTGCAGTTCTTGACACAAACTGGTGCACTTGGCACCTACTACCATGCCCTGTTCAAAGGCACTTAAATCTTTTGTCTTGCCCACTCACCCTCTGAATGGCACACATACACAATTCATGTCTCAATTGTCTCAAGGCTTGAAAATCATTCTWTAACCTTTCTCCTCCCCTTCAGCTACACTGATTGAAGTGGATTTAACAAGTGACATCAATAAGGGATGATAGCTTTCACCTGGATTCACCTGTTCAGTCTGTCATGGAAAGAGCAGGTGTTCCTAATGTTTTGAATACTTAGTGTATACGTTCTGTAGCATTTGCCATCTGATCTTATACAGCCGTTGATGCCAGCTACATATCTACAGAYATGCCCCATATTCAACATATACTCCCACCAGCAGGTTCTATAGTATTACGCCTCTCTCTCTCTCTCCAGATCAGATTGTGACTCTTTAACTTTTTAATAAGCTCATTATGAGGCTTAAAGACGAATGGTGAAACCCCCTGGTTATGAGACATCGCCCATGCCAGTGGGTGCATGGGGACCTGTCTCTGTCTCTTGCTGGTGTTCTTTTTAGACCGGGGGGGGGGGGGGGGGGTGAATGGTCTGCCATGTTGTTTCTATTGTAAGTGCCCCTCTTGAGTCAGATGATTCCGTCAATAGAATTCCCAAGATCCATTCCGTAGGGTCAGTGGGTTGTACCCCACCTCGCTCTGATAGGACGGACTTGTCCCTCGTCAGAATCACAGGTGCTGAGTTGTCAAAACTGAGCTTCCTGTCAAGAGACTTTTGATCCTCCTGTCCTACTTTCTCCCTCCATCACTCACACTGTTTATCCCCCATCTCACAAATCTCACCTGTGCCTGACAGGAATTATGTAATTTTCTTTCTGTTTCAGGGCCATCATGGAACACAAGGAGCTGTTAAAGGTGCAGTGGGACTGGCAGATTGGTAAGCTACTGTTACTGTGTGTGGTGTATTTGTGTGAGAAAGGGAAGTGCGTGCATGTGGGAAGGAAGTAAGTGGCAGTGGATGAAACAGGGATGATTAAACATTGGCAAAGGGGGAATTGATTGTCCTGTCTAGCGGAGATGCCTCCACACCTCCTCCTCCCCCCCTGCGGTGTCAGATCCTCCTCACAATCAGTTAGGCTGTAAGGGGTGTCACTGGAAGATCACTCTGCAAATGAAGTGGTGGTGACAGAGATGGGGCCCTGAGCTAAGATGGATGGGCCACTGCTGTACAGTAAAAGTGTACAGGCCGGCTAAGGGGTGGTGTCAACCTTTTACGAAGGTCTTGTTGTGCTGCATGAATTACAGGTAGGAGATGAAGGTGTCTAACTGATATATGGATGCACTTTATTTACTTATAACATCAACGGTTCACTTAATATTTGATTTGCAACTAACAGTAAGCCAGCAGGGTGCTATTGTACAGCATACAGCAACTGTTGGTTAGCTAGTAGGAGTAAGCCAGCAGGGTGCTATTGTACAGCTTACAGCAGCTGTTGGTTAGCTAGCAGGAGTAAGCAGCAGGGTGCTATTGTACAGCATACAGCAGCTGTTGGTTAGCTAGTAGGAGTAAGCCAGCAGGGTGCTATTGTACAGCAAACAGCAGCTGTTGGTTAGCTAGTAGAAATAAGCCAGCAGGGTGCTATTGTACAGCTTACAGCAGCTGTTGGTTAGCTAGTAGGAGTAAGCCAGCAGGGTGCTATTGTACAGCATACAGCAGCTGTTGGTTAGCTAGTAGGAGTAAGCCAGCAGGGTGCTATTGTACAGCATACAGCAGTTGTGGTTAGCTAGTAGGAGTAAGCCAGCAGGGTGCTATTGTACAGCATACAGCAGCTGTTGGTTAGCATAGTAGGAGTAAGCCAGCAGGGTGCTATTGTACAGCATATAGCAGCTGTTGGTTAGCTAGTAGGAGTAAGCCAGCAGGGTGCTATTGTACAGCATACAGCAGCTGTTGTTAGCTAGTAGGAGTAAGCCAGCAGGGGTGTACAAGGGGCTATGCTAAAAGTCCTGCCGCCTGTAGAAGTGATAAAAAACATTTGGGGCTGATAAAGACTAAAGAAATCACAAGATATGGTCAGATGATAAGTTTACTTTATTCAGAGTGCCAAAATATTTTTTCAAAACAATAGGACTCGGATTGATGTGGGTCTGTACCGTCTTATGTGGACAGTGGCTTCACCTCTGTAGTGCTCCTCTGTACGTCACTTTTTCCCAATGCTTTTCTGACATGACTTCTGTCAAAGTGATATGTCGTATTAGGACTTTTAGTTCAGACACAAATCAGAATATTTTAACAGCACCTAATTCTAGAATCTTCCCTTGAAGTTGTCTAAGTTTCAGTTAATTGTTAAAGAATATTTCAAATACAATAAACTATCATGACAACATGATATATAGTAGCCCATGAAGATGCCCAATTTTCAATTACTTTCTTAGGAACCAAATCTATGACGTGCAATTCGCCGCTCTCCAAAAGCAATTGCAAGTGACTAGGTCCTTAATTCACTCCAATTCACCCATTTCTTTTGATTGAGCAAGCGAGGGCGTGTGCTGATGCACAATAGTGGGGTTTGGGTAGCGTCCCAGGAGATGCTAGCTTGTCACAGATGCATTAGCCAGTCTGTGGTGGCTTGAGGTGCACGTCATTAACTGTCACTGCCATGGTGGGGCAACACAGCAGGTGCCAGAAGGAGAGATCTGCTCAGCTAAGATTGTGCTACCTATAAAAATGAGGAGGACTTGGTCATGTAAAATGTATTGGAGAAATGTGTGCGTCCTCCAAAGACTTGGTGTGATCATATTGTTTTTTCCATCCTGAAGCTTAACACATGGAGAGTTGTGTTTTTAATAATCACTTATTGGTCATAAGGAAGGTGAAAACAAAGGTTCATTTACAGTGCTTCAGAAAGTATTCATACCCCTTGACTTATTCCTCATGTTTGTGTTACAGCATGAATTCAAAATTGATTAAATATATTTTTTCCCTCACCCATTACACACAATACCTCATAATGGCAAAGTGAAAACATGTTTTTAGAAAATGTAGCAAATTTGTTGAAAATGAAATACAGAAATATCTCATTTACATAAGTATTCACAACCCTGAGTCAATTCTTTGTAGAATAACCTTTTGGCAGTGATTACAACTGTGAGTCTTTCTGGGTAATCTCTAAGGCTTTTCCACACCTGGATTGTGCAACATTTTCCCAGTTATCTTTTTTAAAAATGCTTCAAGCTCTGTCAAGTTTGGTTGTTGATCATTGCTAGACAACCCATTTTCAGGTTTTGCCATAGATTTTCAAGTAGATTTAAGCAACTCCAGTGTAGATTTGGCCTTGTTTTAGGTTATAGTCCTGCTGAAAGGTGAATTCATCTCCCAGTGTCTGGTGGATTTTGCCTGTGCTTATCTCCATTCTCTTTATTTTTTATCCTGAAAAA
>NC_036868.1:12582082-12590462 GCF_002910315.2 Salvelinus sp. IW2-2015 | reverse complement strand
ATGTTGTTTCTATTGTAAGTGCCCCTCTTGAGTCAGATGATTCCGTCAATAGAATTCCCAAGATCCATTCCGTAGGGTCAGTGGGTTGTACCCCCACCTCGCTCTGATAGGACGGACTTGTCCCTCGTCAGAATCACAGGTGCTGAGTTGTCAAAACTGAGCTTCCTGTCAAGAGACTTTTGATCCTCCTGTCYTACTTTCCTCCCTCCATCACTCACACTGTTTATCCCCCATCTCACAAATCTCACCTGTGCCTGACAGGAATTATGTAATTTTCTTTCTGTTTCAGGGCCATCATGGAACACAAGGAGCTGTTAAAGGTGCAGTGGGACTGGCAGATTGGTAAGCTACTGTTACTGTGTGTGTGTATTTGTGTGAGGAAGGGAAGTGCGTGCATGTGGGAAGGAAGTAAGTGGCAGTGGATGAAACAGGGATGATTAAACATTGGCAAAGGGGGAATTGATTGTCCTGTCTAGCGGAGATGCCCTCCCACACCTCCTCCTCCCCTCCACTGCGGTGTCAGATCCTCCTCACACAATCAGTTAGGCTGTAAGGGGTGTCACTGGAAGATCACTCTGCAAATGAAGTGGTGGTGACAGAGATGGGGCCCTGAGCTAAGATGGATGGGCCACTGCTGTACAGTAAAAGTGTACAGGCCGGCTAAGGGGTGGTGTCAACCTTTACGAAGGTCTTGTTGTGCTGCATGAATTACAGGTAGGAGATGAAGGTGTCTAACTGATATATGGATGCACTTTATTTACTTATAACATCAACGGTTCACTTAATATTTGATTTGCAGCTAAGCAGTTAAGCCAGCAGGGTGCTATTGTACAGCATACAGCAACTGTTGGTTAGCTAGTAGGAGTAAGCCAGCAGGGTGCTATTGTACAGCTACAGCAGCTGTTGGTTAGCTAGAGGAGTAAGCCAGCAGGGTGCTATTGTACAGCATACAGCAGCTGTTGGTTAGCTAGTAGGAGTAAGCCAGCAGGGTGCTATATTGTACAGCATACAGCAGCTGTTGGTTAGCTAGTAGAGATAAGCCAGCAGGGTGCTATTGTACAGCTTACAGCAGCTGTTGGTTAGCTAGTAGGAGTAAGCCAGCAGGGTGCTATTGTAACAGCTACAGCAGCTGTTGGTTAGCTAGTAGGAGTAGCCAGCAGGGTGCTATTGTACAGCATACAGCAGTTGTTGGTTAGCTAGTAGGAGTAAGCCAAGCAGGGTGCTATTGTAACAGCGCTACGCACCCCTGTTGGTTAGCTAGTAGGAGTAAGCCAGCAGGGTGCTATTGTACAGCATACAGCAGCTGTTGGTTAGCTAGTAGGAGTAAGCCAGCAGGATGTGTACAAGGGGCTATGCTAAAAGTCTGCCCGCTGTAGAAGTGATTAAAACATTTGGGGCTGATAAAGACTAAAGAAATCACAAGATATGGTCAGATGATAAGTTTACTTTATTCAGAGTGCCAAAATATTTTTTCAAAAACAATAGGACTCGGATTGATGTGGGTCTGTACCGTCTTATGTGGACAGTGGCTTCACTCCTGTAGTGCTCCTCTGTACGTCACTTTTTCCCAATGCTTTTCTGACATGACTTCTGTCAAAGTGATATGTCGTATTRGGACTTTTAGTTCAGACACAAATCAGAATATTTAACAGCAACCTAATTCTAGAATCTTCCCTTGAAGTTGTCTAAGTTTCAGTTAATTGRTTAAAGAATATTTCAAATACAATAAACTATCATGACAACATGATATATAGTAGCCCATGAAGATGCCCAATTTTCAATTACTTTCTTAGGAACCAAATCTATGACGTGCAATTCGCCGCTCTCCAAAARCAATGCAAGTGACTAGGTCCTTAATTCACTCCAATTCACCCATTTCTTTTGATTGAGCAAGCGAGGGCGTGTGCTGATGCCAATAGTGGGGTTTGGGTAGCGTCCCAGGAGATGCTAGCTTGTCACAGATGCATTAGCCAGTCTGTGGTGGCTTGAGGTGCACGTCATTAACWGTCACTGCCATGGTGGGCAACACAGCAGGTGCCAGAAGGAGAGATCTGCTCAGCTAAGATTGTGCTACCCTATAAAAATGAGGAGGACTTGGTCATGTAAAATGTATTGGAGGAATGTGTGCGTCCTCCAAAGACTTGGTGTGATCATATTGTTTYTTCCATCCTGAAGCTTACCACATGGAGAGTTGTGTGTTTTAATAATCACTTATTGGTCATAAGGAAGGTGAAAACAAAGGTTCATTTACAGTGCCTTCAGAAAGTATTCATACCCCTTGACTTATTCCTCATGTTGTGTTACAGCCTGAATTCAAAATTGATTAAATATATTTTTTCCCTCACCCATCTACACACAATACCCCATAATGGCAAAGTGAAAACATGTTTTTAGAAAATGTAGCAAATTTGTTGAAAATGAAATACAGAAATATCTCATTTACATAAGTATTCACAACCCCTGAGTCAATTCTTTGTAGAATAACCTTTTGGCAGTGATTACAACTGTGAGTCTTTCTGGGTAAGTCTCTAAGGCTTTTCCACACCTGGATTGTGCAACATTTTCCCAGTTATTCTTTTAAAAATGCTTCAAGCTCTGTCAAGTTGGTTGTTGATCATTGCTAGACAACCATTTTCAGGTTTTGCCATAGATTTTCAAGTAGATTTAAGCAACTCCAGTGTAGATTTGGCCTTGTTTTAGGTTAKAGTCCTGCTGAAAGGTGAATTCATCTCCCAGTGTCTGGTGGATTTTGCCTGTGCTTATCTCCATTCTCTTTATTTTTTATCCTGAAAAACTCCCCAGTCCTTAACGATTACAAGCATACGCATAACATGATACAGCCACCACTATACTTCAAAATATGGAGAGTGGTACTCGGTAATGTGTTGTATTGGATTTGCCCCTAACATAACACTTTGTATTCAGGACAACAAGTGAATTGCTTTGCCACATTTTTTGCAGTATTACTTTAATGTCTTGTTGCAAACAGGATTCAGGTTTTGGAATATTTTTATTCTGTACAGGCTTCCATCTTTTCACTCGGTCAAATAGGTTAGTATTGTGGAGTAACTACAATGTTGTTGATCTATCCTCAGTTTTTTYGTATCACAGCCATTAAACTCTGTAACGGTTTTGAAGTCACCATTGGCCTCATGGTGAAATCCCTTAGCAGTCCCCTTCCTCACCGGCAACTGAGTTAGGAAGGACGCCTGTATCTTTGTAGTGACTGGGTGTTTTGATACACCATCCAAAGTGTAATGCTCAAAGGGATATATAATGTCTGCTTTTTTTACCCAGCTACCAATAGGTGCCCTTCTTTGTGAGGCATTGGAAAGTGTTTGTGGTTGAATCTGTGTTTGAAATTCCCTGCTCGACTGAGGGACCTTACATCTGTATGTGTGGGATACAGAGATGAGGTAGTCATTCAATAATCATGTTAAACACTACTATTGAACACAGAGTGAGTCCCTGGAACTTATGTGACTTGTTAAGCACATTTCTACTCTTGAACGTATTTAGGCTTGCCGTAACAAAGGGGTTGAATATTTATTGACTCAGCTTTTCATTTTTATTAATTTGTAAAAGTTTAGAAAAACATCATTCCACTTTGACATTATTGTTAATATTGTGTAGGCTAATGACAGAATCTTAATTTAATTATTTTAAAATCAGGCAGTAACAAAGRAAATTGGAAAACGTCAAGGGGTGTGAATACTTTCTGAAGGCACTGTACTGTATCTGGGAATAATGCTCTTGGGGTGGTAATCATTGACTCCCATACAAGTATAGCTCATCCTTCCTAATAACAGGGATTTCAATATTCATGGGTTCAGATTGCTGATGTGTTTCTAAAATCATCATCCTACTACACCATTAAAACGTAGCCTGGAGATACTTCAACTTAGTTAAGAAAAGCAGGTGATGGTCATATTTCTCTCTGGTGTGTAATGCTGCCAGACATAGTAAACAAGGCATTTGAATAACGCATGAGGCCCTCTGTTCAGCTATCCAACCGACTACCAACAGTGTCTGGAGAAAACCATGTGAGCCTGTGAGGAAGTCAAGTGAAACGTCAAGGGTTAGGAAGTCTGTGTGCTTGCCCATTGCAATTTTTTTTTACTATGTTTGTTGAGTGGATCGGATTCAAAAAAGCATACTGAATACAGTGAGTGCATTGTAACCAACCTCCAGAATGTAGCGCTGTGCTTAGGGCTGTTACAGTGACCATATTACCGCCACACCGGCGGTCACGAGTCATGGTCTGTAGTTCAGTTGCATGTGACCGTTTAGTCACAGTAACTAGGCTTCTCCAAGCTCTGATGCTGCTGATGGTCATTAGTAGTCTACCAAACTTGCTAACTGCCTGGTACTCAGCACTCTATTGTTCCTCTCATCACTCTGACATCAATGCAAATGTGATCGAAAACACTTCGAGAGCCCAGGAGCTCATGTTGCGCAACATTTCTATATGCTATGCAACTGTATGATAAAACAGAGATTTAATGTCATCCTATTAWAAAGTGAAAAAGAGSAGGATCCCATCAGCTTTCTATAGGCTAGGTCTACTCTATTTATTTATCAACTTTCTAATATTAAGCACATTGCTTCTCTTTACAACAGGAGTATAGCCTACCTGGCTGGCGTGAAAAGGAACCATGGGAAAAGCATCCTCCATTCGCTATTTAAGTGCATAGATGACGYTGTTTTTTTTCTTCCTTGCCTCTGTTCCGAGACCGGTGCATGATAATGGTCCATTCTAAATCAAACTAATATTACACATAAAGTACCAGTCAAAAGTTTGGAYGCACCTACTCATTTCAGGGTTTTCTTTATTTTTACTATTTTCAACTTTGTAGAATAATAGTGAAGACATCAAAACTATGAAATAACACATGGAACCATGTAGTAACCAAACAAGTGTTAAACCAATCAAAATAAGTGTATATTTGAGATTCTTCAAWGTAGCCACCCTTTGCCTTGATGACAGCTTTGCACACTCTTGGCATTCTCTCAACCAGCTTCACCTGGAATGCTTTTCCAGCAGTCTTGAAGGAGTTCCCACATATGCTGAGCACTTGTTGGCTGCTTTTCCTTCACTCTGTGGTCCAACTCATCCCAAACCATCTCAGTTGGGTTGAGGTTGGGTGATTGTGGAGGCCAGGTCATCTGATGCAGCACTCYATCACTCTCCTTCTTGGTCAATGACCCAACACACCTCCAGGCTGAGTACCACTTTCATGGTACTGGTTATCCCGAGTTGAACTCAGAGTTGACCAAAGTTACGTCGCTAACTCCTCAAACCTGATTTATAGTGTAGGGCTCAGATCTTCAATATTTGAGGTTTTAATATTGCATAGTACATCTTCGGTAGTCAGATTCTGATATATGCAATGGCTTGGGACTGTCATGGTGAGTGCTGCCTCATTATATATGATGATTCAAACTCCCTTTAGACAGCTCTGCAAGCATCATAATGTCAAAATGCGTTAATTACTCACCAAATATGGAGTTTCATTTTCATATTTCATTTTTTCATTTTCATTCATCTTCATTTTCTCCCGTTACGGCCGGAATGTACTTGTGAAGAAATTACTCTCCGGCAAGCCAATGTATTGTGCTGTTGTTGACTTCTGACCTATCCATGACAGTAATGAGTAATTTATTCTGGGTTTTATTTGTTTGTTTTATTTTATGCTGTATTAT
This sequence comes from Salvelinus sp. IW2-2015, assembly GCF_002910315.2. Taxonomy (NCBI): domain Eukaryota; kingdom Metazoa; phylum Chordata; class Actinopteri; order Salmoniformes; family Salmonidae; genus Salvelinus; species Salvelinus sp. IW2-2015. Next base: position 12,584,759 of record NC_036868.1, on the reverse strand, counting down.
AAATGCTTGTACATTTTTATTTAGACCTTTTTTGGAAGTACATACCGGCCGTAACGGGAGTAATTGAAAATAGTTGCTCAGCGATAACTGGAGCAGTGAACTGGAGCAGTGAACTGGAGCAGTGAAGAGACTACTATGAATTGGGATTGGTGATTTACACTGTATTTAAACAGTGTTTGAACGTATCCACTCTTCACCTATCACTTGTCAGCTGTCCTTCAGTACTTTCTCACTGCAGAGAAGCAGGTGGATATTTTTGCCTTCTCTCCTGAGGACAACTCCCCTGATATGTAATGTATCTATGACAATGAAAAGCGATTGAATAGGATCCTGATTGCTTTTAGTGGAATGAGGGAGACGGAAATGGCCCTGGCAGCATTCATAACATCTCTGAGAGCAGAATCTGCCAGATAAGTGCTGTTTACGTTTTGTTTTGAGACAAATTACCAATATCTGTCTGTGTTGTCATTWAATCTGAGGCCGTAAAAGTCGTGTCCTTCATAAATCCTTTTTTTTTATTTTTTTTTTATGAACCTGAAACTAGATGAGCAGGTAATTTAATTTCATAGTAACACTAAATCCCATTACTGTGTTTCTGCATGACAAAATATAATCAGAATGTCCCTAGTCCCTACATGACAACTATCTCTCTGAAATGCCCATCATTATGTCATGATTTTCTGTCTCAGTCGCCCACTTTACAGTGACCTTATATGGCATATATTTAATGATATTTGCATCCTCCTCTCCCTTTTTTGGTTAAAGAACCATTTTTGGTTAAAGGTGAAGGAGGAAATGCTGCCATGACTATGTTCCCATTTATATCAGTTTGGTGTGCAGGAAGAATGTCACAGGATCCAACAAAATATTAGGTCATTGGACAAATCAATGCACATGTACAGATGTAGGATATTCATTTGAGTCAGTTTGCTACTGCAGGAAAATAATCTTGCAGCAACAGGAAATGTGGATTATAAGTAATGGACATTTGATACATTTTTCAAAAGTGAAAATCAAGTCTGAAAAGTGGAATGTTCTCCTGGAAAGTTCTCCTGCAACAAGGTGATCAAATTAAGATCCACCACCTGTAATAGGCATTTTACATTTACATTTAAGTCATTTAGCAGACGCTCTTATCCAGAGCGACTTACAAATTGGCAAATGTGTTGATGAATGGAGAAGATGAGCCCTTCCCTACTCTGTCATCAAGGTCCTTCTATCTTTACATGGACACAAGAAGAAAACTATCCTATATAAGCATTGATAGACAGGCAGGTGAATGATTTTTTTTGCTGGCTAGTTGGTATTCTGGGGAGCACTCTGCTGTTAATTAGGTCCAGTCTGCCCCTGCAGCTCTGTCACTCATCGTGTGTGTGTGTGTGTGTGTGTGTGTGTGTGTGTGTGTGTGTGTGTGTGTGTGTGTTGTGTGTGTGTGTGTGTGTGTGTGTGTGTGTGTGTGGTGTGTGTGTGTGTGTGTGTCTTTCACCAGGGTTGTTGTATATCGGCTTCAGTGCCTGCATGTTTGGCCTCAGTCAGCTTCAGCCCGTGGCATTAGAAGAACCAGCGCCACGTCGGTCATCTCTCTCTGCTGACCGCTGACCTCTACAGCCTGTTCTGCGGCCTCTTTCTGTTCCAGTACAAGGTGAGTACCACAGACACACGCCCTCATCCTTAAGCACTTTCATCTATCATAATGATTCAGATTGTAAGAGATTGTACATCGCTATTACCTCAGACAATCCTATTCCACATATTGCCTTTTAGTTTTTCTGCCTATTATTTGGCATTTTCTTCCTGCATGCTGCGTGCTAGTGATCGATCGCAGCTTTCACGCTGCTCTGAAAGGCTCTTCAGTTACCTCGGAGCGGAGCAGGCTGTATTTCTGCAGGCCACAGACACCATGCGGGCATTCATCTTCCTCGTCCCGACTGGGCGGGTGGGCGAGCACGCAACGCACAATCATTACTGTTAAAGCAGCTAGACCACCAAACACTGCCCAATAGTCATGCTTTACAATAAATAAAGCCCTCTAATCACTTACCCAGATTTGACTCATGTAGTGAGATTACCGCCTGCTGCAAAAGAAAGAGAGAGATTAAATTGGATGACTTTATGCCGTGTAATCTTGTAACTGCACATCTGCAAACCTCTGCATTCTCTCTCCCACCCAGCAAAACCTTAACTGTTGACTCTAATTGAAGAGGGAATTTGGGCATTGCTAATATTTTACTGGTATGTCTTAGTCACCCTGTCTTTGTTACCTTTTAAAATGCAGCTTTTTCAAAGTCAATCATGGTTTATAATGCCATCGACAATGGCGGCAGATTGCAGTCAACAACGCTGGCAGATCACACTTTATTTTAAGGTTACTACTGTATATGTCCATGTTAGGTCTGTAAGTAACCTAGAAGGGAGTCCGATACCAACATGAATAAGGTCCTTTCTTCAAAGGAAACCACCACTGCTTTTATTTCTATGTGCTCCTTCGGGTGGCAATCCCCTGAATAAATACAGTACAATGAGCATGGCGGGGTGTGAGAGAGCCTCCTTCAGCCCAGAAATGCCATTAAGCCCTGGGTCTGTGTCACGGTATCCAGCCTGGCCTGTGATTGGAGAATGTGAAGTGGAGCGAGGGTCTATAGTAGCTAGCACTCTCAGCAGCTCAAGGCTGTTCCCT
>NC_036868.1:12516644-12580949 GCF_002910315.2 Salvelinus sp. IW2-2015 | reverse complement strand
CCCCGCTGTGTCAGATCCAGCTCACGCAATCAGTTAGGCTGTAAGGGGTGTCACTGGAAGATCACTCTGCAAATTAAGTAGGGGGAAGGGGGGGGGGGGCCCTGAGCTAAGATGGATGGGCCGCCGCTGTATAGTCAAAATGTATGGTGGGATGGTGTCAACCTTTACGGACATTTTGTTGTGCCGCATGAGTTACTGGTAGGAGATGGTGTCCACTGTTAGTTTTTACTCTGTTATTTAGAACCTAACGGACAACTATGAAAAGCTCAAACCAAGTTTATTCACCCAATGGGTCAGACAGCTGAACAGACAAAGACATGTTCCCACCAGCACAAGTATAGATACCCCACTTTAGGTGAAGTCTCCTCCTCTTCTCTGAACGTTACATCTTTATGTCGGTAGAAAACTGTTCCTTCTCCCTTAATGTGACCTGACCTTGGGCCCCGTTCGTCACTAATCCACAGCTCTCCACCCTTATCAGTGACCACAACCATATGATTGCCTTTTCCTTACTGAGTAACATTCCAAGCCCCTGGCTTATATCCAACCTTAATTGACCCCACCCTATACATTCCTCCTACAGATAACCATTAGCTTCTGGTGTAGAAACCAGACTGTGGCCCTTCTCCTTTCCATAGGATGCCTGATGTCTAACAACAACATGGTCAGACAGAACGTAAATGTTCTGCATTCCCCTCTCTCCCTCAGTACCATGAACAAGGATATTTCATATTTCAAGTTTAGAAGTCAGAACCCATCACCACTAACTGATATATGGATGCACTTTATTTGCTTATAACAGTGACTGTTCACTTAATATTTCATTTTAAACAAACAAGCCAAACAGGGTGCTACAGTACAGTATATAGTATCCCATTAATGTTGACTGAGTTTCAATTAACTGGCCACTGAATATTTAAAATACAAAAAATTATCAAGACAGCATGTTATATAGTAGCCCATGAAGATGCCCGATTTTAATTTACACTGATACAGGAGCTCAATGTGTGACGTGCAATTCGCCGCTCTCCAAAGCCAAAGCAAGTGACTAGGTCCTTAATCCACTTGGATTTACCCACTTTCTTTTGATTGAGCGAGCGAGGATGTGTGGTGCCAATAGCAGCGTTTGGGTAGCGTCCCAGGAGATGCTGGCTTGTCACAGGCATTAGCCAGTCAGCGGTGGCTTGAGGGGCACGCTATTATCTGTCACTGCCATGGCGGACAACATAGCGGGCACCAGAAGGAAAGATCTCCTCAGCCAAGATTGCTTTGCCCTAGAAAAATAATGAGGACTCGGTCATGTAAAATGTAGGATTGTGAGCGTCTTCCAAATACTTGGTGAGATCAATTGTTGTTTCTTCCCTCCTCAAGCTTACCACAGTTGTGTGTTTTTTCCCTACTCTTAATAACCAGATATTGATCATAAGAAAGATGAAAACAAAGGCCCATACACTGCCGTGAAATAGAATTGTTTATTTTAGATTCTCTTCGGGTGGTAGTCATGAATTCTCATACAAATACAGTAGCTCATCTTTCCTAATAACAGGGATTTGAATATTCATGGGATTTAGATGTGCTTCTAAAAGCAGAGTCTCATACTACTACACCATTAAAACTTAGCCCAGAGATACACTTCAACTTAGTTAAGAAAAGCAGGTGTTGGCCATATTGCTCTCTGGTATGCTGCCAGACAAAGTAAACAAGGCATTTGAATAACTCATGAGGCCTTCTGTTCAGCTATTCCACCAACTACCAACAGCGCCTGGAGAAAAAGGGTTAGGAAGTCTCTGTGCTTGGCCTTACAGAAAATGGCATACATCTTGAGTGGATCGGAATACAAATAATGCTGAATACAGTGAGACTTCCTGGTCTTCAATGGAGACCTTTGTTTTGGTCAAAACAGTCTCATCCTGTTACATGCAGTAGCTTGGGCATGTCATGAATTCATGCACTAAACCAGAGCATGCAGATTAGGACTAGAACTCTTCAGTGTTTAAATGTATCCTATTCCCACCTGATCAGTAGACAGCTGTCCTTCAGTACCTTCTCTCTACAGATAAACAAGTGGATATTTTTGTTGTCTCTGCTGAGGACAAAACTCCTGATATGTAATGACTATAAAAATGAAAAGCGATTGAATGGAATCCTGATTTCTTTTAGTGGAATGAGCTTGTCGGAAATGGCCTTTGCAGCATTCATAACAGCTGAAAAGGCCTGAGAGCAGAATCTGACAGATAAATGCTATTTACGTTTAGTTTTGACACAAATTACCGTTGCCTGTCTGTGTTGTCTTTTCATCTGAGCCAGTAAAAGTTGTCTTTCATAAATGCATTTCAAAAAGTCAAACCTGAAACTAGATGAGCATGTCATTTTATTTCAACACTAAATCCATTACCGTGTTTCTGCAGGACAAAAGATTATCAGAATGTCTCTCGTCGCTATATGACCACCTTCTCTCTGATATCTCGGTCATTGTGTCAACATCTTCTGTCTCAGATTCCCACTTCTTCCTCAATGTCTGTCTTTTCACTGTTATTGACCTTCACAGTGACCTGACATATATATATTTAACGGTATTCTCCTTCCCCCCCAAAAAAAATTAAATGTTTTTTGGTGAAAGATTGGTAAATTAGGAAATGCTGACATGATTACTTTCCCATTTATATCAGTTGGTAATCTTGGTTAAAACAGCAGTAAAATATTGTGTGATTAACATCTGGGTCTATACGTGTTAGGAACGGGGAGTTCCGGCAAAAACAAAGTCTCCACCCTCGTGCCAAAGCCCCCCCCCATCTGACCTTTGTTGGCACACGCACAAAGAACTCGAGGCGAAGCAGTTTAAGCACCGCCTTCGCCCAATCCTGATACGTTCAAATAACCAGCGACGAAAACCCCCAAAACTGAACTAATCCTGCTCGTTATCTCGTGCATCCCATTCAATCACAACAGATTCTTCGGTCTACAAGCTGAATCTGCCCACGAGAGATTCATCTGTTTGGTATGCAGGAAGAATGTCACAGGATCCAACAAAATGTTAGATAATTGGACAAATCACTGCACGTGTAATATGGAAATGTGTTGACGAATGGGGAAGATGAGCCCCTCTCTACTCTGTCATGAAGGCCTTTCTGTTCTTGCATGACCACAAGGAGAAAACCCATCTATGCAAACCCTTGATAGACAGACAGGTGAATGATATCTAGCTGGCTAGTTGGTATTCTAGAGAGCACTGTGCAGTTAATTATTATAGTCCAGTCTCTGTCCCTGCGGATCTGTCACTCATCATGTTCTGTGTGTCTGTGTGTGTGTGTGTCCTTCCCCAGGGTTGCTCTACATCGGCTTCAGTGCCTGCATGTTTGGCCTGTACAGCTTCATGCCCGTGGTCATTAGAAGAACCAGCGCCACGTCGGTCAATCTCTCTCTGCTGACCGCTGACCTCTACAGCCTGTTCTGCGGCCTCTTTCTGTTCCAGTACAAGGTGAGTACCACAGACACACGCCCTCATCCTTAAGCACTTTCATCTATCATAATGATTCAGATTGTAAGAGATTGTACATCGCTATTACCTCAGACAATCCTATTCCACATATTGCCTTTTAGTTTTTCTGCCTATTATTTGGCATTTTCTTCCTGCATGCTGCGTGCTAGTGATCGATCGCAGCTTTCACGCTGCTCTGAAAGGCTCTTCAGTTACCTCGGAGCGGAGCAGGCTGTATTTCTGCAGGCCACAGACACCATGCGGGCATTCATCTTCCTCCGTCCCGACTGGGCGGGTGGGCGAGCACGCAGACCACAATCATTACTGTTAAAGCAGCTAGACCACCAAACACTGCCCAATAGTCATGCTTTACAATAAATAAAGCCCTCTAATCACTTACCCAGATTTGACTCATGTAGTGCAGATTACCGCCTGCTGCAAAAGAAAGAGAGAGATTAAATTGGATGACTTTATGCCGTGTAATCTTGTAACTGCACATCTGCAAACCTCTGCATTCTCTCTCCCACCCCAGCAAACCTTAACTTGTTGACTCTAATTGAAGAGGGAATTTGGGCATTGCTAATATTTTACTGGTATGTCTTAGTCACCCCTGTCTTTGTTACCTTTTAAAATGCAGCTTTTTCAAAGTCAATCATGGTTTATAATGCCATCGACAATGGCTGGCAGATTGCAGTCAACAACGCTGGCAGATCACACTTTATTTTAAGGTTACTACTGTATATGTCCATGTTAGGTCTGTAAGTAACCTAGAAGGGAGTCCGATACCAACATGAATAAGGTCCTTTCTTCAAAGGAAACCCACCACTGCTTTTATTTCTACTGTGCTCCTTCGGGTGGCAATCCCCTGAATAAATACAGTACAATGAGCATGGCGGGGTGTGAGAGAGCCTCCTTCAGCCCAGAAATGCCATTAAGCCCTGGGGTCTGTGTCACGGTATCCAGCCTGGCCTGTGATTGGAGAATGTGAAGTGGAGCGCAGGGTCTATAGTAGCTAGCACTCTCAGCAGCTCAAGGCTGTTCCCTCTCCGCTGTTTTAATCAGGCCCTTGTGCTGTCACTAAGGGGCCTCGTTTCCATTCTCACCACAATCACTTTGCCCCAATCACACTCAAGAGATGCAGTCTGCTGATCGGGTGGCCAACTCACACAGTTGGACATGACCAGGGTAGCTCTGAGATGAGCAGATGACGTTGGTAAAGGTTGTTGTATCATCACTCTGAAGGGGTAAGACAAGAGGGAGTCGACCTTGCAATATTTATCTATGAAATCGCAGGGAGAGGCTTTTTTTGTTCTAGCAATTTATTGGGAAAGTTGTGATTAAACAGGTTTTGTGGGCTATTGTCTAATGTAGGTTACCAATCCAAGAGGAAAACGGAGTATTCAATGGAACGTTCTGTGGTGTACTTCGCTAAATCATTCACTCCGATCATTTTAATTGTACAAATGGAGTTTAAACCTGTTGTGAGTTCCTTTGTGTTAGCTCGCCCCCATGCCGGATTCCATGGGGTATTACTGACCCTGAGAATAATGAATTATATTCTTGTCCATGTTTTGGGTAAAACAGCTTCATTGTGCCGTGCTCAGAAAGGCTGGAGAGATTATTACCAAATGCTACGAGTGGTAGCAGAATTCAGGAAGTATCCATTATGGTCTGTACATGAAATTAACGCTTAAACCATTCCTAATATAATTAGGCCTTCTCTCTACCTTGTCATATATGTTATGTTGGGCCAGCAGCAGACAGTGCAATGGAGAAGTATAAGCAGTCCACACACCCATTATACTTTATCTTTGTGGCGACATGCAGCGTGAGAGAACAGATACACAGTATTTTTTTCAAATCTCTCCCTCTCTTTTTCTGTCTCACACCTCTGTCTCTATTTTTTTGTCTCGCTTTCCCTTCTCTCTCCCCCCTCCCTCTCTCTGTAAGCTTCCTCAAGTTGGTCCTGCGTTGACAAATAGCCATGTCTACTGCAGACCACCACCCCAAACAGCCCATTGTGATCCCTCTCTATAATACATGTTCCCCTACCCACTGTGCATGGATGACTTCTTCTGCACCTGTAATCCATTGCATTTCAACACATATTTCCATGGGCCAGAGAGAAAAATTAGCAATTTTATAACGCTWTTCTACACATTTTGTCATAAGGCAGAGAGAAAATGTGGCAGTTTTATAGCTAAATTCCTGTTATTCTACACATTTGGCTATTGCTTATAACGTGTTAATATGCTATTTGGGGGGCCCCTGACCTAAAAATATGTTTTTATTCTGGGGGGGTTGGTGGCCCCCTGGAGGTCATGGACACTGGGGCACATGCCATGCRTGCCTGTTCGGTAATCTGGCCCTGCAGGCAGTTATTGTGGGACGAAAGAGAAGTGAACTTCAGATTGTCTTGGCCTCTGGATGCATTTTTACAATGTCTGTGCTGCTTTGAAGGCAAGAGCTATTACAGACCAGACAGAACCAATCTACAAAGAATAAGAAAGTGATTGAGTTGTACTTTGGACAATATGTCTGTCCTGGCTGCACTGAAAGAGTAAATATCTCAAGGTAGCCAGTCTTTGTAGAGAAGAAAGCATTCCATTCAACATCTGAGACAACTGTACTAACCCAATGTATATGGCCATTATTCAAAGATGAATCATAGCAGTTTTCAGAATTTGATTGAAACACAGATTCATACTCATCTGATGTCCTTATTGTAGCTGCAGTGAGTCAGTGTAAGGAGGTGCACTGAGAGTCGGGAAGCAAGTTCAGGGAGTGAGTGTTTTAATAAATAAACGCAACATAATACAAAACACGAACAACACACAGACATGAAACTGAAACAGAAATTTTAACACCTGGGGAAGGAACCAAAGACATTGACATATATAGGGAAGGTAATCAGGGAAGTGATGGAGTCCAGGTGAGTCTGACGCGCAGGTGCGCGTAAAAAAGGTGACAGGTGTGCGCCATAATGAGCAGCCTGGTGACCTAGAGGCCAGAGAGGGTGCACACGTGACAGTCAGTATTAATACTTGTTCAAATGAAATTGCCTTTTTTTTTTAGATGCATGCCAGCAAAGCCACAACACAACAGTAAACAATACATTAATTACACTATAACGGTGAGAAATGGTRCCCATAAGCTGTCAGGGCCTACATAAAGCTGTCCCAGCCAATCAGAATGAGTTTTTTCCCCCACAAAGGGATTTATTACAGACAGAAATACTCCTCTGCATCGCCTCAGACGATCCCGCAGGTGAAGAAGCCGGATGTGGAGCTCCTCGGCTGGCATGGTTACATGTAGTCTGGTTGTGAGGGCGGTTGGACATACTGCCAAATTCTCTAAAATTACGTTGGAGGCATTTTAGGGGGTGTGGGACACTTGCGTCCCACCTGGCCAACATCCAGTGAAATTGCAGAGCGCCAAATTCAAAAACAGAAATCCTCATTATAAAAATTCATGAAACATACAAGTGTTACACATCTTTTTAAAGATGAACTTCTTGTTAATCCAACCATGGTGTCAGATTTTAAAAAGACTTTACGGCGAAAGCAAACCATGCGATTATCTGAGAACAGCGCCCAGCAGACAAATCATTACAAACAGTAACCAGCCAAGTAGACGAGTTACAAACGTCAGACATAGCGATAAAATTAATCACTTACCTTTGATGGTCTTCATATGGTTACACTCACAAAACTCCCAGTTACCCAATAAATTTTCGTTTTGTTCGATCAAGTCCCTCTTTATATCCAAAAACCTCAGTTTTGTTAGCGCGTTTTGTTCAGTAATTCACTGTCTCAAACAACATCCGGTGAAATTGCAGAGCGTGAAACTCAACAAAACAGAAATTCTCATAATTAACCTACATAAAATATACAAATGTTATACACCAGATTAAAGACAAACTTCTTGTTAATCCAACCACTGTGTCAGATTTCAAAAAGGCTTTACGGAGAAAGCAAACCATGCGATTGTCTGAGAACAGCCCCCAGCAGACAAATCATTACAAACCGTTAGCAGCCAAGAGGAGTAACAAAAGTCAGAAATAGCGATAAAATGTATCACTTACCTTTGACGATCTTCATATGGTTGCACTCCGAAGACTCCATGTTACACAATAAATGTTTGTTTTGTTCAAYAATGTTCCTCTTTATGTCCAAAAACCTCAGTTTTGTTGGTGCGTTTTAGTTCAGTAATCCATTGGAACAAAGCGCGGTCACAACAGACAGACGAAAAATCTAAAAAGTACCAGAAAAGTTCGTAGAAACATGTCAAACGATGGTTAAAATCAACTCTCAGGTTGTTTTTGTCATAAATAATCAATCATATTTCAACCGGACAATAGCTTCTTCAATAGAAAAGGAGAAACAAGAAAGGTGCACTCCCGGTCATGCGCTGGACTCATGTCTGGTAATTTCCACTGTCCTCTCATTGAAAATGCTGTATCTCCCTAATTTTTCAGAGTAAAAGCCTGAAACAATGCCTAAAGACTGGCCACATGTAGGCGAAGCCAGGGCTCGGAAGTTCCGTACTGCGGACCGTCTCAGGAGGTTCCGGACTGTGGACCATCTCAGGAAGCTCTGGACTGGGAACTGTCGCCGGAAGCTCTGGACTGTGGAGGCGCACCGGAGGCCTGGTGCGTGGGACCGGTACAGGTGGCACCGGGCTGATGACACGCACCTCAGGGCGAGTGAGGGGAGGAGGCATAGGATGTACTGGGCTGTGAAGGTGCACTGGAGACACGGTGCGTAGAACCGCATAACATGGTGCCTGAACGGTGACACACACCCCAGGGCGAGTGCGCGGAGGAGACACAGGACGCACCGGACTGGGTAGGCACACCGGAGGCCAGATGCGTGAAACCGGTGCACATGACACCGTACTGATGTCACGCTCCTCAGCACGCCCGCTCTGCAGCGCTCTCAACGCCAGCACCTCTCTCCGGAATCTTGCGTCGAGCTCCTCACTCGACTCCCTGACTGGCTCAGGTTCACCCCACCCCTGGCTCTGGTTCACCCAAATTTTGGGGGGATTGCCTCTCGTGCTTGCGTCGTGTCCTTGATTCCTGGTCTCGTCGCCGTTCCTCTCTCGCTGCCTCCGCCTGCTTCCATGGCAGGGTCTTGTCCCCTGCCATTACCTCCTCCCAGGTCCAGGATGTCCTCCACTCCTGGACACGCTGCTTGGTCACTTGGTGGTGGGATCTTCTGTTACGTCCGTCGTCGGAATGAGACCAAAGCACAGCGTGGAAAGTGTACATCTTACTTTATTTAGATGAACACCAAAAAAAACAACAAAGGATAAACTAACGTAAAGTTCTGCAGGGCTAAACAGCTACTGTGCAAAAACAAGATCCCACAAACTAGGATGGAAAACAGGCTGCCTAAGTATGATTCCCAATCAGAGACAACGATAGACAGCTGCCTCTGATTGGGAACCAACACCCCGGCCAACAAAGAAATAGAAAACTAGAATGCCCACCCAAATCACACCCTGGCCTAACCAAATAGAGAAATAAAAAGGCTCTCTAAGGTCAGGGCGTGACACATATCAGTTCTGTTATACTCACAGACATTATTTTAACAGTTTTGGAAACTTTAGAATGTTTTCTATCCAAATCTACCAATTATATGCATATACAAGCTTCTGGACCTGAGTAGCAGGCAGTTTACTTTGGGAACGCTTTTCATCCAAAATTCCGAAGGCTGCCCCCTACCCTAGTGAGGTTATAGTAGAGAAATTAACATAAAATAATCTGGAAACGGCTCTGGTGGACATTCCTGCAGTCAGCATGCCAATTGCACACTCCCTCAACTTGACACTTGTGGCATTGTGTTGTGTGACAAAACTGCACATTTTAGTGGCCTTTTATTGTCCCCAGCACATGGAGCGCCTGTGTAATGATCATGCTGTTTAATCAGCTTCTTGATATGCCACACCTGTCAGGTGGGTGGATTATCTTGGCAAAGGAGAAATTCTCACTAACAGCGACGTAAAAAAAATTGGTACACAACATTTTAGAAAAAATAAGCTTTTTGTGCATATGGACAATTGTTTTTGTTTTTTTCAGCTCATGAAACATGGGACCAACACTTTACATGTCGCATTTATATTTTGTTCAGTGTACATGGGTCTACTGAACTTTTTGTTGAAAAAAACCATGGTTACAGACCCATCAACATTATAGTATCCCCTCCTCGTGAAGAAAGGCACATGAGCTAATTTATAATACACAAATTAATTAAAAATATGGAATGTATCATTCCAACATTGCCTAAAATGATGAATAAGATACTAATGAGAGAGACCTATATAAGCAATATAACAATTGAGATGTACAAACTATGGCATAAGGGAACGATGAACGGATAAGAGGCAAGCCATAATTTCAATTAAGAAATTAAGCTAAGATGGACAAATATGTACACCAAGACAGTCGTGAAGAGGGCACGACAAAACCTATTCCCCCGCAGGATACTGAAAAGATTTGGCATGGGTCCTCAGATCCTCAAAAAGTTCTACAGCTGCAACATTGAGAGCATCCTAACTGGTTGCATCGCTGTCTGGTAYGGCAATTGCTYGGCCTCCGACCACAAGGCACTACAGAGGGTAATGCGCACGGCCCAGTACATCACTGGGGCCAAGCTTCCTCCCATCCAGGACCTCTATACCAGGAGGTGTCAGAGGAAGGCGCAAAAAATTGTCAAAGACTCCAGCCACCCTAGTCAAAGACTGTTCTCTCTGCTACCGCATGGCAAGCGGTACCGGAGCACCAAGTCTAGGTCCAAAAGGCTTCTTAACCTTTCTGCGCACAGATCCCGATTACGAGATAATTTCCCTAAACAACCGCTGAATTGCAGGGCGCCAAATTCAAAARTCTTACTAAAAATATTTATAATCATGCAATCACAAGTGAAATATACCAAAACACAGTTTAGCTTGTTGTTAATCCACCTATCATGTCAGATTCTGAAAACATGCTTTACAGAGAAAGAAATCCAAGCTTTTGTGAGTGTATCAATCAATGCTACAACAGCTAGCCCCAAATTAGCATGGTCACAAAAGTCAGAAAAGCAATAAAATTAATCGCTTACCTTTGATAATCTTTGGATGTTTGCATTCACGAGACTCCCAGTTACACAACAAATGTTATTTTTGTTTGATAAATATTACTTTTATAACAAAAAAACGCCATTTGGGTTGCGCGTTATGTTGAGAAAACTACAGCCTCGTTCCGGTGCTGAAAGGCAAAAGAAAATTCCCAAACGTATCAGATACAAAAATATTACAAAAAATATTTAGAATCATGCAATCACAAAAGAAATATACCAAAACACAGCTTAGCTTGTTGTTAATCCACCTATCGTGTCAGATTTTGAAAATATGCTTTGCAACGAAAGCAATCTAAGCTTTTGTGAGTGTATCAATCAATGCTAGAACAGTTAGCCTTATATTAGCGTTGGTCAGAAAGTCAGAAAAGCAATAAAATTAATCGCTACCTTTGATAATCTTCGGATGTTTGCATTCACGAGACTCCCAGTTACACAACAAATGTTTCTTTTTGTTCGATAAATATTACTTTTTATAACAAAAAAAACGCCATTTGGGTTGCGCGTTATGTTGAGAAAACTACAGCCTCGTTCCGTTCGACGAAAATTCCAAAAAGTATCCGTAATGGTCGTAGAAACATGTCAAATGGTTTTTATAATCAATCCTCAGGTTGTTTTTAACAAACATAATCGATAATATTTACACCGGACCGTAACCTATTCAATAGAGAGAAAAGGAAAATGGAGAGCTCCCCTCTGGCACGCAGGAACAATTCAGAGAACACCTGACTACTTTTGAAAAATCTCGTTCATTTTTCAAAATAAAAGCCTGAAACTATGTCTAAAGCCTGGTCACAGCCTGAGGAAGCCATTGGAAATGAATCTGGTTGATACCCCTTTAAATGGAAGAAAGACTGGCCAGGAAACACAGATTTTGTTTTTAAAATATCACTTCTGGGTTATATTCTCAGTTTTCGCCTGCAGAATCAGTTTTGTTATACTCACAGACAATATTTTGACAGTTTTGGAAACTTTGGAGTGTTTTCTATCCTAATCTGTAAATTATATGCATATTCTACGATCTGGACCTGAGAAATGGTCTGTTTACTTGGGAACGTTTAAAAAAAAATATATATATATATCTGACCCTAGCGTCAAGAAGTTAACAGCTTCTACCCTCAAGCCATAAGACTGCTGAACAGCTAATAGAATGGCTACCCAGACTATTTGTATTGCCCCCCCAATCACCTCGACAACCGGTGCCCCCTGCACATTGATCTGTACCAGTAACCTCTGTATATAGCCTTGCTATTGTTATTTACTGCAGCTCTTTAATTAATTGTTACTTTTATTTTTTACAGAAGAGTGGCTAAGTTCTTAGGGGAGAGGGACCAAATTCTTAGGCTTACATTTTAACATTTTTGCATTTTTACAAAGAACAAAATAGAAATGTTACATTTACATAAGTATTCAGACCCTTTACTCAGTACTTTGTTGACACACTTTTAGTTGCCATTACAGCCTCGAGTCTTCTTGGTGTTTACGCTACAAGCTTGCACACATGTCTTTGGGGAGTTTCTCACATTCTTCTCTGCAGATCCTCTCAAGCTCTGTCAGGTTGGATGGGGTGTGTCGCTGCATAGCTATTTCAGGTCTTCTCCAGATAATGTTTGATCGGGTTCCAAGTCCGGGCTCTGGCTGGGTCACTCAAGGACATTCAAGGACATTCAGAAGACACTCCTGCATTGTCTTGGCTGTGTGCTTAGGGTCGTTGTCCTGTTGGAAGATGAACCTTCGCCCCAGTCTGAGGTCCTGAGCGCTCTGGAGCAGGTTTTCATCAAGGATCTCTCTGTACTTTGCTCCGTTCATCTTTCCCTCGATCCTGACTAGTCTCCCAGTCCCTGCCGCTGAAAAACATCCCCACATGCTGCCACTACCATGCTTCACTTTAGGGATGGTGCCAGGTTTCCTCCAGACATGACGCTTGGCATTCAGGCCAAAGAGTACAATCTTGGTTTCATCAGACCAGATAATCTCTTTCCTCATGGTGTGAGTGTCTTTAGGTGCCTTTTGGCAAACTCCAAGCGGGCTGTCATGGGCCTTTTACTGAGGAGTGGCTTTCGTCTGGCCACTCCACCATAAAGGCCTGATTGGTGGAGTGCTGCAGAGATTGTTGTCCTTCTGGAAGGTTATCCAATCTCCACAGAGGAACTCTGGAGCTCTGTCAACGAGACCATTGGGTTCTTGGTCACCTCCCTGACCAAGGCCCTTCTCTTCTCCCCCGATTGCTCAGTTTGGCCGGACGGCCAGCTCCAGGAAGAGTCTTGGTAATTACAAACTTCTTCAATTTAAGAATGATGGAGGCCACTGTGTTCTTGAGGACCTTCAGTGCCTCAGACATTTTTTGGTACCCTTTCACAGAGCTGTGCCTCGACACAATCCTGTCTTGGAGCTCTACGGACAATTCCTTCGACCTCATGGCTTGTTTTTTTTCTCTGAAATCCACTGTCAACTGTGGGACCTTATATAGACAGGTGTGTGCCTTTCCAAATAATGTCCAATCAATTGAATWTACCACAGGTGGAGTCCAATCAAGTTGTAGAAACAAGGATGACCAATGGAAACAGGATACACCTGAGCTCACTTTCGAGTCTCAAAGCAAAGGGTCTGAATAGTTTCTCGAAAGCTGTTTTCGCTTTTTCATGTGTGTGTAGATTGAGGAACATTTTTTATTTAATCCGTTTGAGAATAAGGCAGTAATGTAGCAAAATGTGGAAAAAGGTAAGGGGTCTGAATACTTTCTGAATGCACTGTATCTCCCTGGCATATTACATCATTTATGCAGCAGCATACAATACATATTTTTAGACTCACTGTTGTGCTGTGTTCACTTGAACAGGAAGGTGGCTCGGCAGTCCGTCTTGTGGGCAAACTTCGTCATAAATCTTTGTCATCAAGGTCTGGCATTCTCTGGATGTATGGTACCTTCAAGGATTGAAAAGGATTTGCAAGTATATTGTTGATGTGATCCATGATGATGACTGCTTGTCTAGTCAGCTAGCTTGCTTTGAAAGTATGAAATACTTTGAAAGTATGATATTGACATGATCAGTCCAATCAAAGCTACGGTAGATATAACATGATTTGATGTAATTGTATCTGTGGCCGATACTTCTAATGTAAATATATGGCAGCACCCAATGGGGCTTGAACTGCCTAGCTCTCCCTGTACATTTTGCGGTGACGTAGTGTCACCATGAGTGACAGAACACTGAGCAGATCACGGCACAACTAGAGAAGATTACCAACGCTTATGCTCTGTATTTTCGCTGGCTGCGCCACCACCACAGAAAGCCCTGAGCTAGGCTGACACACCTGCATTTTGGAACTACCTTACTCAAGAAAGAGACCATGTTTGTATGCAGCTTTATTAACTCAAGGATTTATTTGTATTTATTTGCAAATATTTGCAAATTGAAGTGACACGAATGAATGCCAAAATAACATTTAATTTTTTGCTGAACAGGGGGGGCTCAAAACAGTTCTGTCCCACCTGCCCTGAATGATGGGTCGCCACTGCCTAGGAACAACACAAACATTTATTTTCCTCACTAGAACTAATTGCTTTTGAACTCCTAAGGGGAGATGCAGGGAGTTGTGTACTTTTATTGACAGTTGCGGATGAATTAATATTAATAGCAAAACTAATATTAATTMGTTTTAGTATTGATGGAATATTCTAAAATAAGATCTTTCACAATGCCCTGGCTGGTATTTTGGCTAAAACCTTTGCAGCGTTTAGCTGAGCCACGTTGAATGAATATGCCATATCATTCTCCTCCCAGATATTAACAACAGCTATACTATCTAATGGTTGGTTAGTTTACCAATGCTGTAGTTTTAAATCGACTGCTAGGAAAGGTGAGGGAACAGGGAAGTTGTTGACTTTGTACTCGTTCTTAGCACCCTGACCACTATTACTACAACTGTACTCTTTGTCTCCAACCAGACCAGCATGAGGAATGCATCTGAATGGCTGTGTCTGCAGTTCACAACACAGTATGTACTTTATGGTACATGTGCTTACAATACCATTCTCAGTAGCGCATGCTGTCCAATGTTGAAATGATAGTGGTATCCTGGAATTACTTTTAGAAAAGCTATGTTTGTCCTCAGAACAAATCACATCAATAGTACAAACCCCACAGCTTAAATTATCTTTCCTTAGTGATCAGTGATTTGTCTTGGGTTAAAATCATCAATCATGACAAAGTCCTAATACTAAGCATGCAGTGCTAACTTACTTACAAGCCCTTAACCAACAATGCAGTTTTAAGAAAAATACCAAAGAAAATATAAATAAAGTAACAAATAATTAAAGAGCAGCAGTAAAATAACAATAGTGAGGCTATATACAGGGGTGTATCGGTACCGAGTCAATGTGAGGGGGCACCGGTTAGTCAAGGTAATTTAGGTAATATATACATGTGGGTAGAGTTAGTAAAGTGACTTATGCATAGATAATAACAGAGAGTAGCAGCAGCGTAAAAGAGGGCAATCCAAGTATTCTGGGTAGCCATTTGACTAGATGTTCAGGAGTCTTATGGCTTGGGGGCAGAAGCTGTTTAGAAGCCTCTTGGACCTAGACTTGGTGCTCCGGTACCGCTTGACGTGCGGTAGCAGAGAGGAACAGTCTATGACTAGGGTGGCTGGAATCTTTGACAATTTTTTGGCTCTTCCTCTGACACCGCCTGGTATAGAGGTCCTGGATGGCAGGAAGCTTGGCCCCAGTGATGTACTGGGCCATACACACTACCCTCTGTAGTGCCTTGCGCTCGGAGGCCGAGCAGTTACCATACCAGGCAGTGACGCAACCGGTCAGGATGCTCTCGATGGTGCAGCTGTAGAACCTTTTGAGGATCTGAGGACCCATTCCAAATCTTTTCAGTTTCCTGACGGGGAATAGGTTTTGTCGTGCCCTCTTCTTTGTCATGATTCACGACTCTCTTGGTGTGCTTGGACCATGTTAGTTTGTTGGTGATGTGGACACCAAGGAACTTGAAGCTCTCAACCTGCTCCACTAAAGCCCTGTTGATAAGAATGGGGGCATGCTCGGTCCTCCTTTTCCTGTAGTCCACAATCGTCTCCTTAATCTTGATCACGTTGAGGGAGAGGTTATTCCTCTCTAGGTTTCTTCCTAGATTTTGGCCTTTCTAGGAAGTTTTTCCTAGCCATCGTGCTTCTACACCTGCATTACTTGCTGTTTGGGGTTTTAGGCTGGGTTTCTGTACAGCACTTTGAGATATCAGCTGATGTAAGAAGGGCTATATAAATACATTTGATTTGATTTGTTCTGGCACCACATGGCCAGGGTACTATGGTGTTGAACGCTAAACTGTAGTCAATAAATAGCATTCTCACATAAGTGTTCCTTTTGTTCAGGTGTGAAAGGGCAGTGTGGGGTGCAATAGAGATTGCGTCATCTGTGGATCTGTTGGGGTGGTATGCAAGTTGGAGTGGGTCTAAGGTTTCTGGGATAATGGTGTTGATGTGAGCCATGACCAGCCTTTCAATGCACTTCATGGCTACAGACGTGAGTGCTACGGGTCGGTAGTCATTTAGGCAGGTTACCTTAATGTTCTTGGGCACAGAGACTATGGTGGTCTGCTTGAAACATGTTGGTATTACAGACTAAGACAAGGAAAGGTTGTAAAAGGTCAGTGAAGACACTTGCCAGTTGGTCAGTGCATGCTCAGAGTACATGTCCTGGTAATCCGTCTGGCCCTGCGGCCTTGTGAATGTTGACCTGTTTAAAGGTCTTACTCACATCGGCTGCGGAGAGCGTGATCACACAGTCGTCCGGAACACCTGGTGCTCTCATGCATGTTTCTGTGTTACTTGCCTTGAAGCGATCATAGAAGTAATTTAGCTTGTCTGGTAGGCTTGTGTCACTGGGCAGCTCTCTGCTGTGCTTCCCTTTGTAGTCTGTAATAGTTTGCAATCCCTGCCAAATCTGACGAGCGTCGGAGCCGGTGTAGTATGATTCGATCTTAGTCCTGTATTGATGCATTGTCTGTTTGATGGTTCGTCGGAGGGCATAGCAGGATATCTTATACGCTTCCGGATTGAAAGCAGCAGCTCTACCCTTTAGCTCAGTGCGGATGTTGCCTGTAATCCATGGCTTCTGGTTGGGGTATGTACGTACAGTCACTGTGGGGACGAAGCCATCGATCCACTTATTGATGAAGCCAGTGACAATGTGGTGTACACCTCAATGCCATCGGAAGAATCCCGGAACATATTCCAGTTTGTGCTAGAAAAACAGTCCTGTAGCTTAGCATCTGCTTCATCTGACCACTTTTTTATTGACCGAGTCACTGGTGCTTCCTGCTTTAATTTTTGCTTGTAAGCAGGAATCAGGGGGATAGAATTATGGTCAGATTTGCCAAATGGAGGGTGAGGTAGAGCTTTTTTACGCGTCTCTGTATGTGGAGTAAAGGAGATCTTGAGTTTTGTTTTCCCTCTGGTTGCACGTTTAACATGCTGATATAAATGAGTTAAAACAGAATTAAATTTTCCTGCATTAAAGTCCCCGGCCACTGTGGTGGTATGTAGACAGCTACGAAAATACAGATGAAAACTCTCTAGGTATATAGTGTGGTCTACAGCTTATCATGAGATACTCTACCTCAGGCGAGCAAAACCTTGAGACTTCCTTAGATATTGTGCACCAGCAGTTGTTTATAAATATACATAGACCACCATCCCTAGTCTTACCAGAGGCTGCTGTTCTATCCTGCCAATGCAGTGTGGAACCCACCAGCTGTATGTTAATCATGTCGTCGTTCAGCCACGACTCGGTGAAACATAAGATATTACAGTTTTTAATGTCCCGTTGGTAGGATATACGTGCATTTAGCTTGTAAAAAAAAAGCGAAAAAACAAACAAAATAGTATGGTTGGTTAAGAGCCGATGAAACGGCAGCCATCCTCTCCGGCGCCATTATAGCTCATTCAAATGAGCTGTAGCTGATGTAATGTAATGCTTTCTCTACCTGCCGTGACCACAGTAGAAGGAAACCATGACCTGATAGGAATCTAATCAGAACAGAGCAACAAGCCATAGCACACCATCTGCTTAAAAGAAAATGGCTACATTTTCATTCTCCTCAAAGGTTTTCCTACAGTAGATTAGGAACAGTGGTGGTGAAAGTCTCCTTCTGAGGCGGCTGACATTCTATCACGGTTTGCAGGGCTCTAGCCATGGCTCCTGTAGAGAATGTAAATGAGTATGTGGAGATGTCACCATGCTAAGTAGAATGTATTCCTCTCAGTTTCCCAGTTATTGCTTTTTCCTCTCATATGTTCTCCCTCGCTGCAATAGCACTTTTTCGGCCCATTACTCCACATGTTAATAAAAGTCTTCTTGACAGAGCTATCTGCCTAATTTGTTTCCCGTGTTCTACATTGATATTGCTCTCAGGAGTGTTTACTTTAGCAAACGCTAAATTGAAACACTGCGTGTGAGGTATTGCAGCTCTACAATAGGGGCTTGTGTATGTGCCTCCAGAGAGAGAGAATACCTGGTTGTCAGGTCAATGATTCATATCTCAGTGGGACGAAATGCGAAGTTTCATATATGCCCAGTATTTATTTTGTAATCCCTTTATCCCTGTGACTGTGATATCCATGTGACATTCATGTGTTATGTGATGTACAGGTAACTGCCAAAAAATAAAAGGAAACATTGAGTAAAGAATCAAATCAAATGTTAAAATACAGTTGTATTTGTCACATACTTCGTAAACAGGTGTAGACTAACAGTGAAATGCTTACTTACGGAATTCTTTTCAATGCACAGTGAAAGATGATTTAAAAAATCAATTAGAAATAGTGACACGAGGAATAAATACACAGTGAATAACGAATAACAATGACGAGTAAAAATAACATGGCTATATACAGAAAGTACCAGTACTGAGTCGATATGCATGTGTGCTAGGTAAATGAGGTAGCTATGTACATATACTGTAGGTAGGATTAAAGTGACTAGGCAACAGGATATATAATAGACCGTAGCAGGAGCGGTTAGCCATTTGATTAGCTATTTAGCAGTCTTGTTGTGCAGTCTTATGGCTTGGGTGTAGAAGCTGTTCAGGGTCCGCTGGTTCCAGACTTGGTGCAAAGGTAGCAGAGAGAACAGTCTATGATTTAGGTGGCTGGAGTCTTTGAAAAATGCCTTGCAGTTGCCGTACCGAGCGGTGATGCAGCCATTCAAGATGCTCTCAATGGTGCAGCTGTTGAACTTGTTGAGGATCTGAGGGCCCGTGCCAAATCTTTTCAGCTTCCTGAGGGGGAAGAAGCACGGTCGTGCCCTCTTCACAACTGTGTGTGTGGACCATGTTAGTTCCTTAGTGATGTGGACACCGAGGAACTTGAAGCTCTCGACCCGCTCCACTACAGCCCCATCGATGTGGACGGTGGTATGCTAGTAAATGTTTGTAAGTGAGGATTACAAAGTTCTGTATATTGAAAGCAGTTGTGGTTCTGGAGTTAATTAAGCAATTAACATCCTCATCATGCTTAGGGTCATGTATAAATTGCCCAGTTGCCCATTATTTTGGCTACCATGGCTAGAAGAAGAGATCTCAGTGACTTTGAAAGATACTGTAGGTCTCAAATGAGCATAGGGGGTTTAAAGGTGTGTGTGTGTGTCTCAGTCACCAGATCTCAACCCAATTGAAAACATATGGGAGATTCTCGAGTGATGCCTGAGACGGCGTTTTCCACCCTCAACAAAACACCAAATTATGGAATTTCTCGTGGAAGAATGGTGTCACATCCCTACAATAGAGTTCCTAACACTTGTAGAATCTATGCCAAGGCACATTGAAGCTGTTCTGGCGGCTTGTGGTGGCCCAATGCCCTATTAAGACAGTTTATGTTGGTGTTACCTGCAGGTATTTTGTGTTGTTTCTGTAAATGCATGGTCAAAATTCAAGCTTTATTGTTGATATGTTCTCTGTGTAGTCCTGTTAGTGTGCCGAGACAGAAACTGTTTTGTTCCTTGATTGACTGTACTTTGACTATCTTTTCTAGTTGTTTTATTTTCTGGTCACCGGACCGATTGCTCCGTATTGCTGCAGCATAAGGCACATCTAGACATCTTCAGGCCAACGGCAACAGAGAGGCTTAATAAAACCTGCATGGGCTTTACTAATTAATACACATTCCTCAAAAGCTTGGAACACATCCACCGAGCGGCGGTGGCGTGAGAGAGTAGAGGGCTCCCTCACTCTCCCTGCTTCTCTCTCTCTACTCTCCCTGCTTCTCTCTCTCCTCTCTCCCTGCTTCTCTCTCTCTCCTCTCTCCCTGCTTCTCTCTCTCCTCTCTCCCTGCTTCTCTCTCCTCTTTCTGCTTCTCTCTCCCTGCTTCTCGAACTCCTTTCCCTCCTCTCTCCCTGCTTCTCTCGCTCCTTATCTCGCTCCTTCTCTCGCTCCTCTCTCCCTGCTTCTCTCTCCCTGCTTCTCTCTCTCCTCTCTCTGCTTCTCTCTCTCCTCTCTTCTCTCTCTGCTTCTCTCTCCCTGCTTCTCTCTCCTCTCTCCCTGCTTCTCTCGCTCCTTCTCTCGCTCCTCTCTCCCTGCTTGTGTCTCTTGCTCCTCTCTCCCTGCTTCTCTCTTGCTCCTCTCTCCCTGCTTGTCTCTCTCTCCCCTCCTCTCTCCCTGCTTGTCTCTCTCGCTCCTCTCTCCCTCCCTCACTCACTCAGTATTTCTCTCTCTGCATCTCTTTCCATCTCTCTCTCTCTGCATGGCCTGCCTCTGCTACAGCTAGGACATTGTCAGATAGACAGTCACAGAGACACAGTCTCAGAGGGTGTCCACCTGTAGCTCAGCCCACCAATAAGGGGAGCAGAAATAATTAACATCCCATAACACCATGTCTCCCTGCTCCGTCTTACAACATCCCTGCCGTCCCACGTCCATGATGGCAGCTAGCTTCAGCACCCAGGGACATGTGTAATTTGGTAACGGTATGGTAATCGTGTTAACCCAGGGGAGGAGATGCCACCCACTGCACGCTGCCCAGTGATAGGGGACCGACATGGGCATCATGAACGCCCAGGCACTGGAGACTGACATTGTGCCTACTTCGGCACCCTGCTTTTGTGTCCTGAGGGGCCGCCCTGAGAGGAAAGGAATCTACCGTATGTCTGTTCTGTATCTCTGCAGTGGTCTGTGTGCCAAAAACCATCTTACAACTCAAAAGCCTGCAAATCTTAAACAGACGTTTAATAATACATAATATGTTTGTTTTGAGATAAGAAGACTGATAGTGATAACGAGGCTGTTATGACCAGAGGCACTGGAGATGTTATTCATGCTACTTCCATGAGGCTCAGCCTCTTAGCATATTTAAGAAGGCCCCATATCCACCCCCAGGGGCCAAACATAAAACTCAGCCTAAATTGCAGCAAAACACAGACTCCTGTTATCCCAGTGGCATTGGATTTTAAATGTCAACCAGTGCGTTACCTTTTGATGTTAGCAGGTTCTTCTTATGATTTTAAACAAATAATGTTTACAGCTGGGAAGTTTTAGATTTAGGATGTGGCGTCATACTATTGTTTATTATTGCCCTGCAGCAATCTTACAGTAGCTCTAACTTTAATCTCTAATCAGGGATTTAGACCTGGGAAACAGGCCAATAGAATCATTGGTCAATCATTACATTAGAAGTTACAATACATTACCAGTAATCAATCAATTCACTTCCAAGGAAAAAGTCAAGAGAACCAGCTGTACTGTGGTGCAAACTTCAAGGCTAGTATTTGAGTACCCTTGCAACAGTCCACAGAGTGAGTGGCATATAATCAAGGAGACTACTACGGTAGACCATGTCTCATTATAATACCTCAAAACATTGCCCGTTCAAAGTTACAGTTGAGTTATTAGTTGATTTCAACAACAGCCCCCTTCAATACACCAATCAGAACACACCGTCAGGGGCCTGTTTTGAGCTTGTGCCACTAATTCTCATTGGGACACTGTACTATGACCTGATGTGTCGTGTTATCATACTGATGTGTGTGAATAGAACGTATGAATCACATAAAGCTCAATTGACATGCAGACTGAGTAATGTAACATTCTCATTGGAGCTTCGCCCTTTACATTCTTAGATGTACTGTGTGCATTTGGCCTATATTTTCCTATTTGCTGTGTCAACACACATGACTGGTTGGTACTTGAGTGACACTTTCCGTCTCTCACAAGTTCTAGGGTCAATACCCATGTTTGTCTGTAAATCCATGTCTGTGAAGCCATGTTTGTAGCATATTGCTTGGTTTTGTATGTATCATAACAGGGATAATTCCAGAATATCTGTTTTACTCTCATACTTAGCGCAGAAAAAACATTTATGTTTATTTACCCCATCAATCCTGTCGAGGAAGACATTTTTACCGTGTATCTCTCTCAAAAAATGGCTGTTTTGAAATATGGTCGTTTGTCCTCATTCAATCAACTCAATCACAAGATGGTATTACCTCGTACCCCTGCACATTGACTGGATACTGGTACTCCTTGTATATAGCCTCCTTATTGTTATTGTGTTACTATTTCCTTTTTTTCCCCTTTTGCTAATTGTTTTTATTTTATTTTTTTGAACTTTTGAACTCTGAATTGTTGGAAAGATCTCGTAAGTAAGCGTTTCACTGTAGAGTCTACACCTGTTGTATTCGGCGCATGTGACCAATACAATTGGATTTGATTTTGATTATCACCCTGTCTTTCGGGATTCTAGTTTTTAACTTGTCACATGATAGGTTCCCGCTTTGCCATGGATGTGACGTCAGTGTGACTCGTAATAGATGTTCACTAAAAATAGAAAGACAAATGTAACATTCTGTTCTAAAAATGCTCATTACATTTGAGCATTTGCTCGTGCATTTCATTACTTTCCTATTTCCTAACTTCAGTTTCTAGACATAGTCATCACTATGCAAACTCACTGCTTCAACTTGATGCATTTGGAGAATGCATTCTAGAATTGTGCCATGAGTCGCCCACAAGGCAGCCTCTTGGAAACTCTGCTTGGTCTGCTATTACAATGCCCTCTGTGTTACATCTCATCAGACAGAGATATTTCACTATTTCTTAGTTTACGGAGAGTGTTTGTGTGTCTGTTCCAGTTTTCAGGGCTCTACCTCCTGTCCTTCGTCATCATCATCCTGGGTCTGGTGTTCTACACCTCCTCCTCCACCTACGTGGCACAGGACCCGCGCGTCTACAAGCATTTCCGCAACGCCGGCCACCCCATCACGGACACGCCCACTCTGGGGCCCCTGGAACCCTCGGTGACCTATACCAGCCTAAGGCAGGAGATAGAGGAGGAGCCTCGCATCAGGGTGGCCTGAGAGTCCCCAGATTCTGTACAGAAAGAAGGATCACTGAATGATTTAAAAAATGATCGAAAACATGTAGCAAACACGCAAAAGTACACTGTGATCGCAAACTGTGAATAGATAGCAGTGGCTATTTCTGATTTTGAAGATTTGTTTCATGTATAGAAATATACTGTTACCCCATCACGTTCCCTCGTACTGTACATTTGACATGTTTAGAAGGTTTTGTGCTTAAGACTTGTGTAAATGCTCAATTGTGACTGTTTCCTCTTTTACATGAGCACAAAACGTTATTGCATTTTAAGCTTTGAGTTTGCGCTGTGGGTTATTTCAGTGTTTAATTGTTCCTTCAAATCGATCTCTTTTTGTAAAACTACCCCGTTAAAGTATCGTGTTCAGAGGTACGATAAAGTAATACACAGACTTAACATGAGTCAGTGCCTTACTATGTATTACTGTTGTGTGTTAGAGCTGCACATTATAAATGGCCCCTTCCCTGTCCAGCATTGTCTGAGGACATTGGATACTGATGCAGCCCCTCCAGTTATATTCATTTATAGACTGGGTGATTCGAGCCCTGAATTCTGATTTGGCTGACAGCCGTGGTATATCAGACCATATACCACGGGTATGACAAAACGTTTATTTTTACTGCTCTAATTATGTTAGTAACCAGTTTATAATCGCAATAAGGCACCTTGGGGGTTTGTGGTATATGGCCAATATACCATGGCTAAGGGCTGTATCCAGGCACTCCGCGTTGTGTCGTGCTTACGAACAGTCCTTAGCCATAGTATATTGGCCATATACCATACCTCCTTGTGCCTTATTGCATAGGGTGGCGCACA
This sequence comes from Salvelinus sp. IW2-2015, assembly GCF_002910315.2. Lineage (NCBI taxonomy): Eukaryota > Metazoa > Chordata > Actinopteri > Salmoniformes > Salmonidae > Salvelinus > Salvelinus sp. IW2-2015. Next base: position 12,557,159 of record NC_036868.1, on the reverse strand, counting down.
ATTAGCCCAGCGTTGTCCGGGTTAGGGTTTGGCTGGGGTAGGCCGTCATTGTAAATAAGACTTTGTTCTTAACTGACTTGCCTAGTTAAATAAAAAATATAAATAAAATTGCTTAAATAAACTATACTTAGAACACTGTGGATTGCTTCTCTGCAGTACATTTAGTCTGACCTTACAACTACTTACCCACAGATATGACAACTTTCCATGTTGGAACCATTATCTCTTGAGGCAAATGGGTATAAAGACAAATATATCAGGATTGCTAATGGAGTGAAGTGATTATTGTACATTTGGTTCATTGTTCATATGTACTGTACACTGAACTCTAGTTGATAGAAAAATAAGAACTGATTGTAAAAATGTGATGATTACAATGCACTTGTCATTCCAGAATTGTGCTGTTCTCTTTTATTGATTGTCCAGCTGTTGGACTGTATTTTAAGTGTGTTGCTTTTTATTCCCTGCTGGATTTTATCCAAAGCACATTAATGAAATTATTTGGAACAGATTTCTTTCAAAGTATTATTTTTCCCTGTTTATTGTATTATATTTGATTTTGGTGTATTGGAGCACTTGCTGTCAGAAACGTTACCTAAAATAAAGTATCTTTGTCTGAAACGCTGAGAATTCGGTTTTAAGAAAAATCACACCACTCAAAACATGTTACCAGGAACACTCACAAAATTTGTCAAAGTATTTTCATAGCAATTTGGGGTTTCGGTGAAGATTCGCGCAAAGAAACACAGAAACATGAGCACTATTTGCAACTGAATATTGTTGAGTGAATGGTTGGACAGATACAGATATCCACAATTCACGATGAAGCTCATCACTGTGCAAGTCCACAACTAAAACAGCAGAAGAGCAGGTCATGTTGAAAGTCAACTGTTCATTTAGTTGTTCATTTTGATTATATTCTGGAATACAGTATGTAGAACATTGTAACATTCATTTTGATTATATTCTGGAATACAGTATGTAGAACATTGTAACATTCATTTTGGCAGTACGAGCAAATGCGCTTTGGTCATAGGGAATTCAGATTGCAATATTTTTTTATATACAGTACCAGTCAAAAGTTTGGGCACCTACTCATTCAAGGTTTTTTCTATATTTTTACTATTTTCTACATTGGAGAATAATAGTGAAGACATCAAAACTATGAAATAACACATGGAATCATGTAGTAAAAAACAAGTGTTAAACAAATCAAAATATATTTTAGATTTTAGATTCTTCAAAGTAGCCACACTTTGCCTTGATGACAGCTTTGCACACACTTGGCATTCTCTCAACTAGCTTCATGAGGAAGGAGTTCCCACATATCAGCACTTGTTAGAGAACTTGTTGGCTGCTTTTCCTTCACTCTGCGGTCCAACTCATCCCAAGCCATCTCAATTGGGTTGAGGTCAGGTGATTGTGGAGGCAATCTGATGTAGCACTCCATCACTATCCTTGGTAAAATAGCCCTTACACAGCTTGGAGGTGTGTTTTGGTTCATTCTCCTGTTGAAAAACAAATGATAGTCCCACTAAGCGCCAATCAGATGGGATGGCGTATCGCTGCGGAATGCTGTGGTAGCCAAGCTGCTAAGTGTGCCTTGAATTCTAAATAAATCACTGACAGTGTCACCAGCAAAGCACCCCCACACCATCACACCTCCTTCTCCATGCTTCACAATGGGAACCCCAGATGCGGAGATCATCCCTTCACCTACTCTGCATCTCACAAAGACACGCTGGTTTGAACCAGATTTCCACCGGTCTAATGTCCATTTCTCGTGTTTCTTGGACCAAGCAAGCCTCTTCTTATTGGTGTCCTTTAGTAGTGGTTTCTGCAGTAATTCGACCATGAAGACCTGGTTCACGCAGCCTCCTCTGAACAGTTGATGTTGAGATGTGTCTGTTACTTGAACTCTGTGAAGCATTTACAGTTGAAGTCAGAAGTTTACATACACTAGGTTGGAGAAAATTAAACTCTATTTTCAACCACTCCACAAATTTCTTGTTAACAAACTATAGTTTTGGCAAGTCGGTTAGAACATCTACTTTGTGCATGACACAAGTCATTTTTCCAACAATTGTTTAGACAGATTATTTCACTTAATCATAATTCCAGTGGGTCAGAAGTTTACATACACTAAGTTGACTGTGCCTTTAAACAGCTTGGAACATTTCAGAAAATTATGTCATGGCTTTAGAAGCTTCTGATAGGCTAATTGACATCATTTGAGTCAATTGGAGGTGTACCTGTGGATGTATTTCAAGGCCTACCTTGAAACGCGTGTCTCCTAGAGATGACCGTACTTTGGTGCGAAAAGTGCAAATCAATCCCAGAACAACAGGAAGGACCTTCTGAAGAGCTGGAGGAAACAGGTACAACAGTATTTATGTCCACAGTAAAACGAGTCCTATATTGACATAATCTGAAAGGCCGCTCAGCAAGGAAGAAGCCACTGCTCCAAACCGCCATAAAAAAGCCAGGGACAAAAGATTGTGGGGACAAAGATCGTACTTTTTGGAGAAATGTCCTCTGGTCTGATGAAACAAAAATAGAAACTGTTTGGCCATAATTGTCACATGAGTTGACGAAGCAGGTACGGGGAGTCAAACATGTAATATTGAATGAGACAAGAACAGCGTCAGTATACAGAGAAACAAAGACAAAAAACAATAATGCATCAGCAGGGAACAGAGCAAGGGAACTGACAAATATATGGGAGGAAATAAACGGATGATGAGTGAGTCCAGGTGAGTCCAATATCGCTGATGCGCATGACGAGGGAAGGCAGGTGTGCGTAATAGATGATAGGAGTGAGTGAAGCAGGGCAGCCTGGCGCCGTCAAGTGCCAGGGGGGGGAGAGTGGGAGCAGATGTGACAGTACCCCCCCCTCTAGGGGCGCCACCTGGGCGAACCGGCCGAGACATGGGCGCTGGGCAAGCCGGTTGGGGCGTGGGAGCCCAACGAACCGGCAGGAGTGTGAGCCTGGCGAGCGGCTGAGCATGGAAGCCGACGATCCAGCTGAGGCAAGACGCCTGTCGATCACGCTGCAGAGAGGGAGCCCGAAGATCGGTGGAGTGTGACGTGGGATGGAAGCCGCCGAGCCAACCGAGGCAAGGAAACCTCTCGAGCCAGCCAGGGCGTGAAAGCCCGACGAGCTGGCTTAGGCACCCTTGGTTCCCTCGGCGGCGGAAATCCACCCCGATGTCACCAACAAAACAAAACCAAAAAAACTCCTGGACCGGCTGGGCGAACAAAAGAACTGACGATCCGGCTGAGGGCCGACGTGGGATGGGTGCCAACCGGGCAAGGAACCTCTCGAGCCAGCTAGGGTGTGGAAGCCCAACGAGCTGGCTAGGGTGTGGAAGCCCGACGGGACCGGCTAGGGTGTGGAAGCCCGACGATCTGGCTAGGGTGTGGAGCCCGACGATCTGGCTAGGGTGTGGAAGCCCGACGATCTGGCTAGGGTGTGGAAGCCGACGATCTGGCTAGGGTGTGGAAGCCCGACGATCTGGCTAGGGTGTGGAAAGCCCGCGATCCGGCTAGGGTGTGGAAGCCCGACGAGCCGGCTAGGGTGTGGAAGCCCGACGATCCGGGCTAGGGTGTGGAAGCCCGACGAGCCGGCTAGGGTGTGGAAGCCCGACGATCTGGCTAGGGTGTGGAAGCCCGACGAGCCAGCTAGGGTGTGGAAGCCCGACGAGCTGGCTAGGCACCCCCGGTTTCATCAGTGGAACGCCAGTACTCCCCGATGCTTCGTATGATGGCTGATGCATTCTGTCACATGAGTTGACGCTGGAGAGACGAAGCAGGTACAGGGAGTCAAACATTTAATAAGGAACGGACATGGAACGAGACAGGAATAGCATAAGCATACAAGAAAACAAAGACAAAAAACAATCAATGCATCAGCAGGGAACAGAGCAAGGGAACTGACAAATATAGGGGAGGAAATAAACAGATGACGAGTGAGTCCAGGTGAGTCCAATATCGCTGATGTGCGTGATGAGGGAAGGCAGGTGTGCGTAATAGATGATAGGAGTGAGTGAAGCAGGGCAGCCTGGCGCCCTGAAGCGCCAGGGGGAGGGGGAGGGGGCGGGAGCAGACGTGACAATAATAACCATCGTTATGTTTGGAGGAAAATGGGGGAGGCTTGCAAGCCGAAGAACAACATCCCAACTGTGAAGCATGGGGGTGGCAGCATCATGTTGTGGGGGTGCTTTGATGCAGGAGGGACTGGTGCACACACAAAATTATGTGGATATATTGAAGCAACATCTCAAGACATCAGTCAGGAAGTTAAAGCTTGGTCGCAAATGGGTCTTCAAAATGGACAATGACCCCAAGCATACTTCCAAAGTTGTGGCAAAATGGCTTAAGGACAACAAAGTCAAGGTATTGGAGTGGCCATCACAAAACCCTGACCTCAATCCCATTGAAAATTTGTGGGCAGAACTGAAAAAGCATGTGTGAGCAAGGAGGCCTACACACCTGACTCAGTTACACCAGCTCTGTCAGGAGGAATGGGCCAAAATTCACCCAATTTATTGTGGGAAGCTTGTGGAAGGCTACCTGAAACATTTGACCCAAGTTAAACAATTTAAAGGCAATGCTACCAAATACTAATTGAGTGTATGTAAACTTCTGACCCACTGGGAATGTGATGAAAGAAATAAAAGCTGAAATAAATCATTCTCAAATATTATTCTGACATTTCACATTCTTAAAAGAAAGTGGTGATCCTAACTGACCTAAGACATGGAATTTTTACTTGGATTAAATGTCAGGAATTGCGAAAAACTGAGTTTAAATGTATTTGGCTAAGGTGTATGTAAACTTCCGACTTCAACTGTATTTAGGCTGCAATCTGAGGTGCAGTTAACTCTAATGAATTTATCCTCTGCAGCAGAGGTAACTCGTGAGTCTTCCTTTCCTGTGGCGGTTCTCATGAGAGCCAGTTTCATTATATCGCTTGATGGTTTTTGCGACTGCACTTGAAGAAACGTTCAAAGTTCTTGAAATCTTCTGCATTTACTGACCTTCATGTCTTAAAGTAATGATGGACTGTCATTTCTCTTTGCTTATTTGAGTTGTTCTTGTCATAATACGGACTTGGTCTTTTTCCAAATAAGGCTATCTTCTGTATACCACCCCTACCTTGTCACAACACAAATGATTGGCTCAAACGCATTAAGAAGGAAAGAAATTCCACAAATTAACATTTAACAAGGCACACCTGTTAATTGAAATGCATTCCAGGTGACTACCTCATGAAGCTGGTTGAGAGAATGCCAAGAGTGTGCAAAGCTGTCATCAAGGCAAAGGGTGGCTACTTTCAAGAATTTATTTCACATTTTTTTGGTTACTACATGATTCCATATGTGTTATTTCATAGTTTTGATGTCTTCAATATTATTCTACAATGTAGAAAATAGTAAAAATAAAGAAAAACCATTGAATGAGTAGGTGTGTCCAAACTTTGGACTGGTACTGTAGGTTTTTTCAAAACGTTATATGATATGCTAAAGTGGGTCCGCATATATGCAGCAAGATGTTAAAACAATATCAGTCTACAGGTAACTGACAAAATAAAGGAAACACCAACATAGTGTCATAATAGGGAGTTGAGCGGCCAGAACAGCTTCAATGTGCCTTGGCATAGATTCTACAAGTGTCTGGAACTCTATTATTTGGCGTTTGGTTGATAGCGGCGGAAAACCCTTGTCTCAGGCACTGCTCCAGAATCTCCCATAATTGTTTAATTGGGTTGAGATCTGGTGACAGAAAGACAGAGACACACACAGACACACAGACACACACCCTTTAAAACCCCTATGCTCCTTTGAGACACATTTTTCAAAGTCACTGAGATGTAGCCAAAATAATAGGCAACTGGGCATTTTTATACATGACTCTAAGTATGATGGTATGTTAATTGCTTAATTAACTCAGAAAACCACACCTGTGTGGAAGAACCTGCTTTCAATATACTTTATAACCCTCATTTACTCATGTTTCCTTTATTTTGGCACTTACCTCTATATGGAATATCAGAGAAAACACATCATTTATCTCTTACTTTGCATAGTGCATTGCACTTCAAATACAATACACAATCTTAACATTGCCAAAAGCTTAAAGGAAAGGTTGCTGTCTTATGTTAGGTCTATAAAGTGCTATAGATATTCTGTGACAGAACACTGAGCCAATCACGGCGCAACTAGAGAACATTACCAACCCCTACGCTCTGTATTTTCCACTGGCTGCCCCACCACCACTGACATTTTTTCTATTATTATTTTTTAATTATTTAAATGTAACCTTTATTTAACTAGGCAAGTCAGTTAAGAACAAATTCTTATTTACAATGACAGCCTACCCCGACGACACTGGGCCAACTGTGCACCGCCCTATGGATCTCCCAATCATGGCCGGATGTGATGCAGCCTGGATTCGAACCAGGGACAGCAGTGACACCTCTTAGCATTGAGATGCAGTGCCTTAGACTGCTGTGCCACTCGGAAAGCACTGAGCTGGGCTGAAACACCTGAAACACCTTTTGGAGCTGCCTTATTCAAAAAAGCAAAAAAGAGGCCATGTTTGTATGCAGCTTTATGAACTCAATTATTTAATTTTTTATATTGTTTGAAAACTGATATATGACACACATTCATGCCAAAATAACATGCAACACATGCAACATCCTCTTATTTTTTGCAAAAAATGTGGGGCTCAAAACGGGTCACCACTGGGAAGGAGTTAAATTACCATTTGATATTTGCATTTTCTAAATGGATTGGCTGGGGTATTAACTTGTAAAATCCTGATGATGACCATGCAATTAGATGGAAAGTCCAATTTACCTAATGTAATGGTAGGCGACCTATATACATAATTGAATGGTTCAACCTGAATAGGTGCGCTTGATTTAGATCGCACCGGGTTAGTTTGCCCTTTGGAAAAGCCTATTCATCATTTGGTAGCTCACTAGGCGAACCCCACTCACTCGGCGCGCCAGGCAAGCTCAATCAATCGTCCCTCGTGCCCAGGTGTAAAACTCCCTGGTGATTTCCCGTTTGACTGCAACAATGGTACGTTCCTAAACCTTAAATCCCTCTCAAGCATGGCTGATTTTGGCAGGTGGCAAATATGGCACTTCGTGAGGGTAGTTGGGAGGATGAGTTGCAGGGACAGTTCTCGCTTTTATCCGCTACTTCGTTCGAGGTCAAAGAAGAAAGTGAAGACACACATGGAAGCTCCAACACGGGGATACTAGACTTAAGTGACGAAGTCTTTATTCTCATCCTACGTCGGCTGGATCCCACGTCTCTCTTGAGAGTTGGGAGCACCTGCCGAACCCTGTTTCGAGTTTGTTCCTGCAACTCACTGTGGACAAGACACTTCCAGGTAATGTAAATGTAAACTGCCCGAAATTTGCTGATCCTCTTTTGAATGAAGTTGGTAGGTTATGCATTGCCCAAACTACAGACTTACAAGGTAATGTAATTTAACCAACATTTGTATATATTACTAGTAGTTACAGGATATGTACTATGTGGTGTAGTACATAGACCAACTTTAGCGATACTGACTTTGACCTCGATTCGCGGACAGTCTCTGAATGTGGAAAATGTTCCGTACATTTTTTTTCTTCATTAAGTAATCTAACAATGAATGTATGTTGCGATATTTATTTCAAGTCTTCTCTCATTGAAAGAGACTGAGTGTCTAGCCCAATATCGGACTAAAGGCCTTTACCTTAACCTTACTCCTTATTGTCCAAGGTCCTTACATATTCTGTTTAACGGCGAATTGGCCCAGGAAGCCAATACAAATACGGGAATCGATCATCTCTTTACAGTTTTAATAACATAAATCCTTTCTACTTTTCGATCACATAATCATTTCACAATTTAAGTTGCAGAGGACAGTAGTTTTCAGTGGCAACACGTTTGTGGGGTCGTACTAATTATCCATCTGCGTCTTTTTGGATAAGCAGATGGCTAATTAGCACAGGTAGTCTGTTTTCTGTAAACAAGTGCTGTAACATGGAAATATGGCCGTGTGGGAACCCTAACCATGTAAAGGTGTCAGTTGAACCGTTTTGGGGAAAGTATTTCTCGATGAAATGAGGTTCTTATGTTTCCCAAACCTTACTGCATGCAATGTCTGTTAATGTTCAGACCCAGCGTCAGGGGTCTTAAAGCTGCAATTCGTAACTTTTTGGGTGATTTACCAAATTCACAAGTTAAAGCTCGGTGTTTCTTATTAAAAACAAGTATAAGAAGTGGTAGATCTGTGTGCCATTTCTATGCTTTCCATTAAGTTTAGTTTGTCTTAGTTTTGGTTAATGGAAAAGATTTCAGTGGTTTAGTGTAGAGAATCATTGGACCATCTTGCTTGTTTTGTCACAAACATTAGTTTCAGCACCCAGGAAATGGCGGTGTGAATTTTGCATAGTGCATCTATAACAAAAATCCCCTGTACAGAAGACACCATGGTCCAATGACTTATGTTTAATGTAATGGAACTGAGCCATGATTAAGGGCTAGTGGGTGTCCACCCCGATGTGCTGCATGTCATGAGATGCCTTTCTAGGTCAATGAGAGAAGATTTACACGTTTTTGGATTACTTCGCTCAAAAGATCTTTTGCATTTTCTCAATGCGAACTGGACATGGACATTTTCAGACTCCTATTTCTATGAATTGAGAATGAAGACTGTATCTCTAAGGTTAGTCAAATTCTGTTCTACACCAAACAGTAAGAGTTCTGTAAATGGATACAAAATCTTTGGTTAAATCGTATCTGGTCTAACAATCTGTAGCTAGCATTGCACGTTCACGAGGCTTTCTTCTCTACGCAGACCTCATTTGGAGTCCAGTTTGCCACCGCCACCTGCTCCATCTCTGCCAAGAGTGCCTTCCGTTTGATCTTCATGTGGCGAACTCTCTTTAGAAACCTGTACTGTAACCGGTCTCTTCAGGAGAAGCTCTTTGCAGAGATCCCATTCCCACCACACAAGTACTGGGTCCAGTGGCTGGTTCTGGAAGAGACTGTTCCTCTGCCCTCCGTGAGACTGCCTTGCACCGACATAGAGAGCTTATGGGGAATTGAGAAGGAAGTGTTGGAAGGTAAAGTCCAAGGTGAGTTCATTTATTTTAGTAAGATGTAAAGCCATATTTATATTAGCAGTTTGGCTCCTAGGAATTTCCCCCCCCCCCCAGACCATCAAGCTTCTGAATAGCTGCCACTAGTCAGCTACCTGTTCCCCTTGTCCCCCTTCCTGCATCACCCCAATCGTCATTTAACATGTCGCAGTTGAATATATGTATATTTTGATTGTTCTTCCCTTTGACCTGCATTGTTGGAGCTCGGCGCTTAGGCTCTTCACTGTAGCCTGCACATGTACATCTGCAACCCTGTGCATGTGACTAAACTCCCTGAATCTAAATAAAGTTTGTCAGGTAGTGGAGGAATGTTGGTCATGTTAATATTGCAACTGTTTTGTTCTTTGGCAGAGGAAGATGAGGATGAGGGCAGAATGCTGAAGTTCGAATGGAAGGAGCTGTATGCCTTGGCTCTTGAGCACCATGGAAGCATTGCCAAGGTTTTCCAGCATGTTCTCAACCAACAGAGCAATGGTAGGTTGTATGGGCCATACCACTTTTAGCTTTTCATTAGTGCTCTTTGTTCAGTCAATACTCTGTTAATTTGCTAAAGGTGGGTTGTTGCTGGGATAATTAAGATTTGTCTGCTTTCTACAACCAGTTATGAATTGCAATCTCTTTACGGTGACTGCAATGTGACTCAAAGGTGGTACTGTCCTTTATTGCCAGCTATGAGCCTGCTGCCATATTGTTATTCAGATTGACTTTTTGGCAGTGCAGATGAAGGCTCCTGACTGTTGTGCTGTATCTATGGCCAACTTATTTGTGAATTCTGTCCAGAAACATAGCTATTCCCAATGGGTAAAGAGAAGGTTCTGTTATTTTTTTAGAAGTTGACACCACACCTATAAGCATTGACTTTATTTCATCTTCAAAACAGAGCTCTGATCTTACTCATCATACCCATCTCTTGAATGTTGTACTGGGAAGCACGAAATTGCCATTTACTCTGGGAAAACCTTTTTGAGCCATATCCTCTTGCTGGATTTTGGTTTATGATGGAAGACATCAAGGTAAAAAAGTATATCCTTTTTTTTGCTCTGCTGAGCTGCTTCAAAGTGTTTTTATCAGCTGATATGGGGAGCAGAAACTAGACACATGGTTTCAGTCTGAGCTGTCTCCCTCTGGATTATAAATCATGTTTTACCCTCTGGACTGAAGCCCTGCCCTTTGTATGCCATCTGAAACTAACAGCCTAAGCCTATAGGTAGGGCAGCTAATGGCCTTCAGGCCTCCCTTACTTGTATCTTATGATACAGTAGAGTTTGTAATTACTTTGGTAAGTGGCAGACGGGCATTGATCTGTGTCCATCGATAAATGAGTCATGTTTTTGGGCTCAGCTGGCTTTAGATGTATTGGAACATAAATGCAACTTTACCCCTCGACACAGTGCATCCACTTGAGCTAAAGGTTTCTACCCTGATGTGGACTTCTACCCTACCAGACCACTGTGAGCTGGAGGCCATGTTCAGTCAGTACAGCCAGTGTCGGTTCCAATGGCTCTTCACCTACTGGTTGTTCCGCCAGCCAGCGCCCTTCGACAGGCAGCTCAGGGCCATCTACCTGCAGTGGCAGAAGCACAGCAAGAGGAAGGTGGTGTCCTGGGGAGGCACGTTGTGTGACATCAGGTACCTGGCCTCATTGCATCACATCACCACCGACTACTGGCGGGGCAAGCTGGCCCAGGGTGACGAGACTGTGGGTAAGTAGCGCTTTCCGATATTGCTCCTCGCCCCACTTTTATTCTGCTTTGTGTTAATGTTATGCACAGTCATGGCACACGCTCTCATTTGGAGTGGATTAAATCTTTAGTTCTGGATTTGTTTTAGGATGGTGCCCCCTCAGGTCATAAATATACTTCAGTCATTATGGTTATATTCATTTTCTATGCCTCAAGAATATCATACCATCTTGATTTCTAACTTAATGGTGTAATTTCTTTAAATTATTAATTGGACCAGTGAGTACAGGTCAATGAATAAGCCTCTCCATGCAATGAGGCTCTTCAATAGAATGTTACCCTGTGGTGCTCTGTACTGACAGGTCTTGTACAAGGCCTGTGATCAAATGGCTCAGCATGGAGCTCTCACGGCTGCTGGTATCTAGTATCTATTCTCCTTTCTCCCAGGAATTCAGACAGTGGAAAACTATTTCTCCATGTGCAAATCCCTGGTGGCCTGGATTTTAGGGCGTGACTGGGGCAGATTGAAATGCAAAAAGGTATGGTAAAGGACTGTTTATTCTGCCCTTTAATGACTTGGTGTCAGGCAAAGTGAGTAGTGTACCTACTGAAATGAGCGCACAAGCTGTGTTTTTGTCATACTCAGTGTTTTTAGCACCATGCTGAAAAAATCTATACAAGTCATAGGTGAGACACCTTCAGACTGCTTGTATACAAATTACATTTTGGCATCTATTCAGTAGTCGTTAGTATTCCATCAGTGTGCATATCCTTCCATTAAGCATCTCCAGAGCATTAGCTCTGTGCTGGTGATTTCACAAGTCACAGATTGAACAGGCAGCAGGAAGCTCGCAGTCTTATGTAATGGGCTGCTAAATGTATTATAGACATATCAGTGATGTCCTACTCAATTACACTTCATGTGTGAATCCAGCTAAGCTGCTACAATGCACTAGCAATAGTAAAGGACTGTGTTACCAAGAGAATTGGTAACATCAGATTGGCACATAAACTGCTTATGTAAGCAATTATGACAGTTTATTTTCTCATCTGGTTTACTTAACGTATAGAAATGGAAAAGCACTTGTGAAAGGTAAACTCAGTGACATGTTGCCATGAGCAGCACCTCAGATTGAGATGAGTGATGCAAGACTCTTGTCACACTATCTGCTGATGTGCACAGATTTGCATCACTGTTACAGCATGGTAGCCATGTAGTTGATCCCCACGCTTCAATGCTCTTAGTAGGGAAAATTGACACAATGATGTTTACCCTCTGTCTGTCATATTGCAGAGTCTACTGTAATTTTTGTATGACCGTAGCCTCAATGACATATTATCCTTTATAACTGGTTTTAACTCCCCTGGTCCATAATCCCTTAATGATGGGATCACTTATTAGCCAGTTGTATTGAATTGTTGCCTGCTCAATGTTTACGTTGAAACTTCAGTGTTTCTATGAAATGTTTGACTGCTTTCTCTTAAAATATATTTAATCTCTGAGACTAACCTGGTAAAGGGGGACTATGTGGACACCTCTTCAAATTATTTTATTCTTCTATTTGTCACACCTGTTGCTGACCGGTGTATAAGAGCTCAGTGATTTTCAACGTGGCACCGTCATAGGAGTGGCGTACAGCTCACCACTAAGACTCTGGAGTGATGACTCTCACTTCCCCATCGGAGTACGATGGACTAATCTGGGTTTGGCGGATGCCAGAGGAACGCTACCTGCCCCAATGCATAGTGCCAATTAACATTTGGTAGAATAATGGTATGGGGCTGTTTTTCATGGTTTGAGCTATGCCCCTTAGTTCCAGTGAAGGGAAATTAACTCTACAGCATACAATGATTTTCTAGATTCTGTGCTTCTGCACAGAGCCCTGACCTCAACCGAATCAAACACCTTTGGGATGAATTGGAATGCCGACTACGAGCCAGGCCTATATACCTATATACCTCACTAATGCTCTTGTGGCTGAATGGAAGCAATCCCTGCAGCAATGTTCCAAAGTCTAGTTGAAAGCCTTCCCAGAAGAGTGGAAGCTGTTAAAGCTGCAAAGGGCAGACCAACTCCATATTAATGCCCATGATTTTGGAATGAGATGTTTAAGTTTGTCCACAAACTTTCGGTTTGCTCATGTGTTTTTGTATTTCAGCTTCTGGCTGAAATAAAACTTGTAGTGTTGGCTGCTTTTAAGTGTTAATGTGTTGACTGAGTGCAGGTGTATGAGGACACGCTGGAGGGTGTGTACCTGCTGCTGAGGAGGGAGATGCAGGAGACCCTGGTGGAGCACGAGAGGTTCTGGCAGGTGGCCAAGGTCCAGATGACCCGAGTGTGCACCCTGGAGGAGACTGCTGTAAACTATGTCAACTGGAAGATGATTGAAACACTGCCCTACTACAAGTATGTGTCTGTTCTAAAGTTTGGGCTGCATAATCTGGATTTCAGATTCTTGAGGGAATATGGGATTACTGGTTGTGTTTGGAAGAAAATTGTTAACTAGAAAAGCCTCTTTACCTCTTAGCAGTCACTGCTTGACTACAATAATCTTTCCAATTTTAAGACTCATTGGGTTTGGCTGATTCTGGGCTACCTGATGTGAATTTGTCCTGTGAGGTTGTGATTAGCTAGAAAGTGATTCTACTCTATTAAAAGTGAGTTTCACTACTTGAGGGGTGTGCTGCTGGTATGCTCTTTGACAGGGCTTTGAAGCTGGGGGAAAAAGCAGTGAGTATTGGGGCACTGCTGGTAGCTTCAAACACAGTGCCCGCAGCACCCAGCGCTTTCCACTGTCAGTCGATGATCTGTTTGAACTTCAAGACCGCTCATCCCCTCGACCTATACAGTGAAGTTCATCAGAAGCACTCAAACCCAGAGCTCAAATTTTTACCCCAGAGATGAATGACATTTTTCAAAATGGTGTTTTTCCCCTGCCTTAAGGGATGAGGAGCTGAAAAAGCCCTGACTGGCTGCAGGACAATTTAATGACTGTTTGAGAATAAAAAGCCTTTCACAATGGTAATATCAATGTAATATTTAAAATGCCCTTAGTATTCAGAGCCTGGCCTGGTGAGTCATTTAATATTCTGATAATCTGCTCCCAAATTTAAGGCTTTGGAGAGAATGGGTTGTTAGCATAACTTGCGTTCTCTGAAAGTTACTTTGGCCACAGCACTTTCCTCTGACATTGCAGTAAATGTCCCTAGTGATTTGGGTGTTTTTGAATATAATGAACAGTTCATCGTTCTAAGATGAGAAATTGCCTTCATGGCACTTCACTGTTTTCTTGCACATGCTATTTTCCAGCCTCTATGTGGTTTGATCATGTAAAATGTGTCCCTGCTTCTAAAAGAATGATGCTCAAAGAAACTGAATACTCTTTCCTTGTTACTCCAAGGGGTCTCAATTCAGGGCCACCCACCTATTAATATCTGCCTTCTGTTTCACTCTTCACTTTTAATTTATAGCAGGAACATTAGGAATTCCATGCTTTCTGTCATTCATTAATATGCATTTAATTTTAGCGAGATTCCCATTAGAAATGGCTGAAGTGTATAACTCTGGCCATCCCTCAGGCTGTACATGGTGTCAGGCAACATGGTGTACCTAGACCACGTGCAGGGCTTCCTCCACAGGAAGTGGCTGGTCCATGACTGGTTCTTCATGAAGGAGAACACCTGGGTCAGACAGCTGCTGCCTGGTGACCTCTACCCTCTCCTGGAGTTTGACACCAAGATCTCCCAAGGTATAGTAGGACCTCTGTTCACCTGTATATATCCATCCGATCAGCCACAAGGTTGTGTTCTTCAGTATACACTGAGTGTACAAAACATTAGGAACACCTTCCTAATATTGAGTTGCACCCCCTTTTGCCAAAAGCGTTCCACAGGAATGCTAGCCCATGTTGACTCGATGCTTCCTACAGTTTTGTCAAGTTGTCTGATGTCCTTTGGGTGGTGGACCATTCTTGATACACTGAGTGCGGAAAACCCAGCAGCATTACAGTTCTTGACAAACTGGTGCGCTTGGCACCTACATAACCCATTCAAAGGCACTTAAATATATTTTGTCTTGCCCATACACACTGAATGGCCCACATTCACAAACATTTCTCAAGGCTTAAATCCTCCTTTATTAACCTGTCCTCCCCCTTCATCTACACTGATTTGAAGTGAATTTAACAAGTGACATCAATGAGGTCATAGCTGTCAGTCTGTCATGGCAGGTGTTATGTTTTGTATATTGTATACCCCCTACCACTGAATCAGCCACATAATGTTCTCTGGAGACTCTGACGCTTAGATTTCCCTCTTTCTATTGAGTTCTTCAACGCTGTCCTTTCTCATTTAGGTTCTTACTATACTTAATAAAATCATTGCATTTGTATTTTGAGTTCCAGTTCATATAAGGAAATCAGTCAATAGAAATAAATTCATTAGGGCCTAATCTATGGATTTCACACGACTGGGCAGTGGTGCAGCCATGGATGGGCCTGGGAGGGCATAGGCCCACCCAGAATAAGTTATTTTACAACAAAAGGGCTTAATTAGACATAAATAAACAGTTCCTTGATATGCCACACCTGTCATGTGGCTAGATTATCTTGGCAAAGGAGAAATGCTCACTAACAGGGATTTTAACAGATTTGTGCACCAAATTTGAGAAATAAGCATTTTGTGTATTRAATGTCATGTCTAAGGTCTCTTGTGTAGTATTGTGATTTGTCTATTTTTAATCCCTGTCCCTGCAGGAGGCCTTTTGCCTTTGGTAGGCTGCCATTGTAAATAAGAATTTGTTCTTAACTGATTTGCCTAGTTGATACATGGGACCAACATTTAATTTATTTCAATATAGTTTAACTTGTAGTGTTGAGGCAGGTTTTTCAGCCTTAAAGGACTCTTTTCAATCCGCATTACAGAAGTTCAGGTTTACAGCCTGATTGCCTTTAAATTGAAATGTTCCTGCTTTAGACCACATTCATGTTAAAAGCTGCATGTCAGCTCAATCTGAAGTCACCACTACATGTCTATYGTGGAATCTGTAAATCTTTAGACTGAATAGAGCCATACATGACGATATTGATCATAATCAGTATTTGATAGTGACAAAACAAATGTTCTTGGTTGGCATGCATTTCTCCTGTACATCAGGGGGAAATCCCCCTCCATGCATTCAGGGTGGGAGGTATTGACTGCAAATRGTTTGACATTTAACCTGGGCTGTGCTACAGTCATCCATCCACTGGCCCTGGCAGGTTGTCAAAACACTGTAAAAAGCCTTAATTAGGATTTAGTACCTGGGCCTGCCCACAGCTGTCTGACCCATGGGCCTGATCATAGATTGACACACCCAAAGGGGCCATTTGTCTTGTTTACAAGCTTCAAATGGCTTTGCAGGTCTGTTCCTTATGCTGCACCTGTAGTTCTTCAAATACACACAGCAGCTAACCTTTGTTTTTACACTACTCACTGTATTAGTGTTCCTAGGAGGGTGGATCTGCCAATATGGTCCTGCTCTATCCCGGTTTGGTTGGAAGATATGGCGTTTGCATGGCTTTCAGTGTGGTTGACTTGTGGTTTGTGGGGCTGTCTTATGTTGCTGTGTCGTTTCCAAGGGTATAGTTTGATGCTCTACACTTTTGTGATGTGGTCTACTGACTGCAGGGCTATTGTCTGATACGGTGTCTCTTTACAGACAGCCTGCATGGAGACTCCATGCCAGCCCAGTTGAGCAGGGTGCTCTGGCTGTACCTCCACTCTGGACGGACACTCTACCTGGAGGCAGTGAAAGGCCTGGTGCTGCAGTGTGCTCAGGCCAGTCTGGGCCACTTCTGCAGCCTCTCCCCTGGCGCCTCCGTTCAGCCCCATGTCAGCTAGCTGGCTAACACAGATTGACCACCTGACCACTCTGTTTTAGAGCCTCTACGAGATGTACAGTACCACTTTTTTCTATACTGGATCCAGTGTCCACAGTGCTTTTCACTTTTTACTGTATTTTATCACCACTTAGATTTTAGCTAGTGCTGGTGAGCTGGAATCTAGATTTTAAATGAATTTTTAAACTTTAATCTTTAATGAAATGTAGGCTATTGATGTACATTGTAGAAACCTTGTTTGCTGTCATGTAATTACTCTACAGCCAACATTTGAGAAAAGCCATTGAAGTGTTGGCATTTATCAATCATTCTCAAATGGTGGTAAATTTATTCAAAGCCTAACAATTCTTGGCCAAATAACAAAGGCTAGAAACTTAACAGTGCTGGGTTGCTGTATAATGAATAAACAACTCTGACAAACTTTCTTCTGATTTGTCGTTTCTAAGTTGTAATAGAGGTCGACCGATTTTTCAACTCCGATACCGATTAGTCAGCTTTTTATATATATATTTGTAATGATGACAACTACAATACTGAATGRACACTTAACTAAATATAATACATCAATAAAATCAATTTAGTCTCAAATAAATAATGAAAGTGTTTAAATAATGCAAAAACAAAGTGTTCAAGTGCAATATGTGCCATGTAAAAAAAGCTAACGTTTAAGTTCCTTGCTCAGAACATATGAAAGCTGGTGGTTCCTTTTAACATGGGTCTTCAATATTCCCAGGTAAGAAGTTTTAGGTTGTTTATTATAGGACTATTCTCTCAACCATTTTGTATTTCATATACCTTTGACTATTGGATGTTCTTATAGGCACTTTAGTTTTGTCAGCCAAATCTCAGGAGTTGATAGGCTTGAAGTCATAAACAGCACAATGCTTGAAGAGCTGCTGGCAAACGCAGTAAAGTGCTGTTTGAATGAATGCTAACGAGCCTGCTGCTGCCTACCATTGCCCAGTCAGACTGATTTGATATAACAGACTTAATTATAATAACACACAGAAATACGAGCCTTGGGTCATTAATATGGTCAAATCCGGAAACTATATAATTTAGACTAGAAACGCTTTATTCTTTCAGTGAAATACGGAACCGTTCCGTATTTTATCTAACGTGTCATCCCTAAGTCTAAATATTGCTGTTACATTGCACAACCTTCAATGTTATGTCATTATGTACAATTCTAGCAAATTAATTACGGTCTTTGTTAGGAAGAAATGGTCTTCACACAGTTCGCAACGAGCCAGGCGGCCCAAACTGCTGCATATACCCTTACTCTGCTTGCACAGAACGCAAGAGAAGTGACAATTTCCCTAGTTAAAAGAAATTCATGTTAGTAGGCAATATTAACAAAATATGCAGGTTTAAAAATCTATACTTGTGTATTGATTTTAAGAAAGGCATTGATGTTTATGGTTAGGTACACTGGTGCAACGACAGAGCTTTTTTTTCGAGACTGCGCTTGTTAAATCACCCGTTTGGCGAAGTAGGCTGTGATTCAATGATAAATTAACAGGCACCGCATCGATTATATGTAACGCAGGATAAACTAGTAATATCATCAACCATGTGTAGTTAACTAGTGATTATGTTAAGGTTTGTTTTAAGATGTTTAATGCTAGCTAGCAACTTACCTTGGCTCCTTGTTGCACTCGCCTAACAGGTAGTTAGCCTGCCACGCAGTCTCCTCGTGGAGTGCAACATAATTGGTGTCCAAAAATGTTGATTACCGATTTGTTATGATTAATTCATCGGTCGTGTGTRATAGCAGAGTATATTGGCCTAGAGAACACTCAAACTGTTATAGAAAAATATTTTATTTGCAGTCTGTACAAATGAGTCACACCTTTAAATGGAAAAATACTTAACACTTTTAGGAACATCGTATATAAATAAACTTTTTGGCATTCATAAAATCTAGCTGCAAAACTAAGTGTAACATTACAAACAGATATTCCTATGTACAGTAAAGCCAACCAGTGGCTCCTAGTCCAGTGCAGACAGCCATGACAACCACACCTGTTTCCCTTTAGATGAGCATTTATAGACTCTCACAGACCTACACATCACAATGGATGCTGTGCATTGGAGTACATTCTTCAGGTTTCACAAGAGCCTGCTATGGCCTTAATTTACCTGAGTGGCTATATTTATTTTGTGGCTATGGCTTAGCATAATTGTGTAATCATACAGTGTGACGGGTAGCCTCTTATTTACAAGATGCAGAATAGTTGTCTCCAGACCCTGTCAATGGGGAGAAACAGGAGCTCTTACCTACTGCATAGATTAAAAGGCACAGAACAATAACATGTCAGATCTGCTACTGAATGGGAGGCGCTAGCTGGTGCATGTGACATTGCATATTAGTTTCCATGTAACGCTTAGGACTAGATTCAATCTATATTGCTGAAGACCTGTGCAATTTAAAGGCAATGTTCGCGGAGACTGGAATCATGGTAAATGTTGTATATCGGCCCAATCGGAAATTACCTTTCAATGCCGCTATTACTCGGCTCTTCAGTGGTATGGTTTGAATCTAGGCCGAGTCAACCTTTGTCCTTTATCTTAACCTGCCAAAACATTTAACATAGCCCATGTTTCCTTTCTAAGATTGGTAATACAACAGTATACCCTACAACTACATTAGTCTAAATTGAGACATGCAAAATATACTTGGCTCTAAACTGATTACCATTTTGAACCACTTGTCACCAGGATAAATTACAATATCTGTAGAAATGTATACCTTATAGCTTGATCATTTGAATCAGCTGTGTTGCGTTAGGGCAAAACAAACCGGGACTCCTGAGGACTGTTTGAAACCCTGCCTTATAGCAAACAGTAATGTGTTGGTTGTCATGACCGGCTTGCTAAAATTCACATTCCAACTAGTTTGAGATGAAGCAAGAGTTCCTATGACAAATAGTGGGAACAGCAATCAAAGTAAAACAGAATGTGAACCAACGATTATTCCATGGATGCATTATTCTAGAGCCCCTCTGTGGTTGGAGGAATATTCCTCGGTCAACTCAATGTTTAACTGGCGCCTATATTGACAATGGATTTATACAAATAATGAGTCAAGTCCCAGTAGGTAATGTGGGCCTATACTGTAGAAGTGCTGCCGTGGTGGTTTTGCATTAGTTCTAGTCTCAATCAAATGGTGTCTATGGCTGTGTTTACACAAGCAGCCAGATTCTTTCAATAATTGATCTTTTGACTAATCAGCTCACCAATTAGTAGAAAAATGATCGGAATTGTGCTGCCTATATAGATGCAGCCTATTGAACTCCTGGGAGGCAGTATTAAGCCCTGACCTAACCAGTCAATCTGAATTTGTAAAAATTCCTGAATTTAATTGTTAGAAAAACACCTGAATATTACCTGATGCTATTATGTTCAACACAACAGCAAATAATATGAAAGGGGTTATTGCCATTCATTTTCATTAAAATATCTATACAAATAACCAGTCTGGGGCGATCCACATCACTGAAATCTTCCATTGTAAACCATTCATATCCCAAATAGCGAACCACTTGCACACAGAAGAAACACCCATAATAACAAGGAACCGGAAATGCTGAAATGGAACAGAAGCAGCTCTCTTGGTTGGCCAGTTTGTGTTGTGAAAGTGTGGGCATGTTGTGGAGCCAAGGGAAGAAGTGCCACAAGGCAGTTCCGACTATAGACTATGGGCAGCTGCTGAGAGTTCGGGGAGTTTGTCTTTGGACAACACACGGCGATGTGAGAGGAGAGCTATGGGTTGCCATTGGAAACAACTTAGGATGAGGACAGCTGATTCGTGGAGAAGCTATCACACAGAGGCACTTGACAGCACAGCAGTGAGTCAGTTTCCTACTGGCCGGTGAGATTGTGTGGGAGGGGCCAAACACTCATACTCCGTTCTGTGAGGGCAGGGCCTCCAGGTATAGGTCTCTGTGCATGAAGCAATGTACATGATCATGCAGGAATTCATTCTATTACACAGGAAGCGCAATTGACATTTGAAAAATCAAAACATCCTATTCTAAGACTTCCTTGTAAACTTGATTCACAGCTTGATCCTACATTCAGAAAGCTGGAGCTAGATACCTCCATGTAAAACTGGATATAAATAAAATACAGCATTGACAGTACCTAGTTTCTTATTCCATTTTAACGCTGTTCTTCCTGGTTTTCCTCCAATAGGATTTTTCCTACCCTCACTGGCTGTGACACAGAAGCCCTGGGGAGTGGGCACGCCGTCGCTGGGCGTCAGTGCCCCTCATGGCGGGTGTGTCATTGCGTCACACAGTTTTCGCCCATGTCCTGTGCGTATCGGTCAGAGATGGCGGTGCGCAGGTCCTCAATTTCCTTCCTCAGCTGGCCAACCTCCAGCAGCTTGGCCCGCAAGCTGTCCTCCACCAGAGCGTTGTCATTCTCCTCCCCTGACATGCTCATCGCTATGGGGGTCAGAGAGAAATACACCGTCAATCTGATGGGGCTTTAGCTCAAATCAACCATGGCAAGACTTCAAATTCTGTCAATGAGCATCGTGTGACTGAGTGTGAAATACGCTAGGTTTTGAGATGAGTGTTTGTATCTTCTGTCAGTGTTTTTTTTTTTTTCATGCTGTGCGATAGGTCGTGTGTGTGGGGGGAGTACTCCAGTGAGGTTGAAGGGGGGGGAAAGTGACCGCTCTTATCTAGTTCAGAGTGAAAGAGTGTACAGTCGTCAAGAATTACACATTAATTTTCAAAGTCTGCTGCCTCAGTGTCTTTAGATATTTTTGTTAGATGTTACTATGGAATACTGAAGTACAATTACAAGCATTTCATAAGTGTCAAAGGATTTATATTGACAATTACATGAAGTTGAGGCAAAAAGTCAATATTTGCAAGACCTCTGCAATCTGCCCTGGCATGCTGTCAATTAACTTCTGAGCCACATCCTGACTGATGGCAGCCCATTCTTGCATAATCGATGCTTGGAGTTTGTCAGAATTTGTGGGTTTTTGTTTGTTCATCCGCCGCTTGATGATTGACCACAAGTTCTCAATGGGATTAAGGTCTGGAGTTTCCTGGCCATGGACCCAAAATATTSATGTTTTGTTCCCCAAGCCACTTAGTTATCACTTTTGCTTTATGGCAATGTGCGCCATCATGCTGGAAAAGGCATTGTTCGTCACCAAACTGTTCCTGGATGGTTGGGAGAAGTTGCTCTTAGAGGATGTGTTGGTACCATTCTTTATTCATGGCTGTGTTCTTATGCAAAATTGGGAGTGATGTCACTCCCTTGTCTGAGAAGCAACCCCACACATGAATGGTCTCAGGATGCTTTACTGTTGGCATGACACAGCACTGATGGTAGCGCTCACCTTGTCTTCTCCGGACAAGCTTTTTTCCAGATGACCCAAACAATCGGAAAGGGGATTCATCAGAAAAAATGAATTTACCTCAGTCCTCAGCAGTCCAATCCCTGTACCTTTTGCAGAATATCAGTCTGTCCCTGATGTTTTTCTTGGAGAGAAGTGGCTTCTTTGCTGCACTTCTTGACACCAGGCCATCCTCAAAGTCTTTGCCTCACTGTATGTGCAGATGCACTCACACCTGCCTGCTGCCATTCCTGAGCAAGCTCTGTACTGGTGGTGCYCAGATCCCGCAGCTGAATCAACTTTAGGAGACGGTCCTGGCGCTTGCTGGACTTTCTTGGGCGCCCTGAAGCCTTCTTCACAACAATTKAAGTTTTTGATGATCTGATAAATGGTTGATTTAGGTGCATTCTTACTGGCAGCAATATCCTTGCCTGTGAAGCCCTTTTTGTGCAAAGCAATGATGACGGCACGTGTTTCCTTGCAGGTAACCATGGTTGACAGAGGAAGAAATATGATTCCAAGCACCACCCTCCTTTTGAAGCTTCCAGTCTGTTATTTGAACTCAATCAGCATGACAGAGTGATCTCCAGCCTTGTCCTCGTCAACACTCACACCTGTGTTAACAAGAGAGTCACTGACATGATGTCAGCTGGTCCTTTTGTGGCAGGGCTGAAATGCAGTGGGAATGTTTTTGGGGATTCAGTTCATTGCATGGCAAAGAGGGACTTTGCAATTCATCTGATCACTCTTCATAACATTCTGGAGTATATGCAAATTGCCATCATACAAACTGAGGCAGCAGACTTTGACAAATATTAATTTTCATTCTCAACTTTTGGCCACAACTCTACATGTATTCAGAGGAGCTTGTTGTTGTGAGCTGACAGCCTAATTCCCCCTCTGTTTTCTTAGGGAAAAGAAGTGCATCCTACTGCCGACAGAAGTGGACAGAAAATGCAGAATAGAATAAGGAAAACAATTAAGAATAGGTGGGACCAAACATCAATTTCAAAAGGAGTTCAAGTAATTTGACATCACAAAGATGGTTGGGAAGTCTTAACTGTAAGGTAGCTAGTGAAGTAACGTCTTCCTCAGTGGAAAAACCCAATTACTGTTGATGCCCGAAAACTATGAAGTAGATATTCAGAAGCCTATAACTGAGTAGATAGGATAGTCCGAGGAGCTAATGTTGGGTTTGCATATGGCAGTAGTTCACGGTGGGTGGAGGTGTGTGTGTGTGTGTGTGTAGATAGGAGAGGCTGGGTTTCAATCCGATCACGCTGTCGGCAATGCGGGTTTTAAAGGCAATGTTTCTGTGTTTGCGGAGACCATTCACTGTAAAATGCTGCGTTGTCGGCTCAATTGAAAATGACCTTTTTAWATGGCGCAGTGTCCAAAGCTGCGATCGGATTTGAATCCCAGCTTAAGAGGATTAAACCAGATGTATCTACTTACATTTGATGCCCAGTAGCAGTGCCAGGTTGGGTTCCTTGCCCTGGGCCCTCTGGGTGAGGATACTACAGAGGGCCTTGAGGTCAAGCAGACACAAGGACATCTCCTTCAGCAGGGGCCCTGCCTCTGGCCCCTTGCCCCCGCAGCCCTGACGAATCACCACGCCATCCTCCACCTGCCTTTGGTTCTGTAGAAACACACGTAGCTTAGAGACCAACACTGGGTTTTATTATCAAACACCATGCTAATGCAGCACAGCTCAGGAGTGTTCACAAAATCCCCCAAATATTAAATTTGATTTTTGCGCCAGTTCAGAGTAGATCAAGTGTTCCTGAATTGAGACATACATTGGCTAAATCCTTTTGTGCTGAAAAGCTTCGTTATTATTCTGTCGCTGCCAGATTGCATTTATTAATAAATACACATTGTAAAATGCTGGAGGGAGTGTAGCCACACTCAAATTATTTTGTGTTATAACATGACAGCCATACTATTATTTCTGAACAGAAGTGGATTCGTCCATTGAGTGTATTTTTTACATTAAAACTGAACTTGAGAGGAAGAACTGCTGCAGAGCTGCCGCTGGCATCTAAAGCAGTGTGTCTCCCTGTGTGGATCATCAACACCCTCTCCATGGCTGGGCTTTGAAACAAGAGTTAAAATATACACTTTCAAATGAGTCTCTAAATGTCTCACAGAATACCAAGGAGAAAATTAGAATAATAATCACCATCATTATAACTCAACAGGATAACAAGGTATCATAGCAACACCCACAGAGGTGGCCGAACGGTAGAAGTTGCTGCAAAGTCCTTTTCGGGCGGATTATCCAACTTCCTGCTCTCCCAAAATGGAGGCCATTTCACCACTAAAGGCTCTCTCTTTCACCTCAGTATCATCTCTATGTAACTAAAGGCACCCACCCATGTGGCTCAGATTCCCATTGGGGACTAGAATGAAAAAGTGTGCACTCACTACTAAGTTGCTCTGGATAAGAGCGTCTGCTAAATTACATGAATGTAAAAATGTAACGCTGGGAGTCAAATCTCCTCACCTCTCAATCGCTCTACACAGTGCTGGAGGGAACATAAATACCCAGCCTCCAACATTCACGAGCCACACAGAGCAGTGGAGAGCACGGTCAAATTAAAACCAGTGATCCTAGACAGGGCGCTGTGTAGACTACCTCATCTCGTCATATCTCTCTGTCCCTTCAGACACGAGCTGCCTGGGAGTCACTGCAGAGCCAGGCAAGGTCAGCCAACAAACACTCCTCCATCCCTCTCTCCAAACCAGCGACCTTCCCTTGTGGGAGCCAGGCGGAGGAATCTTCCAGATGATAATTGCCTTTTGTTTCCCTGTCAGAGGGATAATGTATGGTGCTGGGGTGTCAGCCGTCTGTGTGTGTGCTCTACCGCTCCTATGTACAGGACACACACATTACCGCCTGCATGAATTCAGACCTTTTATCACCAGGCTCATCCTCACCTTGAGACGGGCGGGAGAGTTGAAAAATGACACCATGAATTCTAATTGGGTCCGTGTGGTAGTGGGGGTGCTGAAGGGGCCATATTGGGTTATTCATGACTCTGCTGCTATGAAAAGATCTGAGGACAAAAAGGGCCTGTAGAGGAACAGAATGGTGGTGAATGGACTTCTCCATCACCATTAAACCTGGGACAGAGAAAACTGTCTGTCAGGATGTAGGGTGGAGAGAGAGAGAGGAAGCTACCAGCTACAGTGGATACTAGCTAGCTACCCCACTCTAGCCCTGGGTTGGAAAATCTGAGAAATAAAAAAATGTCTGCTCCAAAGAATAGTTCTACTTTCTGTGGTAGTCCTGTGTAGCCTTCTTTATTTGAACATGTTTGAAGAGGCAGCGTGGGGCTGGTTACCTGGTGGAGGGTGTCAGCGAGTGAAGCCAGGTCCTCGCCCTGTTGCTGGAGCTCTTGGGAGAGACATCGCTCCTTCTGCAGCCTCTGCTCTACAGCCTGCAGCAGAACAATAAGACAGCCGTCACATACTGTATAATGCTCTGATGACAGTGATGACTCATCATCATCCCCACCACTGACAGACACAAGGACACACATACAACATGACAACTACTACAACAGCGGTTGATTGAAGCATACTGTTGACCCAAATGAAGTCTAATAACAGGTAAGGGTGTAACGGTCCACATATTTGTACCGAAACCGTTCGGTATTGTGACCTTGATTCGGTCTGCACTGTGAACCAGAAAATAAAAGCACTAGGCCTATAGGTTATGCCTGCACTGCGTTGTATGCCTCTTGAGTAAATCTGAGCTGAATTTCTTTCAAGCTATTCTGTTAAAACAAGATCCTATGCGCACGTTGTAATCAAAATTCAAATCTTAATTGGTGCATTTCAAACTGTCCTTTTGTGGGGCACAGCCGGGAACTAGTTCTGTACGATGGTGAGTGGTGGGGTCGATGAACCAGGAGGATTCTCCATCGTTTAAATCTCCAGTTTGGGAACATTTTGTCTTCCCAGTAGGTTACAACGACGATGGACAGAGAGAGTATGTCTCCACTGCCCAATGAGAATAGCATATGCAGCTGCCAACACCTCAGACATGTTGATACATTTACTCTGACATCCCCCCCAGTAATCCTACCACCGGAGCAAGATGGAAACGCAAAAAAAGAACAGAACTTTCGGTCTCCCCTGTGCATTCAAGCAGCCCTTGGCAGCTGATTTTGACCAGGCCAAAGACACGACGAGCGATAGGTATGTTTACAGCCGCAGCCGCGGATATGAGCCTACTCTCTGTGGTTTAGAAGAATAGGGGGTTTCAGCACCTTGTGAAAGTGCTCAAGCGACGTTAACAACTTTGCCCCCTCGCTCTATACTAGCAAGCTAAAGCCGAAGTTGTCAATGAATTGGTCAACGCACACAAGTGCACATTTTTTGTCTTTGTAAGAAAATATTATAGCATAGGCCTATACAATGTCTGAGCTATGGTTACACGCATAGTGCACTTTATTTTAGTGTTGTTGATGAGTAATCGGCTGTTTTCATTGAAGAAAATCCAAGTTGTTATTCCAGATGGTGATCTCATCAGGTATTATGAATCAGAAACGGAACCGTGACTCCAAAACCGCAATACGTACTGAACTGTGGGTTTGGTGAACTGTTACACCCTTAATAGCAGGGTCTTACCATCAGCTCAAGGGTGAGTTTTTCAATCTGGTTCTTCTGATTGTCTATCAGCTGAAAAAGAGCAGTGGGGCATTGTAAACGTCTGGTAGCAGCCTGGCTCATCTCTCTGAGTGACCCTGTGTGTGTGTTTGTGTTGTGTGTGTTTGCGTGTTGTGGTGTAGACAAGGAGATACATTAGTTATCTGGAACTTTTTAAAAGACTGACATGTCAACAAATGTCAAAGCTTGAGACTAAGCTTGAGAATGTTAAAACCTTCTGCCAGTTGGGAATAACAGTATAGTAGGTAAGATGGTTGGGTTGTTACTGATACACTAGATGAGGCTTTATTACCTTAGCGTTAAGTGTGTGTGTGTCTGCATGCATCCCTGCGTTTGTATGCATTCTGCGTCTCACCTCGGTGGTGGTGGCTTGCTGATCCTGTAACCGTACGTTCTCTATCTCCAGCTCCTTCAGGTCCAGCATGGGGAGCCGGATCCCGTCCTCAAGACACTGCTCCACCTTCTGCTGCAGGCTGGGGGAACCAGGGAGAGACACAACGTTAGGGCACCGTCTGTCATCAACACAACCACAACTTACCAGCTCTGACTGTTTTAACACACTGTTACAACTAGAAGGAGAAGTTGCAGAGGAAGATTGTATTTCCGACACACCTCTGTACAGCAGCCACCAGCTCCTTCTCCCTTTTGCACTGGGTCTCAATCAGGTCCTCTTTCGCCTGCAGCACGGCGCAGCCCTCCTCCAGACTCTTCTCCAGACAAGCCACTGTTTCCTGCAGACCCTGGGCCTTCCCCTGACCCTCCTCCAGCTGATGAACACATACAGGAACAGAAAATTAGGACTATACACACACTATCTGTGACTATCCCAACCACATCTCAGAGAACACCACAGGAACATATGTACACAAAGACCACTAACTAAGACTGACCTGGCCAAAGGAATATCAGTACACACTACACACAAACCACTAAATAAAGTTGACACTGTTTGGTTCTTATTGGCCTCTGGTGGCAAGATGGTGTATTACATGATTACCATTAGACAACAATGAGATTCAATTTGACAATTGACATATTATCTTAAGGTTGACCGGAGGCTGTTAATAGCCACTCTGAACTCCCATCCCACTCTACCACTAATGCAGCCTGAAATGGCTGATCTAATCAGGTCTAATGAGATTACAGAGCTGTAATGAAGAGACGACCCCGCTCCATTACCAGGTGTTAGCTTAGCACTGAGACGCTAACTAGCAGATACGCTAGCAGGGTCTCACTCTCTGGCCACGCTAGAGAGGGCAGAAATAAGGAGCTTTCGGACCAGTGACCACAAATCCAATGGACCACTAACCTTAAACTTTAACCCTCACCAGAACCGTGACTTAACCCTAAAACTAAATCAAGATCATACAGGCTAGCTCGTGTACTTTCTCATAATAATACAAAAAATATATATTCTAACATGGCCATCAAATGACTAAGAAGATTAGCAGAGATACTAGCAGAGACGTCAGTAGAGATGCTAGCAGAACCCCTGTGGTCAGCCAGCCAGACGGGACCCCCTGAGGTGGTCCTGTGGCTGGGGAGACAAACTACCTGCTGGGCCTGGGTCTGGACCTCATCGAGGGAGGGCAGGTCAGCTAGGTACTTCTCCAGGGTCTCTATCCTCTGCTGCTTTTCCTTATTCTGCTCACTCTCCCTCAGACACTTCTTCTTCAGGCTGCTGATGTAGCGGTCGCGCGTCTTCATCTGAAAGGCAGGAGAAATGGTTGATTACATTCATTAGGGTTAGGATTTTGACTGGGGTTGATCCGGGGTGTGGACATGAACTACATTAGAGTTAGGATTAGGGTTGTGGTGAGGCTGGTGTTTGTAGTTGAGGCTAGTGTTAAGATTGATCTGTGTAATGTGCCCGTTGGTCACCTTCTCCTCCAGCTTCTTGATGTCCTCTGTGTATTTCTGGGTGTTCTGTTTGAGGAACTCGTTGAGGTGGATGACCTCCAGCTCTGCAGCGGCCAGTTTACGGCCCAGCTCCCCGTTGTCACAGCACAGAGGACTCAACCTATCTGGGACCTGCAGCTGGGGGTGGAGCTGGGGATGGGGCTGTGCTACAGGACTGTCATATGGAGACTCCTGGGAAAGAAACAAGGAGATACATTAGTTGTCATTCTTTTAAAAAGTTCCAGACATGTCAACAAATGTCAAAGCTTGAGACTAAGCTTGAGAATGTTAAAACCTTCTGCCAGTTGGGAATAACAGTATAGTAGGTAAGATGGTTGGGTTGTTACTGATGCACTAGATGAGGCTTTATTACCTTAGCGTTAAGTAGATAGGGGTCGTCACAGCGCCCCTTCTGGCTCAGGAGGACCTGTTGCGCTCTCAGGTCATTGTCCCTGATCCGGGCATGGAGCTGAAGGATCTGCTGCTTTTGTCTGGAAAACACACATCAGACATAACATGTCAGTGACACATCACCATTGATTACAGAAGCAGGCATACTGATATCCAAGTCATACTAACATGGGAAAACATCTTATGAGGTACACAGTAAAATAAGCAATGGTCACACACAGTGCCAGCTCKCTACATTATCCATATTACACAGA
The DNA here is from genome assembly GCF_002910315.2 of Salvelinus sp. IW2-2015. Lineage (NCBI taxonomy): Eukaryota > Metazoa > Chordata > Actinopteri > Salmoniformes > Salmonidae > Salvelinus > Salvelinus sp. IW2-2015. Next base: position 12,527,826 of record NC_036868.1, on the reverse strand, counting down.
CAACAGGCCAATGAATGCCCACTCTGTGTGRATCATGTAGGACGATATATAATAACATCCATCTTAATGCCACTAGAGTTTATAGCATATAGCATACATATCTAGCCCTGGGTACTTCTGAGTCAGCGTTGTGGACAGGTGGTAATACACGGTGCTTTCTACTGGGCCCTGGTTGGCCAGTAAAACATGAAGATTAAGGCTGTGTGACAGAATCTCCACTCAGTATAAATGACTTGTCTAGTATTTCTCTCTAGTGGAGGGTGGGCCAGCTGCCTGCATGCTATCCTGATGAGGCAAGCACAATTTCACTCCCCTAAACCCCCTGCCTTGAAAGAATGTCATATTTATATTCAGCTCCTAATGCTTGTGTGTAACTCTTGCCTTGACATTTTCTGCCTTTCAGCAAAATAAAAGGGGAGTGTTGATTAATGCTACTGGATCAAGATAGGAATACTAAATGCTGTGTACCGACCGATATACTATATTAAATCAATTGTAGTGTATTCAAGGATTAAAAAACCTTCTAAAGTTTGTTATTCCCACTTTAAAATGTCAGATTCATTGTGGCAAAAAATGTATCAACCTCTACAAAATTGTACATTCATTATAATCCACATAATAATTCACATTTCCTGTTGCTGTAGGTATATTTTCCTGCTGTGAGAAATTGGTCGAATTAAGATACTACACATGTACACTGAGCTTACAAAACATTAGGAACACCTGCTCTTTCCATGACATAGACTGACCAGGTGAATCCATGATCCCTTATTGATGTCACCTGTTAAATCCACTTCAATCAGAGTAGATGAAGGGGAGGAGACGGGTTAAAGTAGGATTTTTAAGCCTTGAGACAAATGATACATGGATTGTGTATGTGTGCCATTCAGAGAGTGAACGGGCAAGACAAAAGATTAAGTGCCGTTGAACAGGGTATGGTAGTAGGTGCCAGGTGCACCGGTTTGTGTCAAAAACTGCAAGGCTGCTGGGTTTTTCATGCTGAACAGTTTCCCTTGTGTATCAAGAATGGTGCACCACCCAAAGGACATCCAGCCAACTTAACACAACTGTGGGAAGCATTGTAGTCAACATGGGCCAGCATCCCTGTGGAACGCTTTCGACACCTTGTAGAGTCCATGCCCCGACGAATGTGGCTTTTCTGAGGGCAAAAGGTGGAAGGTGTTCCTAATGTTTGGTATACTCAGTGTATGTAGGTTTGGTTAAGACTGCCACCTGGTGGTGAAATTAGCTTTTTTTCTCATTCATTTGCGTCACATTGAGGGAGATAATCAATAAAAGGGAAAGTGAACTGAATGCATTCAACTGAAATGTGTCTTGCGCATTTAACCCAACCCCTCTGAATCAGGAGGCATACAGCCTACTGTTAACAGCCTACTGTTAACCCAACTCATGGCTAGAAACATAATGGTAAGAAACGGTTAATCCCATATCTAATGCACATAGCATCTCGTCTAATTCACTAGGTACCAACAATTGACCAGTCTCAAGAATGAGCAGGCTGGGCTGGGTTCAAATATGTATATAAACCCTGGATTGCTGATGCTATGTGTTGGCAATTGAGAGGCTTTGAAGCCATCGGTCGGCCAAAATGGACACTACCCAGTAGTAATGAATGGAATTGTCCACTATTTCAATTAAATGTTTCAAGGACAAAATTATATGTATTTAAGTATTTTGTTGTAGCGGGGCCAGTAACATTAGGTTAATTATACTTTAAGGAAAATGTTTTTATATATACAGTACCAGTCAAAAGTTTGGACACGCCTACTTATTTCAGGGTATTTCTTAATGTTTTACTATTTTCTACATTGTAGAATAATAGTGAATACATCAAAACTATGAAATAACACATATGGAATCATGCATTAACCAAAAAAGTGTTAAACAAATAAAACTATATTTTATATTTGAGATTCTTCAAAGTAGCCCCCCTTTGCCTTGTAGCCACCCCTTGCCTTGATGACTGCTTTGCACACTTGGCATTCTGTCAAACAGCTTCACCTGGAATGCTTTTCCAACACTCTTGAAGGAGTTCCCACATATGCTGAGCACTTGTTGAATGAGTAGGTGTGTCCAAACCTTTGACTGGTACTGTATATATATTTTCATTTTTCTGTTTAGCTCACATAATACACTGAACAAAAATATAAATGCAACATGTAAAGTGTTGGTCCCATGTTTCATGAGCTGAAATAGAACATCCCAGACATTTTCCAGACCCACAAAAAGCTTATTTCTCTMAATTTTTTTGCACAAATTTGTTTACATCCCTGTTAGTGAGCATTTCACCTTTGACAAGATAATCCATTAAACAGCATGATCATTACATAGGTGCATCTTGTGTTGGGGACAATAAAAGAACACTAAATGTGCAGTTTTGTCACACAACACAATGCCACAGATGTCTCAAGTTTTGAGGGAGTGTGCAATTGGCATGCTGACTGCAGGAATGTTCCCAAAAGCTTTTGCCCGAGAATTTAATGTTTATTTCTCTACCACAAGCCACCTTCAACATCGTTTTAGAGAATTTGGCAGTACGTCCAACCGGCCTCACAACCACAGACCACATGTATGGCGTCACGTGGGCGAGCGGTTTGCTGATGTCAACGTTGTGAAGATAGTGGCCCATTGTGGTGATGGGGTTATGGTATTGGCAGGCATAAGCTACATACACAATTGCATTTTATCAATGGCAATTGGATTGCACAAAAATATTTTGCCGAAATCCTGAGGCCCATTGTGAGGCCCATTTTTTTTAAGGTATCTGTGACCAACAGATGCATATCTGTATTCTTAATCATATGAAATCCATAGATTAGGGCCTGATGAATATATTTCAATTGACTAATTTCCTTATATGAACTGTAACTCAGTAAAAGCTTTGAAATTGTTGCATGTTGCGTTTATATTTTTGTTCAGAATATCATTTTAAAGTATGCATTAATGTATCTGTAATAGAATAAGTGTGGCAAAAATCAATGTTGACATTAATAATTGCATTTCGATAGCTTCCAAAATATTTTTTACATTGGTGGGGGAGTTCCAAGATGGAGGCACGGTGATTTCAACACAGCGCCCCCTATCAGTCATCTAGTGTATWWWTAAATCAATGGCTGGGTTACACACTGATCCCTGCAATTCAAAGCCGGCCCAACCTTTCATGTTAATGCCAGTCTATGTGGCGGTGCGGCAGGGTAAGTCTCTGTGCTGTGTGTCTGCTGTGTCTCTGCCTGTATTTCCTACAGTAATCTATGGGTGGGTGGTGATAGGTGACCCTGTCCTGTCCACTCCCCTCCCCTGGTACTGCCCAGCCTGTCCTATCAGCGCCAGCCTGCCACTCTGAAAGGGTACACCTCGGACGTGTATGGCCGCCACACTGACATCTGCTCAAGGTCATTGAGAAAATGTGTGTCTGTGCGCCTCGAGGGGGTACTGCCCCATCATATCAGAGACTACAGTGCACTAACCTTCCCCTGGGCAATGACACCCCGAAGGGAAGGGACACTTTCTCTCACAATGCTTTTCCTACTGCGACGAACAGAGTCAGACACAGTGGTGGAATATAATGAGGTGCATAGAGACTCAGTCAGACATGTTTGCTGCTCCAACACAATAAGACTGATTTTGGTGTGGTCCTCCTAGAATTGTTCTGGTGTGTTTTTCTCCAGCCTTAATTAATTCCCCTGCTTTGCCCAATGATTCAGTGCAGCCCTGCTCGTTTAAATGGCCCTCCTCTTCTGTGCTCTGTATTACTGACCTGTCAATCTCCAGCTCTCTCTGTCGCAGCAGGCCCTCTTTGATCTTCACCAGAGTGTTCACAGGAAGGGAGGCTCCGCCCAGCATCTGCACAAGAAACATACAAGACGATCAGCACATTTACAATAACATCTAGTAAACAGGCCAATCCACATCATCATCAACAATATAAAGGTTTAACTAAGAGACACCCAAGCAAGCGACTCAACTAGCCAAAAGCCATTTTGCATTCATGAACTTAATSTAGTCCCTGATCTACTGTAGTCCCTATCCAAACACATGAGCCACAGCTTAATTAAAACGTTCCATCTGTCTTCAAAGCCCACGTACAACTCCACACACTGTGCCTTCACACATTCCTACAGTATATGCTGTATAACCTAGCCCTCCTCTATGCAGGCGTGTGGGAGAGGGTGTTGCGGCCAGGCAGGCAGGCGGGCGTCTCTTGAACATTGCATCAGTGGGTGACTAATCTCTTGTAGCATAACAAGGCTATATAGCACAAGACTACAGTGCATTCAGAAAGTATTCAGACGCCTTGATTCTTTCCACATTTTCTTACGTTACAGCTTTATTCTAAAATGTATTAAATACATTTGTTTTCCTCATCAATCTACACACAATACCCCATAATGACAAAGCGAAAACAGGTTTTTAGAAATGTTTGCAAATGTATTAAAAATAAAAAAATATATAAAATCTTATTTACATAAGTATACAGACCCTTTGCTATGAGACTCGAAATTGAGCTCAGGTGCATCCTGTTTCCATTGATCATCCTTGAGATGTTTCTACAACTTGATTAGACTCCACCTGTGGTAAATTCAATTGATTGGACATGAGTTGGAAAGGCACACACCTGTCAATATAAGGTCCAACAGTTGACAGTGCATGTCAGAGCAAAAAACAAGCAATGAAGTCCAAGGAATTTTCCATAGAGCTCCGAGACAGGATTGTGTCGAGGCAYAGATCTGGGGAAGGGTACCAAAAAAAGGCAGCAGCATTGAAGGTTCCCAAGAACACAGTGGCCTCCATCATTCTTAAATGGAAGAAGTTTGGACTTCTTAGAGCTGGCCACCCAGCCAAACTATGCAATCGGGGGAGAAGGGCCTTGGTCAGGGAGGTGACCAAGAACCCAATGGTCACTCTGACAAAGCTCTAGAGTTCCTCTGTGGAGATGGGAGAACCTTCCAAAAGGACAACCATCTCTGCAGCACTCCACCAATCAGACCTTTATGGTAGAGTGGCCAGACGGAAGCCACTCCTCAGTAAAAGGCAAATGACAGCCCGCTTGGAGTTTGCCATAAGGCACCTAAAGGACTCTCCGACACTGAGAAACAAGATTCTCTGGTCTGACGAAACCAAGATTGAACTTTTTGGTATGAATGCCAAGCATCACGTCTGGAGGAAACCTGCCATCATCGCTACGGTGAAGGATGGTGGTGGCAGCATCAAGCTGTGGGGATGTTTTTCAGTGGCAAGGACTGGGAGACTAGTCAGGACCGAGGGAAAGATGAACGGAGGAAAGTACAGAGAGATCTGCTCCAGAGCGCTCAAGACTTCAGACTGGGGTGAAGGTACACCTTCCAACAGGACAATGACCCTAAGCACGCAGCCAAGACAACGCAGAAGTGGCTTCGGGACAAGTCTCTGAATGTCCCTGGTCGAACATCTCTGCAGCCACGCTCCCCATCCAACCTGACAGAGCTTGAGAGGATCTGCAGAGAAAAATGGGAGAAACTCCCCAAATACAGGTGTGCCCAGCAATCGCTGCCAAAGGTGCTTCAACAAAGAATTGAGTAAAGGGTCTGAATACTTATGTAAATGTGATATTTCAGAATATTATTTTTTATTAATTTGCAAAAATGTCTAAAAACCTATTTTGCCTTTGTCATTATGGGGTATTGTGTGTAGATTGATAAAAAATATATATATTTTAGAATAAGTTGTGGCTGCTTTRCGTGATGTATTGTTGTCTCTACCTTCTTTCCCTTTGTGCTGTTGTCTCTGCCCAACAATGTTTGTACCCTGTTTTGTGCTGCTACCATGTTGTTGTTATGTTGTGTTGCTACCATGCTGTGTTATGTGTTTCTGCCTTGCTATGTTGTTGTCTTGGGTCTCTCTTTATGTAGTGTTGTCTCTCATTTCGTGATGTGTGTTTTGTCCTATATTTGTATTTTATTTATGTTTATTTTTAATCCCAGGACCCCATCCCCGCAGGAGGCCTTTTGCCTTTTGGTAGACCGTCATTGTAAATAAGAATTTGTTCTTAACTGACTTGCCTAGTTAAATAAAGGTTAAAGAAAAAAAAAAATAACAAGACTATATAGCATAACAAGACTATATAGCATAACAAGGTATATGTGCTAGATGGCTGGGCTGAAGCAGGGCCCTGGTGAGGAGCTGTCACAGAGATCACGCTATGCCCATCTAACAGGGTGCTGAAAAGGTCCCATTATAAGGTCAGGTATGTCCTCGCTACCAGCTACTGCAGGAGCACAGGGCAGAGATTTGATTGTGTTTGATTTTATTAGGATCTCTTTTAGTACTCATTTGGACTAATCTTCCAAGAGTCCTAAAACATTAAAATACAATTTATAATATGATCACATTTTCACATATAACACACTGTTACAAACAGACATAATACATTGACATATTGACCAGATAAATATTCTAACAGTCTAAAAAGATAGATTGATTCTTCGGAGACCTGAGTCATGTTCAGTAGGCATGATCGTCTTTTTAAACGGAAAGACAAAAATGAGTTTTCTTACGGAGAAATTCAGTTACTACCGTCTCTGTTTTAAATAGGTTTCTGCAGTTTTCTGCCTGCTGATCATGAACATTTATATTAGAGGCTGGTCTCAGTCTCCATAAAGGGATGAATGGATTGTATCAGCTACATCTAAACTGTAACATACACTGAGTCTACAAAACATTAAGAACACCTGCTCTTTCCATGACACAGACTGATCAGGTAAAAAAGTAGTGATGCACCGATATGACATTTTTGGCCGATCTTCCTTGCCAAAAAAAACCTGATACTGATAACCGATATTTAACATTTTAGCGGCCTTTTAAGCATTCTAGTACAGTTAAATAGTTAACGCAGTGGTCTAAGGCACTGCATCTCAGTGCAGAGTYGTCACTACAGTCCCTGGTTTGAATCCAGGCTGTATCACATCAGGCGGCGCACAATTGGCCCAGCGTTTTTAGCTAATATCGGCCGATTCCGATATGTTCACTGATTGTTCGCGCATCCCTTAAAAAAATATATAATAATTTGCTCTGAAAACTACCATGGGCTGCCAGTTGGGGAAACCTGGTGTAGATGAAGGGAAGGAGACCAGTTAAAGAAGGATTTTTAAGCCTTGAGACAATTGAGACATGGATTGTGTATGTTTGCTATTCAGAGAGTTAATGGGCAAGACAAAATGTGTAAGTGCCTTTGAACAGGGTATTGTAGTAGGTGCCAGGCGCACCGGTTTGAGTGTGTCAAGAACTGCGATGTTTCTGGGTTTTTCACACTCAACAGTTTCCCGTGTGTATCAAGAATGGTGCACCACCCAAAGGACATCCAGCCAACTTGACACATCCCTGCAGAATGCTTTCGACACCTTGTAGAGTCCATTCCCYGACACTATTGAGGCAATTCTGAGGGCAAAAGGGGGTGCAACTCAATATTAGCAAGGTGTTCCTAATGTTTTGTACACTCAGGGTATCGCTCAACAGAAACATTTAAAACCCTGGAAAATCCCGTAGGTATCCTGCTATGGTGGACTGGACGTTGTGTCTACAACACTCGGATCTCGTCCTGACAACTGTGGTGGTCTGGCAGTCATCATCCACCTCAGCGCTGTAGCCCTAGGTGCTATGGCGCTATGTGCACAAAAAATGCACACCAATAACATGGATCCTGGACACATAACCACATTCTCCATTTTACAGCGCCTCTTATCAGATGTGTGTAACCCCCCAGTAATCCTCTCTTTAAAATAGTTCCAGTGACGGTCAGACTTTGAGTTAACCTGCCTGCCGCCAGGTTATAAATACCTCTCTTATTAATGCCCTCCCCAGCAAACCGGGAACATTACCAGGACATTAGATAACATTCTCATTAAAGCGGCAATATTTGGGTGACCCGACATAATTCACGTGGAAATGTGCGTTATAGATCTGTCATTCTCATTGAAAGCAAGTCAAAGAAGTGGTAGATCAGTTATATGTGCGCTATTTCTATGCTTCCCGTTCTTAAGTTTTGTTTGTCTTTTACTTTGGTTTCGTACACCAGCTTCAAACAGCTGAAAATAAAATATTTGGAAAATATATTTCAAAGCGGGTAAGATGGTACAACGATTGTCTACACTATACTTGCTTTTTTGTCACAAACTGAAATTAGGCTAATTATTAAATTTTTTATGTATACAAATTATTWAAAAATACAAGCATTTATTATTAAATCATACAATCACTACATAGTGCACCTTTAAGTTCTAGTTAGGATTCTATCTAGCATTAGTATGACAACATCCCCAAAACATTCAAAGAATGTTTTTGATAACAAAATGTTCTCCTAAAACTCACTAAAATGTTGTGCACAACCACCACAGAACATTCCCCGAATGTTCTTATTAGGTTTCCTGGTAGTGTAATAACACAATGTCCCAGTAATGTTTTTAGAACATAGTGTGGGGAACATATCTCTTGTGATGTCCCCATTCTGTTCCCACAAACTAATGAAACATTCTGGGAACCTTTAAAGTACAGACAAAATGTCTTCTGGGACATTCTTGCAAGATCAGGTGAAAGATTTAAACAAACATTGTATAATCATAAGCATAACTGGACAGTGTTTGTGTTATTAGAACATTTAGGTTAACCTAATGAATGTTGTGGGAACATTCACAGAACCAATTTTGGTTTGCTGGGAATCAGCTGTAGAGCTCTTGTCTCTGTCTCTCTATCCCCCCCATGAGGCTTTTCTGTAGTGACAACAAACAAGAGGTGGGGAGTTTCCACAACACTGAACAGCTGTGTGAAGAAGCCAGGACAGGCCAGGGTAAGTCAGGCTAGGATAAGACAGGCCAGGCCGGGGTAAGACAGGCCAGTGGGGCCCACAGGGACTGGCCTGAACTCTGGGTCCCACTGCTGGCTTTGGCCCTCTCATCACAACACAGACACACAGCCGGCCTGGKACAAGGCTAAAAACATACGTCAATGCTCGTTAGCTCTGACAATATGGGCAAGCATTAGTGTTTACGTCTTTTGCTGCAAAGGAAACAGAGGAAAGCCCCAACTCCCTTTTGTTTTAGGCTGGTCTAAATCGAGCGTAAATACCAAGCATGGCAAGCTGAGGAGATGTCCCTGTGTGGACGAAACTATGTGTGTCTCTGGGAGCAGGAACAACCCTCAGGAGCGGAAGTCACTGTCCAAACAGACCAAGGTCTAAATTTGGACTGGTGGTTTCTGTCCTGTCCTGCCTCTCTGTGACATTGCTGTGAAAGAATGAGGGCACAAGGGAATGAACTGGGGATCCATCCAGCATAAGGAAATTCCCTATTCAGTAGATTCTCCATCACCCTTAGGAGGTCACACTAGTCACTAAGGCACCAATACTGATAAAAGAGTCCACTATCTAACTCTTAACAGCCCTCTTTACTTCATTGACATGTCCCTCTTTGATAATCTCAGTTAACAGGAAGAAACCCACTGGAGTGTGGCTCTAATGCCGCTGAAACAACATTGATGGATGATGGTCGATTTTGTACATGGAACTAAAAACTAAATGGCATTGTATGCWGGATACCACTTTCTCTGGGAATCAATGAAAGAGATCAGCCTCTTCACTTGAGAGAGAAAGAGAGGGAGAGACACACAGAAAGTGAGAGAGTACGTTAAGAGAGACGGGATGAGTGGAGGGGTGAGCTTGTGTGTCACCATTCAGTCGGAGGCTCTTGGGTCGGGCCTGGGGGGGATTTACTTTAAGATTAGGGATGAATGCCTGGTCTAAGGCATAGCTGTCATTCCCTACCAGCTGATAGCACCCAACACTTGTGGTCCCGTGTGGCTCAGTTGGTAGAGCATGGCGCTTGCAACGCCAGGGTTGTGGGTTCATTCCCCACGGGGGACCAGGATGAATATGTATGAACTTTCCAATTTGTAAGTCGCTCTGGATAAGAGCGTCTGCTAAATGACTTAAATGTGAATGTAACACAACACACCCACCGCCGTTTGGCTGAGTGTGTCACCGCGGGCCTGCTAACCTCACACCACACCCACGTTTTTATACTGCAATGGCTAATTTCATGCACCAAACGCAGAGACCTAAGCCTTACCCCAGCAGCCACCCCTAGACCCAGTATCAGGTTACCTCTCATTGTCACTGGTCCTAGAGCAAGACCATACTGTATATATCTGTCTATCTGGCAACAGGCTTCCATCTAAAGACCATTGTTGTTCTCTTTCTCCATACAGTCGTTTCAACCAATTGCAGTACCAACAGTAACAGCTGCTACCAGCTCAAGTCATTACACTGGGCTGCTGCCTGCTGAAAGCTGGAAATGCCAAACGTCAAGTTTCATTTAGGGAGCTGGGTTTATTAATCTGCACCATACAGGGAGATAGAAACACACACACACACAACGAGCCTAAAGAACCAGGAACCAAATAATCTTGTACAACATGTCCCACATACACTGAGTGTTAGGGCTGACCCCATTTAGTCGACTGGTCGATTGTTTGGTTGATAGGCTGTTGGTCGACCGAGATTTCTTTAGTCGAGCAGTCGCATTTATATATATATATTACTTAGGCCTATATATATACAGTGGGGAGAACAAGTATTTGATACAYTGCCGATTTTGCAGGTTTTCCTACTTACAAAGCATGTAGAGGTCTGTAATGTTTATCATAGGTACACTTCAACTGTGAGAGACGGAATCTAAAAAAAAAATCTAAAAAATCCAGAAAATCACATTGTATGATTTTTAAGTAATTAATTTGCATTACAGAACTTTGCAGAACTTAATATTTGGTATAGAAACCTTTGTTTGCAATTACAGAGATCATACGTTTCCTGTAGTTCTTGACCAGGTTTGCACACACTGCAGCAGGGATTTTGGCCCACTCCTCCATACAGACCTTCTCCAGATCCTTCAGGTTTCGGTGCTGTCGCTGGGCAATACGGACTTTCAGCTCCCTCCAAAGACATTCTATTGGGTTCAGGTCTGGAGACTGGCTAGGCCACTCCAGGACCTTGAGATGCTTCTTACGGAGCCACTCCTTAGTTGCCCTGVCTGTGTGTTTCGGGTCGTTGTCATGCTGGAAGACCCAGCCACGACCCATCTTCAATGCTCTTACTGAGGGAAGGAGGTTGTTGGCCAAGATCTCGCGATACATGGCT
>NC_036868.1:12328700-12513602 GCF_002910315.2 Salvelinus sp. IW2-2015 | reverse complement strand
ATCTGGATGATCCAGAGGAGGAATGGGAGAAGTCATGTGGTCTGATGAGACAAAAATAGAGCTTTTTGAGGAAGAAGGATGTGTTTGGAGGAAGAAGAAGGATGAGTACAACCCCAAGAACACCATCCCAACGTGAAGCATGGAGCTTGAAACATCATTCTTTGGGATGCTTTTCTGCAGAGGGGACAGGACGACTGCACCGTATTGAGGGGAGGATGGATGGAAGCAATTAGAGGTCGACCGATTAATCGGAATGGCCGATTAATTAGGGCCGATTTCAAGTTTTCATAACAATCGGAAATCGGTAATTTTGGACACCGATTTGGCCGTTTTTTATTTTTTTACACCTTTATTTAACTAACGGCCAGCCTATCACGTCTGTCAGGCTAACTGATGGACAAACAAAACAACAGCCTGCCTAGGCAAACCACTGTCAGGCAAAGCACTGGCCCTGGTCACGTGACCAGAGCTCCAAGGGCTACAGAGGAGGGAGTGGAGAGAGAAGGGAGTGGTTGACATTAGAGGTCGACCAATTAAATCGGAAGGGACGATTAATTAGGGCCGATTTCAGGTTTTCATAACAATCGGAAATCGGTATTTTTGGACACCGATTTGGCCGATTTTTAAATATATTTTTTTACACCTTTATTTAACTAGGCAAGTCAGTTAAGAACACATTCTTATTTTCAATGACGGCCTAGGAACGGTGGGTTAACTGCCTTATTCAGGGGCAGAACGACAGATTTTTACCTTGTCAGCTCAGGGATTCAATCTTGCAACCTTACGGTTAACTAGTCCAACGCTCTAACCACCTGCCTCATGAGGAGCCCGCCTCTTACGCGAATGCAGTAAGAAGCCAAGGTAAGTTGCTAGCTAGCATTAAACTTATCTTATAAAAACAATCAATCAATCATAATCACTAGTTATAACTACACATGGTTGAYGATATTACTAGCGATATCTAGCGTGTCCTGTGTTGCATATAATCGATGCAGTGCACATTCGCGAAAAAGGACTGTCGTTGCTCCAACGTGTACCTAACCATAAACATCAATGCCTTTCTTAAAATCAATACACAGAAGTATATATTTTTAAACCTGCATATTTAGCTAAAAGAAATCCAGGTTAGCAGGCAAAATTAACCAGGTTCAATTGTGTCACTTCTCTTGCGTTCATTGCACGCAGAGTCAGGGTATATGCAACAGTTTGGGCCGCCTGGCTCATTACAAACTAATTTGCCAGAATTTTACATAATTATGACATAACATTGAAGGTTGTGCAATGTAACAGGAATATTTAGACTTATGGATGCCACCCGTTAGATAAAATACGGAATGGTTCCGTATTTCACTGAAAGAATAAACGTTTTGTTTTCGAGATGATAGGTTCCGGATTCGACCATATTAATGACCTAAGGCTCGTATTTCTGTGTGTTATTATGTTATAATTAAGTCTATTATTTGATAGAGCAGTCTGACTGAGCGATGGTAGGCACCAGCAGGCTCGTAAGCATTCATTCAAACAGCAATTTTGTGCGTTTTGCCAGCAACTCTTCACAATGCTTCAATCATTGCGCTGTTTATGACTTCAAGCCTATCAACTCCCGAGATTAGGCTGGTGTAACCGATGTGAAATGGCTAGCTAGTTAGCGGGGTGCGCGCTAATAGCGTTTCAAACGTCACTCGCTCTGAGACTTGGAGTAGTTGTTCCCCTTGCTCTGCATGGGTAACGCTGCTTCGAGGGTGGCTGTTGTCGATGTGTTCCTGGTTAGAGCCCAGGTAGTGGCGAGGAGAGGGATGGAAGCTATACTGTTACACTGGCAATACTAAAGTGCCTATAAGAACATCCAATAGTCAAAGGTATATGAAATACAAATCGTATAGAGAGAAATAGTCCTATAATTCCTATAATAACTACAACCTAAAACTTCTTACCTGGGAATATTGAAGACTCATGTTAAAAGGAACCACCAGCTTTCCTATGTTCTCATGTTCTGAGCAAGGAACTTAAACTTTAGCTTTCTTACACTTTTACTTTCTTCTCCAACATTTTGTTTTGCATTATTTAAACCAAATTGAACATGTTTCATTATTTATTTGAGGCTAAATTGATTTTATTGGTGTATTATATTAAGTTAAAATAAGTGTTCATTCAGTATTGTTGTAATTGTCATTACTACAAATACATTTTAAAAATCGGCTGATTAATCGGCATCGGCTTTTTTTGGTCCTCCAATAATCGGTATCGGTATCGGCGTTGAAAAATCCTAATCGGTCGACCTCTAATTATGATAGGCTATAGGTCAGGCTTATTGGCCACATGCATACGATGCTTACATGTTTCACGTAAAGAGAGCAAGGGTTGAGGAATAGGGAATATTTTTTGTAAACAAATGAGTGGTTTTGGTAACAGAACTTTTCAGTCAGAAACAAGTAAGAAACGAAATGGATGAAATGATGTTGCAGCTTCAGCACGGACAGCGCAATAAACACTTCCTGTGCTGTGGTGCCTTCTCACTGCAGTAGGGAGGAGAGCGAGACAACGTGCGCCAGTCACACAGGCACTCTGTCAGTCTTTGAACACAGTGTGACCATCGGGCTCTTACTTCAGTCATTTGTGTGTCTTAATGATTTAATCAAACAGTGTGGTTCAAGCATCAGACAAGCTCAGTAAATATATAGTTGGTTTTATTCAAACACATAGATTATTCGAAAGAACAGGACGTCTCTCGGTCAACCAAGATTTTTTTGTGGTCGGGGACAGCCCTACTGAGTATACAACACATTAAGAACACCTGCTGTTTCCATGACATAGACTGGCCAGGTGAATTCAGGAGAAAGCTATGATCCCTTATTGATGTCACTTGTTAAATCCACTTCAATCAGTGTAGATGAAGGGGGGAGACAGCTTAAAGAAGGATTTTTAAGCATCGAGACAACTGAAACATGGATTGGGTATGTGTGCCATTCAGAGGGTGAGTGGACAAGACACAAGACTTAAGTGCCGTTGAACAGGGTATGGTAGTAGGTGCCAGGCGCACCAGTTTGTGTCAAGAACTGCAACGCTGCTGGGTTTTTCATGCTCAACAGCCAACTTGACACAACTGTGGGAAGCATTGGAGTCAACATGGGCCAGCATCCCTGTGGAACGCTTTAGACACTGTGTAGAGTCCATGGCCCAATGAATTGAAGCTGTTCTGAAGGAAAAAGGGGGGTGTTCCTAATGTTTGCTACACTCAGTGTATGTCAGTATATTTATAGTTAAAGGCATTGTTACTGGGAGGTCTTTCACCATGTCAAATGACTATCTTCCTGGCAGAGCTTTTTACTTAAAGATCAGATCAGATTACAGCAGCATACTGTAATTATGTTAGGCCTACTGTTCAAAGATGCTGCTGGCTAGTTAGTGTGGCTTGAGTTACAAGTAACATGGCACAGCTATGACTCAGGTTACACTAAGAGAAGTGAACATGGTTCGCACCTACTGCTACTACATCTCACTAGCTAGAGTTACAAAATGAAAGAGTGCAGTTGTATCAGCTTCCTCATATTTCTACTTCCAACAGAAATAGCATGTTTCACCAAGTCTATCTTGGACCATCCAGTCGAGGTCAGCATTTGGCTTTGGGGCAGGTTTAAGCTGCATCGATATGTTACCATTTAAAATGAACCTGGCACATTCGGAACAACACAACTTCCATGACTTCCTGTGGARATGACTTACTTTAAATGACACCTGAGAGCCAAGCAGGCTAATGATTGGCTCTCTATGGCTCTCTGCTGGAGGGGAGGTCTAGGAGAGCCCTGGAGACCTGGCAGGCAAACTCATAATACGTTCATATGGTGGGGCAGTATGGAGGAGAGAAAAGCCTGAACCTCTCTTTCCTCTCTCCTTCTTTCCTTTTTACTCTCTCTCCTGACTCCCTGTCCCCTGGCTACTGCCGTGGCAAGGCGAGGTGAGCTCCACGTTGTCAAATAGCACAGCTAATCTGCTGCCAATTCCCAGAACGTTATCGCCCCCGCCGCCCCCCTCCCAGGGCTCTCCAGTCCAGACACCCTGGATTTCAGCACTCTCTCCCAGCCTTGCACACACACCTCCCCCTCCACTGACACGCCTCCCCCGAGCATTGAAACATTGGGACAGGGACTGCCCTGATCTGAGCAGAGAATGCATTAGGCTATACATTCAGAGCCAACTCCACCATATAATGTAGTTACAATGGTCAAGCATAACTGACCCACATGACCTTAATGGCTCAAAACGGTGCCTGTTGGACTGCATCATATGACTTTCAGACAAGTGACCACAAAACCCAGTAGATTGGGGTGTAATCGCTGTCCACATGCTCTGGTGAGGCTGGAAGGTTAGTCACATGGAGCTTAGGGACAGTGTGTCCTAATGGGTCTCTCTGTACTGCAAAACTCAACCCATTCATTGGAAACCACTTCACAGTGACAAATAGTCATAGAATACTGGTTAATAACCCTTTACACTCGTATCCATAAATACGGGTTGAAAATGGCAGATTTGGGCACTAATAAGCACCTAAATTGGAACGTAGTGGCTTGTCCAGTAACATATTATACATGACGTCAGAGCTCTGGCTCTGCGCTTCACAGCGCTGTATGGGTTTGGACTGACGGCCGTTGGGAACTTGAGCACCACACACAACAAGAAGTTGCCCTCATCCCTCCCGCTAATTGGGTAACTTTTGCAAATGTGAGTGAGGGAAATGCTGTAAATTAAGACAACTCGATGTATTTTGCAAGATGATAAATACCACTTTGATGTCGTACAAGCAAGCCAAACACCCGTTAGTCCAAATGTGCACTTCATATCACCAAATCATAAAAGTCATGGCATATACAGTGTCAATGTTTATGATCACTAGGTTTGATGTACAGTTACAAGATGACATGTTGTCATACTGGGTTGTTCTGAATTGAGTGAGCCTGTGTTTTTTTATTGTGAAGAAATTGACACACCTGACTCCTTTCTATACACACCAACATGATGACCTCTTTCTCTGAATTGCCTTGTGAAAGCCTACCACTGTAAGATTGTGTTTTATAACTTAGCTAGTCATGTTGGCAATATAACAAGCTTTCAAATCATGGATTGCGTAAACAATCATGTGATGGCGGAGGATGCAGGGTTGTGTTCCAAACAAAACAACTACAAGTGTGCTCGCTCTAGTTCCTCAACGGCACAGCTAGGAGAGCTCAATAAAGTATCTTACAGTTGAAGACTCTTTTTTGAGTAATAAAATGCATTGAAATTGCTTAGGAACTGTGCACACTGTGGAGAGGTGTGGTCACTTGGAGACACCAGTTTGTCCTCTCACTCAAACCCTTGTCATTYTTTGGTCTTATGTTGCACCTACCCCACATTTTCCAGGAGAGGTCTTATCATCTTACTGAATGTATCCAGAATATGTTCAGATTTTGTTATCAACAAATCAGCTGAAAATTACATGAATGTAAAATGCACCGTGTAATGTTTGGATTCAGTCTTGTGTCCTCACATTAGGTCTAATAATATTCCCATAATATCCAAACTGGTCCCTTTAAATTGCTACCATGCTTATTTTATTTAACTAGGCAAGTCAGTTAAAAACAAATTCTTATTTACAATGATGGCCTACCCCGGCCAAACTCTAACCCGGACGATGCTGGGCCAATTGTGAGCAGCCCTATGGGACTCCCAATCACGGCCGGTTGTGATACAGCCTGGAATCAAACCAGGGTCTGTAGTGATGCCTCTAGCACTGTGATGCAGTGCCTTAGACCGCTGCGACACTCGGGAGCCCAAATGCACTTCATATTTCTTCTGTAATACAAATGCCAATTTAGCCCTATCAATATAGGCCAATTGTCCCGAGTATAAAGGGTTAAAGTGTRTGCAAATGCGTACGAACACGAACACCCACACAAATGTGCGCACACACACACACACAACACCCGCACGCACACACACAAACAGAGAGCCTGAAGGAACAATAAGGCACGAGCTGGGAGGAGTCAGTGTGTTGACAGGTGAGGGATAGAGCGGTGTGGTCTGGGACATGTGGATGTTCTGCTCCTAAAGCATGGCCTTGGCCTTCACACGCAGCCAGAGGGCACCGCCATGCCAGCTGCAATACACTGTGACCTGCTTATTACCCGCCGCTCTCTGTGTTTACGCATACACACGGCTGTTACATGCACTAAACACAGGCTGCAAACCAACCCAAAGACCACCGAAGGTCACAGTTAACGAGACCCACACTCGTGCTTGGACTTGAATGAACCAGCTAAACAACAGGTTCTGATATACACCTATGTGTCTCTCTCTCTCTCTCTTAATCCCCCAAAAGATGAGAGGATTTGGGGGACAGGGATAGCAAGCTTTGKGACAAAGCCCTGCAGAGATAGGTATGAATGGTGTATGTGTGTGTGTGTGTGTTTTTGTTTCTCCGCTCCAGTGGGTGTGTGTGGGGAGTACAATCAGTAAGCCACAGCTTGGGTGACATGCTTCATTAAACCTCTAATGAAAGGCACCGACCGCTGGCATCCAGCATGTGAGGGCATACCTGTGCCACCGCAGGAGGGGGTGCCAAGAACAGTACCCCCCCGATGCACAGGAAACAGGGACGAAGCATGTCACCCTAACGCCCTTCCTCATTGTCCAAAGCAACAGACATTTTGGAGCTTGCTTTGATTGAGTCAAGACCAGCTCAAAGCTCCTTTTAAGGAAGACAGAAGAGCCAAAAAGGCACGATATTGTTTATGCTTTGGGGCTGAAAAACGGTGCAGGAAAGTTCCCAGATCCGGAGTCCCTGGAGAGATTGATGACCACTGTGTTTTCTCTGATACAGGGGCATAGAGGACTGACTGCATGAAACAGCACTAGACAATCCTTCAAACACAAACAGGGTCTATGTGGGTTAGCAAGCATGCTCACACTGGAGCTGCAGCTATGAGACAAGCTATCCAAACCTGCTTGAATGGAAGCCAGAAACGCTGATGGAGAACAAACTGCATCTGGCAAAATGAATTCTCAATAAGAAACCAGTAAGCAATGTTGTTGATGACTCTTTTCTCAGGAGACTTTCCAAGAACGCCGATTCATTCTCGTGAGAGAATAACATCAACAGCAACAGTCATTTCAGCATGTAATTAAGAAACAGAATATAGCCAGCCGTTGATGGACATTCTCCTGAGAAACCAACAACCACCACGACATTGTGCCTTTCAGTTGTGGCTGCTCATGACTTTCATGAGTGATAATCAGCCTACATTTGTCATTTCAGAACGACCCAGTGTAACCTAATTAGCAGACAAGACTGTGAAGAGACACAACTCCTCCGGGGTTTCAGATGGTTTAGGTCCTCCAGCAGCAGGCTTCTTCCTAGAGAGGGARGAAGAGAACCAGTCCTGATAACATCAAACACAGTGGTACTATCCTATATATGCCAGGTGAGGGGSTTGGCCCATCCATGCCTCTTCCACAATAGAAGGATAAACAGACCCCATACCAGTGATGCCACTCCCCCCAGGCAGCTACATCCCTCTGTCCCTTCCCTCTCTCCCCCTCTCTATTCTCTACTCTCCGCCCATCTGATTTTCCTCCCATAAACTAGATGACATAGTGTAGAGAGCTGCCAGAGAACCTTCTCGCCTGTTGGACTCACAGCCTTTCTCCCAGCCTCCTCACCAGACTGTCTGTGACCTCCAGAGCAGAATCTACCCATCCATCTATCCATTAATCCATCCACCCCGCTGGAACAGGTAAGAACACAATCCTGATGACGATTTGTCTATGGGAATGTCAACTTTCTCTGTAGTAAGGAGAAGAGGGAAAAAGGTAATATAGTTCCAGCTAAACTTGGGCTAAAATGATATCATCTACATTAATTTGAAACTAATAACAATGCATTTTTGGAGGGCTCCAAAAAGTCTCTTAAACGTAATCACCAGGGCCAGCTCTAACAGGAGTTCAAACAGATAAAGAAACTCACAAAAATACATGAAAAGKTATACTTGTCTCGAGAGTAATGATGATTTTCTGATACGCAATAGTGTTATCAAGGCTAAATCCTGAGACAATGGGGAACTGCAGTCTGGGACAAAACAGTATCGAACATAACTGTCCTCCTGTCTAAACATACAAAGTAGTTCACAGCACGAGAGACACACATACGAATCAGAGGCCAGCCATGACCTATCCACAACACACACATTTGCATCTGGCAAAGGCCTGAAATTATTTATTGAAATGAGAGGGTAGTCTGTGGACAGGAAAAGGTTACCACCAACCAACAAACCATATACTGGAGGAAAGAACAGGAATGAAATGACCCATTCTGGCTTGCCTCAGTGCAGAGTTGGGCAGTATCCAGATTTTCATATCATCATACTGTACTTCTCTCACACTGGGATTTACGGTATAACCGGTTTAGTACACAAGGGGGTGCCAAAAACACACAAAAAAAGCACATTGTGCGTCTATTACCAGAATGCTAAAAAGTAGCACAAGTAATAGTGAATTTCCATGGAGGCTGCTAGCTAAATAGGCCAATCTGGCTCACAAAGTTATACATATATAGGTAGGAGCTACCGAATGTCATTTTTGGTGAGTTTGGACATTTACATGTGAACGAGAGACATTGTGCAAATGAACAACGTTTTGATGCATGCTGGTCTGAAGGAACAACAGTACTGTGTACTAAGTCTGTCCCTGACCAAAACAATCTTGGTCAACCGAGTCATCTGTTCTTTTGATTAATCGATTGGTTGAAATTGTACGTGTATTTTTCCATATGTAGACACATCCTATGTATTTTAATCAAATCAACCATATGCACTGAGCTTGTCTGACGCTTTAAGCTCACTGTTTGGTGAAATAATTAAGACACAAATGACTATAGGGGGTCAAACCGCAATTGATTTGATTGTGCCGCGCCGGGCTCAGACTTGCTGCGCTGTGTAAAAAAAAATGACAGCGAGTGATGGTGTGACTAGCACCCATTGTCTCTCTCTCGTCCCTGCTGCAGCGACCACCACAGAACAGTGTTTATCACGCTGTCCGTGGTTCTGAAGCTACAACATAATTACAGCCATTACTGACTGAAAAGTTCTGTTACCGAAATCCCTCATTTGTTTAGGAAAAACGTTCCCTATTCCCTCAACCCTTGCTCTCTTTACCTGACACATGTATGCATCGCATGCACGTGACCAATAGGGCCTGACTTACAGCATATCATAATCACATCAAAAAATTGCTTATAACAAACAAAATGGATGCAGAGGACGTGACAAAGTTTACTGGTTGCTCAGGAGGTAAAGAGGAAGTCAGATGTGTGGAATAAATTTGACTAGTTGTGAAAAATACAGGGAGATAAAGAATAAGAAGGTAAGGAGCAAGCGCTTCGTGCATATTATGTATGCCAAACAGATGCTGTTAGATTACAATATAATTTTTCTGACCGTTTGGAACAATTTAAACACAAAATAAATTATAAGCGTACCAGAGTCTGTTGTAACACTTTTTTGTAAAGCCTTTATTACAGCAAAGACTAAAAACAGTCGCATTCATTTGTGAATGCAATTTCYGAAATGGAACGGTTTATTTATTGTTTATGCTAATTATTCAAGGTTTGCTTTGTTATTTTATTTTGAAACTAAAATGCTTGATTGCATTTCAAATCATGAATGACTCGAATGCTGTGTGATGCCACGAACAAATTAATGATTGATTAATAYAGTAGCCTATAGAAGTATTGAAATATAGGCCTTAGTAAGTTATGCTATTAAGACTAAACAGGATGCGCTCTTAGGCCTACAGCTCAATGGTGGTTATACAATGCTGCTATACTAAGCCTGCTAATGATAATGACATTACTTATTATTATTATAATAATAATGGTAATAATAACAATAAGAAGGGTTATTATTATTATAAATATACATTTTCTGACAATTTGGAACAGTGTAAACAACACTAAATAATAATGCCAGAGGCTGTTCTAACAAAAAACAAAGTGTAAAGCTTTTATTACAGCATAACAAAGATTAAAAACAGACGAATTTGTGAAATTGTTTATCCGACTTGTTATGGTTGCGTGAGGCTTGGTGCTCACAGAATCAGTAGGCTATTTAACAAACATTCAAACAGGCAACAGAAGCAGGATCTGTCTTATTTTTGTAAATACACACTATATGGATGATTTATAAAGCCAGGCACAATTAACAGTTAGGTTATTGATTATAGAACTAATTTAGTTGGGGTTTCCTCTCGCCTCACTTTTCTTAGACAATAAGGCAAGAGCTGTTTTCTCCTCATTCTGCTGCTGCCTCCACCGCATTGCTCTCAACACCAATATGTTGATTAACTTTGCTATTACGCACATAGCAACACATAGCAACACATAGCAACACATAGCAACACATAGCAACACATAGCAACACATAGCAACACATAGCAACACATAGCAACACATAGCAACACATAGCAACAACACAAGGAGATCAAGCTGTAGTAGAGATAACTCATCCAAAGGGCTTTGACTTCTCAAACACGGTAGAACACTAACACAATATGATGGTCCAGCTGTGCATTGACCCCCTGCTCCCGCTTTCTCCTGTTGTGCTATTTACAAACAAACACACTGGCTCAACTGTTCTGGGGAACTACGGTAAACTTCATAATGTCAAATAATGTGACGGGTGAAATGAAGAAGGCAATCTGCTTTATCTCCTAACCTATCTCCTAACCCAAGCCTACCGATAATCACTTCTCATTTCATTGTAATCTAAATGTCAATATTACCTGGTGGAAGAGGCTGATATGAAGAGGATTTTTGTTTAAATAGAACAGACAGTTTTTAGTCGTCCATTCATTGACCACTGTTCACACTGCTGTATGTACTGTGATTGGGTCTGTTTAACATTGGCGGTCACTGTTGCCTGTGGAGGGCACTAACTAATGCCCTCTCCTGGGCCACACAGTGATGTCATCGTGGGATGTTCAGTTTAACGGCCAAGCCTATTGGAAGCCTTCCTCTCCCTGCTTCCACATGACTTATTATCACAGCAACTGTGCCAAGAGAGCAGAACATTTTAAAAACACGAACATTATTGGCATGGGAATGCTTCTGCCAGGCTTCAGAAGGATTTCCTTCTTAGGTTTGATTCGATTTAATGTTCTTCTTTGTTTTTCACCCATTGGCTCCTTAGAACCATGCCAACATTTTTATGAAGAAGAATGGTGTGTTTGGGTTTTAAATCAAAACAACGTCCCTGTAGGGTTTCAATTATGGGTGTGCCGATCTTATCATACTCGTATTCGTAATTACTTTCACTTTCGAGAGGAGCAAACATTTCTCTCCCGACACTTTGCCTATGCCATTAGGATAATCTCCGTGCCTAACATTTGTACAATCAAAATAAACTATCTACATTTGTCATTGTATTATCTAATGATCTGACGCCCAGTAAACGTACCTGGGCTGTAATAAATAATAATAGCGAGCATGGGCTTGGATCACCACATAACGACGTCAGAAATTGAATAATTATACGAACAGACAAAGTTGGCCTACTGCCAAGTTGACAGACAAAAACAACCAAAGTCTAGCTTTGAGGACTACGGATTCTGATTCATACATGATGCTTGGAGAAGTGGAGACTTGTGCTCTGAGATGAGTGACTGAGTGTTTTGTCTGGGGAAATGAGAGCTGAGGGAGAGAGGCTTGTAAACAAATGAAATGATTTAACCTTTATTTAACTAGGCAAGTCAGTTAAGAACAAATTCTTATTTACAATGACGGCCTACCCCGGCCAAACCCGAACGACACTGGGCCAATTGTGCGCCGCCCTATGGGACTCCCAATCACGGCCGATTGTGAGACAGCCTGGAAACGAACCAGGGTCTGTAGTGACGCCTCTAGCACTGAGATGCAGTGCCTTAGACCGCTGTGCCACTCGGGAGCCCAATCCAATCTAATCTAATTCAATCGTTGCAGCAGACTCAACCGATACACTGCACCGTTTCTTGACAGACAGAAGAACTAGCCAATAGTTGTTTAGAGCACACAGCGCTTCACACTACACTGTTTGAGTGAAAGAGAGATGCGTGCTGGCAGCTGTAAAATACTAGTTTACTTTGTCCATGTACTTGTGTGCTGGCACATCCCTAGTTTCAATAACAGCCTCTATTTGTTCAGCATTTCATCATGCTGGGTTCTGGGCCTCCCCTTCAGAAGGCCCTTGTAAGGGTGGGTGAACCCAGGGGGCAGTGAATGAGTAGATGGTGACATGTTTAGTGGTGCCAAGGGAGATGTTATTATTAATGAACCCCCTTGTCTTGACATGAAGGGGGGCAACTCTCATGACCACTCCAGAGCTGGAAGCTCTCAGGCTGGGAGCGCCAGTGAAGTGGCCACTAGTGATCTCCTTAGAACAGCAGGAAATAGCCTATCATTCCTCTCAACCACAATGGAATGTAAACAACAACTCCAACACATGAGAAATGTACGAAAATAATGTTCTATGCAGCATTCTACGAGCTGAGATTTCGTTGTCTGCTATGAGACAGACTGCTCTCTTAGTGTTGTTGGCTCTGTAGCAGAGATCTATAGGAGATCACAGAGCTAGTGATCACAGTGATTAGCCAGGTGCTATAGTGGATAGAGGAAAGGGCCTTAGTCATCACAGATTTATTATCAGGACTCTAGATATTCCTCAGATTCAACATCCCGACACATTAAATCCACACTCTCCTGCTCCCTGCCCATGGCACCCCTCTCCCAGTTCCCCTCCCTCCTCACTGTTGGTGTCCACAGGGTCAGATCAGAAGCATGTTTAAGAGAAGTTTAGGTTTGGCTAGTGTTGAAATGGACTCCACCCATGTGAGATAGCCAAAGGTCAGCCCTAAGAATAACCGCTGGCACATAGCTGGAGCCGGGCAGATAACTGCTGTCAGCAGGTCGTCAGCGGGCCCGGCCACCGCCTCGCCAAATAACTCCCTCCCTCCAGGGAACCAGCAGGGCCCAGGGGAAGAGCTGGGAGAGTGACTCACAGACCCTCACCTTCCCTGGGCATGCCCGTCACTGAGGAGACCCTGTGGGGAGAGAGGAGTCTGGAAGGAGAGATAATGCCTGTCTGGATGGAGTACAGAGAAGTGGGGCTGCTCTGACAATCACAATGCACTGCACATATTCTCGGCACAAAATGGCGGAGAGTTTTACCCACAGTAATCTCCTTAACAGCACCACTTCAGCCACTGAGAGGTTTGAATGGTCACATCACCAGTCAGAAGTGTGCGTTCCGATAAGGGGTGCGATCTCCAGCAGGTTTTATCCTTCCATATTATGCACTGCCTGAGATAACGCAGTGAAGCCAGATCAATAGGACACACCTTATACAACTCCTACTCTTTCCATTGTGTAGTTGTCAGAGACGCAGCAGAGAAGTGGGGACTTCATTTGTCTGTCTAAAGCGGGTGCAGTACATGAAACACATATTCCACATATAATCATCGAATAATCATCCACCTACAGCATCACCACCTTCAGGAACCCTGAAAGTATTCAAATATACCAAAATATACATTTAACCACATTTAAAATTAAGCCAAATACACCCTGAATACCAAACGGAAACATCCTGGGTTACAAACATCACTTCAAACCTAGCTCCTGACTCGATAAGCAACGTATAAACCTCTTAGAGAGAAAAGTACAAAACCGTTCTCCTTTTCAGAAAAAATAGCGGCGCATCCTTCATAATTTCTAATAAGATTGGCCATATCCAGCCAGACGGAAAATATCCTTTATAGAGAGGAATGAATTATGTGAGAAACCTGGAGGTTGGAGTCCATTTTATCATCAATCTATTATCCTCCCCTCTGTGTTGTCTGCCTTGAGATGGCAGAACCATCCAAACACGCCGGACTCAAGAGCAGAATTACTGGAGATAGATCTGTGATAGATTATAAAGCCTGAGGTTATGAGACCCCCAAAGTGAGTGGTGTTTGATTATTATTCCTGTTGTTGGCCATGATGGGTTAGGGGGGAGAAAAATGTGTCCTTCAGTTCAACCCTTTAATTGAACAGTATGTGACTGATCATTTCCTCCTGACTCCGTTCCACAATGTCTTTCTGTTTGTGTCTTCTGCATGCTCACTGACTCAACCTTCTCTGCTGCCCCCAATCCCCAGCTCAGCTCCACCAGACCCCTGGGCACCGGGACCACTCCTGTCACCTCCACC
The DNA here is from genome assembly GCF_002910315.2 of Salvelinus sp. IW2-2015. Taxonomy (NCBI): domain Eukaryota; kingdom Metazoa; phylum Chordata; class Actinopteri; order Salmoniformes; family Salmonidae; genus Salvelinus; species Salvelinus sp. IW2-2015. Next base: position 12,499,352 of record NC_036868.1, on the reverse strand, counting down.
ACCTCCCTCCATCACCCACCCCACCACTACACTATCATCTGCACCACCGCTCTGTCCATCTGTCCTGCACTAACCTCCGGCCACCACTAGAGTGCACTCTCGCCCCTTCACTCCCTCTCACTGCCCAGCACCGAGCCCCAGCATGGAGAAGGTGCAGCACACGATGCGCTCGGCCATCCGCAGGGCCTCTATGGTGGTGGATGTGCCCCCCCAGGCCAAGCAGAACTTGCAGGAGCTCTTTGTCAACTTCAGCCTCATCCTCATCTGCCTGCTGCTCATCTACATCATCGTGTTGTTGATGTGAGGGCCTCAGAGGGGCCGGGAGGGGCCAGGCTACAGCCCAACAGGGCCATGACCTCTCAAGAGGGCCAAACACTGGAAGGGGAGGGGAGGAGGGGATTGGGTGGCAAACATGGAGATTATCCTAGTATTTTGTAAACTGGTTTTAAATTGAAAGGAATTTGTGTAGAATAAGATCAGATTCTGTTTTTGTAGAGTTTAATCAATTCTGCCTGATTTTAATGACACAACTAAAATCACTCATTATAACACTATAAAGGTGCAGTGTGTGAGCAGTAGAAGATTGTTGGTCTCAGATGCAGTTTATGTCAGTTGTGTGTCACACACGTCACCCTCCTGTAGGTCTGTCATCCGTGCTCCACATCATGTCACCAGCACAGTGTCTCTGCCACCCCTCACTAGAACGCAACGCCTACAGCCACCTGGCTACACTGGGCTAGTCACACACACACACACACACACACACACACAACACACACACACACACACCACACACACACACACACACACACACAACACAGAACGACACACAGACAGACAATATAAACTTACTGACACTATTAACCCAAGGAAATCAGACTTGTATGTGCATGATGATCATGTGTATGTCTGTGTAAGTGTTCCAGTCTCTCACTCGGCCCGTTTTCCCTCCCAGACCTCTGTAGCTGAACCAACGACCACCACAGCACAGCGAGGGCTAAGCAGAGGGATGTAACGATCCATCAAACCATCTCCATCACTGGTCTTCCTGAGGACACCTCCAGAATTACCCTCTTAACTGAAGAGCTTTGCCCAGAATTGATCCCTCTGCGTGGGGCATTTGCAGCCTCAACCCAGCCTCTCCATGTCGAGTGAAACCATGGACCTGGTCAACAACCGCGGTCTCAACCTGATGCTCAACTTCCTCCTCATCGTCATCATGCTGCTCCTCATGCTTGTCCTGGTCAAACTCATGTAACCTCTGACCTCTGACATACAGTATGACCTTATGGCATAGGTTGAGCAATTCCAGTCCCCAAGGGCCACAGGGTCTGATGGGAGTCCCTCTAGCTCTGATTTGGTCATATAAATACACCATGGCTTCAACTAATTATTATTCAACAGTTCACATCAAAAATCACTGAATAAAGGCCTGTTGGAGGCTGTTGGAGTAGAACTAAACATTGTGAGCTTCTGGAGAGTAGAAAAGAGTTGGGATTCCATGAGATCGTTACAATGGATGGCAAGATTCAAAATATGAATTAACAGGAGAATGAAACTCCACCCACCGATGGTAAAGAAATGAAATAAAGTTGACATGGCATGATCAATAGAACGCCCTCCTTTACGTTTAGTTTACCTCCCTCTAGTGGTAGAATCACCAAACTGCACCACATCTACTTCTGGCCAGGGYACTGAACACAGAGATAAATCCATGCTCTCTGATCCTTATTGTAGAGTTGTGGTTTATATGAGCCATAGAGATCAATCATTTCAAAGCTTTAACGCTCACAGTCACCGACTATTCAAAGCTATTAGGACCAAAGCACATGTTACAACTGACAACTGAAATGTAACTGAAAATGATTAAAGCCATACACCGTCCTTTGCTGTGTGATATGAGTTCTTTATGTAACTGTTGAGTGAAGCCTATAGGTTCCTTCCCTTTGGAGACTCAGGTTGCTCTTAAACTAGTAGTTGATAAGTACAACAGATTCTTGACTCAATAAAAATGGGTACGTACAGCCTAAGCCTGTAAACTTTTCAGTGAGATATATAATGTTGTTGCTACAATATCCTAACATAACTGTGTGCTGTAGTGCAAATGTTTTCGTGTTCAGTAGTAGTAGTTGATTCGTTTGTTTTGGCAGAGTAATGAATAGCTACAGAGTAAATACAGCAAACACCTCCAGCTAAACACAGAGAAGCTCTCTACAGTCTGAAGATGAAACATGCATGACTACTGCAGAACTGTTATAGTGTTGTCTATCTGCAGGCGCTGGCTCCACTTCACACTTTCTTATGTCGCACAGCATTTTGTAAAGAATGTTATAAAATAAAGATAAAATACACAAACTGTAAAGCATTTGTCTGTCTTCATTGAAAATTGTAACGACTTCATTAAAATTATGGAATGCAGGTGCAACTTTTATCTTTGGTCTATAGGAAAAACGTCAACGCCTCAGACGCCCACCAGAGGGCTTCATGCCCTCATATTTAGTCCTACATGAACGTGCACAATTTGGAGGGAAATATTGACCAGCTTTGAGTACAGACTCATCACATATTGTATTGAAAATCTGGCAGGTTAACACCCACAACAACAACCTAAGAGCCTTCAGTTCACTTGACAGAGTCCCCTGACTAGCTGTCTAACAGATACTGTAGCCTACTTCCTTCCAGTTCTCTGCTGCCAGTGACTGGAACGAACTGCAAAAATGTACTGAAGCTGGAGTCTTATATCTCCCTCTCTAACTTTAAGCATCAGCTGTCAGAACGGCTTACCGATCACTGTACATGTACACTGCCAATCTGTAAATAGCACACCCAACTACCTCATCCCCATATTGTTATTTATCTTCTTGCTGTTTTGCACCCCAGTATCTCGACTTGCACATAATCATCTGAACATCTATCACTCCAGTGTTAATGCTAAATTGTAATTATTTCACCTCTATGGCCTATTTATTGCCTTACCTCCCTACTCTTCTACATTTGCACACACTGTACATAGATTTTTCTATTGTGTTATTGACTGTACGTTTGTTTGTGTAACTCTGTGTTGTTGTTTTTGTCGCACTGCTTTGCTTTATCTTGGCCAGGTCGCAGTTGTAAATGAGAACTTGTTCTCAACTGGCCTACCTGGTTAAATAAAGGTGAAATTAAAAAATTAAAAATGTACTTCCTCATCCCCTCCTCTCACCTGGTTGAGCTCGGCCTCCTGACGCAACCTCTCTCTCTGCTGCTGCTCCTGTTGCCAGGCCGACAAGCCCCCACATAGCTCTGTCCCAGGTCCGGGAGGCCGGTACTCCATCTGCTCACTCAGCCACATCTGGGTCCTCACCGCCGGCTGGATGGGGGACCCTCCTACTGCCTGGTGGCCCAGTGGCAGGCCCCTCTGGCTGGGTACCGTCAGCCCGACGCCAGGGTGCTTGGTCTCCGGTAAGGCACTGTAGGTCAGGTCTAAGGTGTTGGGTTTGAGCGGGGATGAGCAGGCAGAGTGAGAGTCTGTCTTAGTACTTAGGGGATATTTGTACCGGGCCTCAGCCCCTGGGGAGCGCAGGTGGAGCCCTTGGGATAGGTAGGGTTCTGTGGGGCGCAGAGGGTCCTGCCTGTAACCATAGAGCATGCCTCTGTCCAGGGAGCCGTGGGGGTCTGTGCGGTATGCTACCCGGCCCACAGGGCTGGACTTCTCCTGGACGCTGAGGCGGGTGAGGGAGGACCAGCGGCGGACGGGCCGGGGGTCCTTCATGTCCAGGGGACTGTCGAGGGGCGAGGGCAGCTGGCAGGAGGACCAGGGGCTGACCCCAGGGCAGAGTACCGTGCTGAGCTTGGTGCCGGAAGAGGGCGAGGGCATGACGTGGGCTGTGGGGATGGCACCCTGGGAGCGCAGTGGCTGGAAGGACAGGGTGGTGCTGGAGCTGGATTGGTCTGAAGGACAGGAGAGAGGGAACGAGAAAGACACTTAGAGAAGCAGAACAGTATGTGTGGACTATCTTACTTATTCAAACTACATACATTTCTACAACAAAATGACCACAACTTTATTGGAAGTGCAGACTTTGGGAACAAAGGAGGTTCTTCAGAGTGATTCTTCTGAACATTGTACTGCACAGCGTGTTCCAAGAACCATTTCATACATCTTACTGGGCATGATGTTTTCTGAAATGTGTCCTGGTTCATAGAAGGCTGCAGTAGGTCTAACTCATAGACTGTTCTCTCTGCTACTGCAGGGCAAGCGGTACAGCAAGTCTGGAACCAACAGGACCCTGAATAGCTTTTATCCCCAAGCCATAAGACTGATAAATAATTTTTTTCACATACGCTGCTGCTACTATCTGTTATCTAACCCGTAGCCTAGTCACTTTATCCTATATGTACATATCTACCTCCATTACCTCGTACCCCTGCACATCGACTCTGTGCTGGTACCTGTGTATATAGCCAAGTTATTGTTACTCATTGTGTATTTATTCCTTGTGTTATTATTTCCACATTTCTCTTCGTTTCTCTCTGCCTTGTTGGGGAGGGCCAATAAGCATTTCACTGTTATTCTACACCTGTAATTAATTGGAAGAACCCTATGGACTAGTACTACTGTAGACCTTAGCACTAAAATACAGCCACTAGTTATCCATGAGTACGCCGGTAGGTGTGGACTCCAAGCCAATAATCCTTTCAGCCCATTACATCAGCACATCATGGAACCATGCAACAACCAGGGGCCCATATCCAACTTTCATCATGTACAGAAATAGACAAATATAAAGACATCTAAGCCACCAGCAGGGCTTCCGTGCATCTTATTAAAACTAGAGGACTCTGCAATGCAGCAGAGCAGGAATGTACTGTTGCAGAAGTACCGTAAGTAGCCTGGCTTTGTTTGGGGGAAAGGGAGAGGAGGGGAGAGTAAGCCACAGAGACAGGGAGAGTCTGGAAGCTGGGGTAGAGTGGGTGGACAGTAGCTTGGTCTCAGCTCCGGACCAACTTCTTTGTCATTCCTTGTCATGCCTTTATATAGAGAAATACAGTTGTCGTGGTAACATACACCACAGAGGACTGAGCAGTCGGTTAAACTAAAGCACATTGATCTGCCACCAGATGAGGACAGAGGACCTGTCTGATGGTGACAGGTCAGGGCAGTCCTCCAGTACAGGCAGCAAAGTACTGCTCCTGGCCAACACAGAACCTGTGTAATGTCCCGTCACATCAATCTCAATGATTGATGACCAGAAAAACAGAGTCCAAAGAACCTCTGCCAAAAAAAAAGAGCATTGCAGAGAAGGATTCTGACTGTCCTGTACCCTGACAGTGACAGAGATGCTATGGAGGAGCCAGCCAGGCAGGGCAGTGACAGAGATGCTATGGAGGAGGAGCCAGCCAGGCAGGGCAGTGACAGAGATGCTATGGAGGAGGAGCCAGCCAGGCAGGGCAGTGACAGAGATGCTATGGAGGAGGACCAAGCCAGGCAGGGCAGTGACAGAGATGCTATGGAGGAGGAGCCAGCCAGGCAGGGCAGTGACAGAGATGCTATGGAGGAGGAGCCAGGCAGGCAGGGCAGATGACAGAGATGCTATGGAGGAGGAGCCAGCCAGGCAGGGCAGTGACAGAGATTGCTATGGAGGAGGAGCCAACCAGGCAGGGCAGTGACAGAGCAGTCCTTCTGTCAGCCCTCCTCATGTCAAATTATTCATTAGTGCCATTCACATCACATCCCCCAGATGCACATGCCTAACGACCGCAATGTTGTCAAATATGTGAAAATGGCACTGGGAGACGCATTAAATGATCCATTATGATTTTTCCTTTGTCGAGTTATAAGGTCAATCAACTTAAAAGATTCAGCAATATTTTGAAAGCAACGTAGTTCAGAATGGAGGTCATTGCACTGGTTTACAAGTTGTACTGAAGTAGCCGACTTTGACTGATTTGTACTGAGACAAAGACCTGTTGTCATGCCCACCAGATTCCATTGGTGGGTTTTCAGTTCTATGGGTTCAGTTTCCGCTCACCTTGAGCCCGGGAAACCCTTAGGTCAGGGCGCTAATAGAGACACTGGCACGCGGCTAGTTGAGGTTCTGACAAAGTGGCTCCTTTGTTAGTGTGTGTCAGAGCAAATACCAGAGCAGCTGGAGGGCTGGAGAGGCTGGGGGTTGAGGAGTGGTTGCGTGGAGCCAGAGCAGTTGGAAGGGCTGGGAGGAGGCATGGGGTGAGAGGCTAGTGGTGTAGCCAGAGCAGCTGGAGTGGAGTGTAAGGAGGGGGTGTGACGACTGGGCGGAGAAGGCTGGGGTTGAGGAGTGATGTTGCCAGAGCAGCTGGAGGGCTGGGGGTTGAGGAGTGATGTAGCCAGAGCAGCTGGAGGGATGGGGGTTGAGGAGTGATGTTGCCAGAGCAGCTGGAGGGCTGGAGAGGCTGGGGGTTGAGGAGTGATGTTGCCAGAGCAAGTCATTCTGGTTGTGAGACAGCACATTCCACACAGGACCGGCTGCCACTCAAATCCCTTTCTCCAAGTCTCACACAACACTTCCTCCCCTAGCCGGCTGTGTGCAATAACCTGGTCTGGATGCGGTTATTCTAAACCAGACCTCCAGACCACTACCACAGCCCTCTACAGGCAGTCTGGAAGGCGTGATGGCTCAAAGTGAAGAAGACACGAGTCTAACAACCTGGAAAAGGCATTCAGTATGTTAACACTGACTACCATCTCTGACAGCCTGATGATGCTGCCATGTACAGTAGTTGATAGTAACTGATATGATAGTGGGCCACCAGGGAGCAACCACAAAGAGAAAACACCACGTAGTGGTGACCGGACTGGTGGCCGGGAGGATATGTTCAGGACAAAGGCAGGAAAAATAAAGGAGAAGATTTGGCTTTTGCAAGTTTGGGAGTGGCATTATATTTTTAAACGATGCCAATAAGCTTGTTATTGGAGCAAAAGCACCCCCAAAAAAATTCTGAAAGACTATACAGAGTTCTGAGGCCCAGCAGGCTTGAATACTTGATGAAATACCTGGGCCTTATTAAGAGTGATTTCAGATGTTATTTACTGTATGAAATCAAAGAGGGGCAAGGGCCCCACGCACACACACACACACGCACGCACACACACACACACGCACGCACGCACCCACCCACGCACGCACGCACGCACACATTCTAACAACTGTTATTCATGACACAATAAAAGAAGGGAGGTTGGAAGGGCAAGGTCTGTGTTTTCCACCCTTATATAGGTAGGGAGGTAGTAACTGAAAAGCCTCATGTTTTCACAGGAGTCTAGTTAAACTCCAGACTGGGGTTTAATGCACCCAGAACACACTCATCTGGTTCTGATTTGCATTACGGCAGAAGAGGAAAAAGGCTAAGAGAGAAGATTGGAGAGGACAAGACAGAGGGAGTGAAACACCGGAGAGCCGAGCGGAGCAAAAGACAGAAACGCAGCCGCCTTCCGACGCAGAAAAGACAGAGACAGGAGAGAGGAGAGGAGAAAGAAAGCAGAGATAGAACGCGGGAGAGAAAGACAGAGAAATAGGACGAGATAGGAGACAAGAATGGAGAGAGGGGAGAGGAAAGACAGAGGAGAGAAAGACAAGAGAGAGAGACGACGAGAGGAGAGAAAGAGAGAGAGAGGAGAGGAAAGACAGAGACAGAGACGAGGAAGAGAAGACAGAGCAGATGGAGAAAAGACAACAGAGAGGGAGAGAAGACAAGACAGAGAGATGGAGAGAAAACAGAGAGAGAAGACAAGAGATTGGAGAGAAAGACAAGAGACAGAAAGAGGGAGAGAAAGACAGAGAGGAGAAAAAGACAAGAGAGAGACAGAAAGAGGAGAGAAAGACAGAGAGATTGGAAAAACAGAGAAGAGCAGAGAGAAGGAGGCAAGACAGAGAGATTGGAGAGAAAGACAGAGACAGAGAGAGGAGAGAAAACAGAGAGATTGAGAGAAAACAGAGAAGAAGGGGAGAGAAGATGGATAGAGAAAGACAGAGACAGAGAGGAAAAAGGACTGAGAGATGGAGAGAATACAGAGACAGAAGAGAGAGAAAGACAGAAGATTGGAAGAAAGACAAGAGATGGAGAAAAGACAAGAAGAAGAAAGGAGAGAAAGACAGAGACAGAGACAGAGAGAGGAGAGAAAAGACAGAGATTGGAGAAAAGACAGAGACAGAGAGAGGGAGAGAAAGACAAGAGATTGGAGAGAAAGACAGAACAGAGAGAGAGAGAAAGAGAGAGATTGGAGTGAAAAGACAGAGAGAAAGAGAGATTGGAGAGAAGACAGAGACAGAGAGATTGGAGAGAAAGACAGAGAGGGAGAGAGGGAGAGAGACAGACAGACAGACAGACAGACACAGAGTGCGCTGCAGTGGATTTGCTGCAGCATTCACGCAAAAATATAGCGCTGTGCAGTACTGTACTGAGACAGAGACAGAGAGAGACGAAAGTGATGGGGAACTAGGCCTGTAGAAGCCTGGGACTGGTAGTATTCAGCTCCCCCCCCACCCCCCACAACTCACAGATTTGGGAGAGCTTCCTTACAGTGCTCCTGCTTCTAACAATCACACCCAGCCATGGTGTCCCAGATCCCGGTCCCTGTACACACAGCCATGGTGTCCCAGATCCCGGTCCTGTACACACAGCCATGGGGTATGGTGCGACATGCACAGTGATATGGGCTGCCTACATGGCGATTGCTGGTGTTACAGCTGAGGTATGGTGCTGCACAGTGTGGCACTAGGTGGCTTACAGTGAGTATGGTGGCGTACAGTAGGGTATGGTGGTTGACAGTGGGGTATGGTGGCTGTACAGTGAGGTATGGTGGCTGACGTGGGTATGGGGCTCAGTGGTATGTGCTGTACAGTGAGGCGTCATGGATGCTGGACAGTGGGTATGGTGGCTGTAAGTGGATGGTGGCTGGACAGTGGGGTATGTGCTGTAACAGTGGGTATGTGCTGTACAGTGGGTAATGCTGGCTGCACAGTGGGGTTATGGTGGCTACAGTGGGGTATGGTGCTTACATGGTATGTGCTGCCAGTGGTATGGTGGCTGTACAGTGGGGTATGGTGCTGTACAGTGGGTATGGGGCGTACAGGGGTATGGTAGCTGCCACAGGGGGGCTATGCTACAATATACTCACCAGGGGGACTTACAGTTGATGGTAGCTGTACAGTGGGATTATAAACAGGCTGTTACAGTGGGGTTAATAAGGTGGCTGACAGTGGGTATGGGTGGCTGTACAGTGGTATGTGACGTACATGTGGTCAATGGCTAGTAAGATGGAGAATGTACTAACATGTATCTTGCCAACAGTGGTCTATTGGCTGTACGGGTGATTGGGACAGTGGTATGTGGCTCAGCACTGTGTATGGAAATGGGTACAGAATAATGGCTCGTAAATGTAGTGCTACAGTGGATACTGCAAGATGTCCCCAATCAGTAGCGCAGTTAGTGCTGAAGGGTTAGTGGACAGGTGGGGTATGGTGGCTTACCAGCAGGGTTATGGTAGGCTGTCACAGTGTTGTATAGGGCTCGTACAGTGGGGTATGGTGGCTGCACATGGTATGTGCGCTAGTGAACAGTGCGGTCATGTACTGTACAGGGGGTATGTAGCGCTCTGCACCCAGCAGGTATGGTGCTGGTACAGGGGTAAGTAAGCGTGCACACCAAAGTCGTTGTCTCATGTTTGAAACTCTAACATGTCCACGGGTACTGTGCTAATAGTGCGGCTAGGCTACAGGGGGATGGTGGCGCGGGATATGTGGCTGTACATTGGGTATGGTCTGTACCAGTGGTATGGTGGCTGTACAGTGGGGTATGGGCTGTACATCGGGTATGGGCTGTACAGTGGGGTATGGTGGTTACACTGTAAACAGTGTGGACTGGCTTACAGTGGGTAGGGTGCTTACAGTCGTCCCAAGCATCAGCCTGCCAACGTACTACACACATTCCATAATTCAACAGATACAGTTCTGTGTTCATTTTCGAGACGAAATCACTTGGCCGGGAGAAGAAATCAGCTGTATTTAAATAAACAGTATTTACCGAAAACCCAGTTACATAACAGGATAAAGCATCTAGGCCAGGCTGGGCTGCAACACCCAAAAAGGGGAATAGTGGATCAGGGTGATCTCTGTTAGCCGGACCAGAAACAGAACAGGGCTTGGCTGGATCACATGGTCACAGCATTCCTCAGGCCTAACAGTATTTAGTCCAAATTAGACTGAGGAGAGATGAGTCCTTCTTAAATCACACGCCAGAATCTTGAACAGCGTCCAAGCGTGCGGCCCAACACCCAATGAGTCAAAATCATGAAGCTAATCCCTGATGGTATCCTCAGTACAGGACAGGCCAGGACAGTGAGTCCAGGTGTGGATAACAATGAGACAAAAATGCACAACTAATATAACAGTTGGGTGGTGATGGTGATGATGAAGAGTATTCTGAAAGAGAAGGTTGCATCATCATCACTGTAAATAGAACCCTGCTGTAGCTTCATGTTGTGTTCCACCAGCCAGGCCCTGTTGAGCAACCACACACGTCTATTAGCCAATCAACAGCTCTGTGCTGTCGTGTCCTGGCCGTGTGTGTGTGTGTGCTGTGTGTGTCGTGTGTGTGTGTGTCGTTGTGTGTGTTTGATTGTGCTGTGGTGTGTCATGTGTCGTGTTGTGTGTGGTGGAGCATGGTTCGTGTGATGAATGTAACGAGAGAATAAGTGCTGTAAAAGTGGCCAACTGAATAATACACGACAACGAACCGTAACATGAGTGAAAGATGGTAAGTGTGGTAGCCAATTTGTGCATACAGTATAGAGTTAAGAGTGTGTGTGTGTGTAAGAGGATATGTGTAAGTGGATAGAGTACAGTATAGAGTTAAGAGTGTGTGTGTACTGTATGTGTCAGACAAAATGCTAACATGACTGGACATGTATTTCTCCCATTTTACAGACAGCCATGCTCCCTGAAAGGTGTGGTCCACATTTAGCACGTATTTAGCCACAGCTATCTGGTTTCACGACACCGGGATGGTACCGCAGCGCTGGCGCCAAGGAGACGGGTCACCGGGGAAGGACACACGACTCAGGAGCTCTGGACGTTGCATTCTCGTAACCAAGGGCCCGGCCAGGGGCCAAGAAGGAGGTTCCTATAAAAACACAGTTGTTTTTACAGATGGGGTCCGACAGGGGCCAGAGTGGGGGGAACCGGAGAGGGGCGAGGGTGCTATATTGGCCTGTTGCTTGGCGTACTGCGGAGGGAGAGATAGGATGTTTTGATTCAGGTTTAATTTGGGATGAGTAAACATCCTATGGTCCAGCCACTCAGGGATGTGATGTAAGGAAGGACCCCTGGGTTAAGGTAGGTAGCCTCTGTCCTGCCGGTCACAAACACAGGAAGAATAAGGTGACTGGACAGCCACATGGTAGGCTTAAAATGTCATCAGTCACACACACCATGTGTCATCATATGACGCAGGATTTGTTTACACCTTTGAGTAATACTCCCTTATCAACAGCAGTACCATGGACAGCTCGCTGTTCCAACACCTTTCAGTTCTTCTGATCCAAACACGCTTTCATGTCAGTCAACATCATCATTCATCAGACTTTTGATGTTTGTTTACAGACCAGCTCACAATGATGTCATTCAATCTGCAATGACAGCCATGTGGTTTATAACTCAACATCATGAATGTAATTCAAAGCACAGCAATCTAATCTATTTATGTAGTGAGAGGGAATCCAAAAAAGGGAAAGCAGTAGCGTTGACTTCCTGGCAGCTCCTTGTGACATAACATGCCTGTCCTGCTAGCTGTCATCTGAGCAGCACTGGAAATCTCTCTCCACTGGTGTTCCATCACCACAGACAGCACTTAGCTAACCCCGCCAACTTGCTCATGTCCTGGACTTAACGGCAGGCTTCATGGAAGAGATGTGCTGACGTAAGCAGAGAGAGGTAGATAGGACGCGAGCTAGGCAGACAGGGAGACAGAGGCACGGGCACCAGCTGAAATATGAGTCAGCACATAGGACAGAAGAGGAGAGGGGAGAGGGTAGGAGGGATGTGCTATCTAAGCATTGGTTAAAGAGGATCAAAGTTTAGTGCCCATACACAGAGATGTGAGCTAGTGATATGGCTGTTGATCTCAACTCTAAATAGCCTACCAGTTATGCATTGCGCCCATCAACAATAACAATCTCTCGACTAATTCTTAGTGACAAGAAGAGAGCAGCGGTGTCGATCCGGTGCTTTTAAAGGGGTTGCATAAGACCTTTAGTGGCCGAGCAGCAGCTTTGATGCGGTGTATGCCCAGTCTTTGTTTATGTAATAGTACTCCAACACAAAGTTCATGTAAGAATCCTCAGGCACAACCAGCAACGTGTAACAAGTGTGTGCAGTATACTGTAATTCTGCACAGTATGTGTGTACAGATGTAGGATCTTCATTTGATCACCCTGTCGCAGGAGAACTTTCCTGCACTGCAGGAAATGTTAAACTTGTAGTGTATGTAAGTTTAAAAGGCTTCTGAAGTTTCCACTTGAAAATTTGAGACTTGACTTTCCCGTATGAAAAATGTACCAATGCCCACAAAAATGTCCATTATTTATAATCCACATTTCCTTGTTGCTGCAGGATTATTTTCCTGCTGTAGCAAACTGTCTCAAATTAAAATCCTACATGCATGTGCCCAGATAGCAGTGTGTCCGCATGGCTGGATCACGGCACCACTAGTCAATAGTCCCGCCCAGGCGAGCGCTGTGTGTGTGTCTGTGTGTTTGTGCACCTGCACACGAGGGGACAGATGGTCCTATGGCCCAGTGTGTGTGTTTATATGTCCCTCTGTAATCTCCCAGAGGGGGTTAATGGAGGCCTCTTGACGGAGGGACACTGTGGGAGAGACAGGCTAGCTGGATGGATGGAGCTACATCCTCTCTCTCTCAATCTCTCTCAGCAGCCTAACCAACCTGAAGCACAAACACAGGGCTCAGCAGTCAGCATATCCTTCATGGAAACGGTTGACTAGATAAAACAAGCCTGAACAGGAGAGGAGGCTGGCTGGCTGGCTGGCTGGCTGGCTGGCTGGCTGCGTGACGCTGAAGAGAAGTGCTGAGCCATCAGGTCTGTCAGAGCTGAGTGATGGACTTCATAAAGACAGAGGAGACAAATGACTGGACTCTGCTCTCCAACAATTCCCTGTCATTCCTAGAACGCCATGCACCAAGCCGATCCATCGATTACCTCAGTTGAGCTTAGTCAGATCTACCACTGTGTTCTCTCCTTCCTGTAGCGATTCACATCCTTCTGTCAGCAGCCCACAGGAACGCAAACCCAGCAGCACATTGCAGGCCATCAATATGCATTTCACCGGACTGGAGTATCAGTGCACATGGATCTGTAGTCTAACTACAGCCTTGCTGCTGTATCCTTCCCTTAACTCACTAAACACACATTTTAATTAGAGCCCTGCCTTTAACACTAAGGGAACAAGTATTCCTGGTGTATACCATAGAGCCTGGGTGAGGACTGTAATACCCTGTTAGCTATGCAATAAACTCCTGCCATGTTCATGTTGCCTCTGTAATGAAGCAGGACTATTAGCACTCCCCTCATCCCTGCTTCTTTCATTCATTAAATCCAGGGTGTCTCACTTCATCTGTATGTGATGGCATAGGCATCAGCTTTAACCGAGAGAGAGAAATAGAGAGGCTATATGACCATACTCAGAGAGAGAGGAGGGGAGAGGGATCCATTTTCCTGCTGTGTAGCTAGTGACAAAAGGGGGAAAGGAGAGCAGAGAGGGAGAAGGGCAAAGTGGAGGTTTTGCCTACGTAAACAGAAAAAAGTCARACGGCGAAGATGGTGAGAGGTGATGCATGAGTTGACTGTCTCTGTGTGTATTCCTGAGGGTGGGAGCAGAGGGAAGGAAGACAGAAAGACAAGAGGGAAGCAGCCGGAGGGGAGGAGAGAGAGATGCACAAGAGGAAGAGAGATCCTGTGCCTGACTGTACCCGGACCCATAGGAATAATACACCAACAGAACATGCCTGGTTTCTGCTTCACCTCCAGGTAGTGTGTGTGTGTGTGTTTGTGTTTGTGCCAGCTCCACCTCCTACCCTGGGGGTTCTGAGTGACAGGTAGGGTGGGGTCATAACTTCATGTCCCCCAGAAAGGCCCTGAAGCTGGGGCAGATTGATGAATGAAAGACCCCTGCCCCCCCATCATACACTGGGTTGTAAAGTGCACCCACCACAACAGCTATCAAACCCATCATAGCTTACATCATTTGTGACCCGTTTCAAGAAGCTAGCCGTATGTCGCACGTTATGAGAATGCAATTTATATGTTTTTTTGGGCAGAAATGCCTTCTGGAACATGTGAACTTTCATGTGTCTTAATAACAAACTTGTATGCCATCTGTAAATACGAATACAATTGTTAAATTATGAGAATAGTTGCTTTAATCATGGAAAAAGACAGGAACCTTCCCACTAGCCATGAYTGGCTGAGATAATGGATGGGCTGGACATGCTGAGAGAAGAGTTTGGATTGGTCTGCCATGTAGCAGGCTTCTGTCTATAACATGAGCTGCTCAGTATGTGTAGATAATCATTGCTACTGTGGCTTTTTGAAAGATATAACRTTWGCCATRGAGAACTGCAAAAGTGTTGCTACTGCTCTCAACAACAATGCTGCCYKGAATTTAGCAGGCGCTATCAACAAAGATCAGTGGGAAAAAGTTGTAAAGGACTACTTCCTGCACACGGTCAGTGTGAACCGGAGTGACTTGACACAACGGACCAAACAAGCTGTAGCTAGCTACAAATCAAACGGAAAAGACACGCTGCCGTGAAGCATTCAYCCATGTATACAGGTAAGAGTCTAGCTACATTTTCAGTTTTATACATTTCTAATTGTTACAGAAAAYCATTTTCATTGCAAGTTAAAGTGTACTTTTAGATATCTAGCAAACGTTGCATRTRTGATCTGTGTAGTAATATTATCTGTACAGTGAATTCAGAAAGTATTCACACCCCTTGAATTTTCCCACATTTTGCTATGTTACAGCCTTATTATAAAATGGATTWWAAAAAATWWAAAAATCCTCAGCAAACTACACACAATACCCTATAATGACTAAGCAGAAAAGGTTTTAAARAATGTTTGCAAAATTATAAAAAATAAAACCTTATTTATATAAGTATTCAGACCCTTTGCTATGAGACTCGAAATTGAGCCCAGGTGCATCCTGTTTCCATTGATCATCCTTGAGATGTTTCTACAACTTGATTGGAGTTCACCTGTGGTAAATTCAATTGATTGGACATGATTTGAAAAGGCACACACCTGTCAATATAAGGTCCCACAGTTGACATTGCATGTCAGAGCAAAAAACAAGCCATGAAGTTGAAGGAATTGTGCTTAGAGCACCCAGCTGTGGGGATGTTTTTCAGCGGCAACAACAGGGAGACTAGTCAGGATTGAGGTAAAGATGAACGGAGCAAAGTACAGAGAGATCCTTGATAAAAACCTGCTCCAGGGCTCTAAGGACCTCAGACTGGGGCGAAGGTTCACCTTCTAAGCACACAGCCAAGACAACGCAGGAGTGTCTTCACCACAGCCAGAGCCCGGACTTAAACCTGATCGAACATCTCTGGAGAGACCTGAAAATAGCTGCGCAGCAACGCTCGCAGTCCAACCTGACAGAGCTTGAGAGGATCTGCAGAGAAGAATGGGAGAAACTCCCCAAATACAGGTGTGCCAAGCTTGTAGTGTCATACCCAAGAAGACTCGAGGCTGTAATCGTAGCCAAAGGTGTAAAAACAAAGTACTGAGTAAAAGGTCTAAATACTTATGTAAATACACAAATATGCAAGTAACCATTTCACTGTACCGTTTATACCTTCTGTATCCTGTGCATATGACAAATAAACATTGATTTTATTTGATATAGTGTGAAGAACAACATGACCTGCACCAAAGTCAAATTAGGATATAGGCCAACTACTACTTTCACCACTTTTAGTCTTGAAATCTTTGGTTGTTTACTACACTACCTTACTCACTCTGTTTAACACATGGCCTCACATGTGAATCCTTAAAGAAATGGGTGGAGTTTAAGAGGGTGTGAACGATGCTGAATAGGTGTAGATAAACAAGAGATCTACAGTAGGTGTGCCTAAAACATTCAATGTCCATTTTCTCAAAAGTAGGGTTACAAGTTTATCAACTTTCAAAACAGAATTACCTTCCCATTGTTCCTCAACTGCAGTGTATGATATACCATTTTGTAGCTCTGAGTCTCTACTTTAATCTAATGTAAAAAACATAATTTCAAATGTTGCTACATGAAACAGAATTGAGGCAGTCGGTCACAATTATTTTTGTTAGCCTACAGCAAAGGGAAGATGCCATACTGACACCAGAAATGACTCATCACTAGGCTAAACCCTACAATCTCAGAGCAAGGCTGTTGCTGAAAAACCTTGAGAAAGCTCAGAATAAACAACTTTCTGGGTATTTAGAAAGGAGGAGATTAGTGGAGTGACCACATTCAGAGCCCCCGTTCATTTTCAGAAGGATACAATTTTTTGTCCACGAGGTCTTTGGTTCTGTTGAATTACGTCAGTTGGAGACAATTTAGATTTGAGAAATGGTTCATTCATAGACTGAGACCGGCAAAGCTTGTTTATCTCTGTCATTTGAGACGTGAAAACTTTCAWGAGCATTATATACAGTTGAAGTCGGAAGTTTACATACACCGTAGCCAAATCCATTTAAACTCAGTTTTTCACAATTCCTGACATTTAATCCTAGTAAAAATCCCCTATCTTAGGTCAGTTAGGATCACCACTTTATTTTAAGAATGTGAAATAACAGAATAATAGTAGAGAGAATKATTTATTTCCGCTTTTATTTCTTTCATCACATTCCCAGTGGGTCAGAGGTTTACATACACTCAATTAGTATTTGGTAGAATTGCCTTTAAATTGTTTAACTTGGGTCAAACGTTTCGGGTAGCCTTCCACAAGCTTCCCACAATAAGTTGGGTGAATGTTGGCCCATTCCTCCAAACAGAGCTGGTGTAACTGAGTCAGGTTTGTAGGCCTCCTTGCTCGCACATGCTTTTTCAGTTCTGCCCACAAATGTTCTATAGGATTGAGGTCAGGGCTTTGTGATGGCCACTCCAATACCTTGACTTTGTTGTCCTTATGCCATTTTGCCACAACTTTGGAAGTATGCTTGGGGYCATTGTTCATTTGGAAGACCAATTTGCGACCAAGCCTTAACTTCCTGACTGATGTCTTGAGATGTTGCTTCAATATATYCACATACTTTTCCTGCCTCATGATGCCATCTATTTTGTGAAGTGCACCAGTCCCTCCTGCAGCAAAGCACCCCCACAACATGATGCTGCCACCCCCGTGCTTCGCGGTTGGGATGATGTTCTTCGGCTTGCAAGCCTCCCCCTTTTTCCTCCAAACATAATGATGGTCATTATGGCCAAACAGTTCTATTTTTGTTTCATCAGACCAGATGAACATTTCTCCAAAAAGTATGATCTTTGTCCCCATGTGCAGTTGCAAACCGTAGTCTGGCTTTTTTATGGCGGTTGTGGAGCAGTGGCTTCTTCCTTGCTGAGCGGCCTTTCAGGTTATGTCGATATAGGACATATTTTACTGTGAATAGGTACTTTTGTACCTGTTTCTTCAAGCATCTTCACAAGGTCCTTTGCTGTAGTTCTGGGATTRATTTGCACTTTTCGCACCAAAGTACATTCATCTCTAGGAGACAGAACACGTCTCCTTCCTGAGCGGTATGACGGCTGCATGGTCCCATGGTGTTTATACTTGCGTACTATTGTTTGTACAGATGAACGTGGTACCTTCAGGCGTTTGGAAATTGCTCCCAAGGATAAACCAGACTTGTGGAGGTCTACAATTCTTTTTCTGAGGTCTTGGCTGATTTCTTTTGATTTTCCCGTGATGTCAAGCAAAGAGGCACTGGATTTGAAGGTAGGCCTCGAAATACATCCACAGGTACACTTCCAATTGACTCAAATGATGTCAATGAGCCTATCAGAAGCTTCTAAAGCCATGACATAATTTTCTGGACTTTTCCAAGCTGTTTAAAGGCACAGTCAACTTAGTGTATGTAAACCTCTGACCCACTGGAATTGTGATACAGTGAATTATAAGTGAAAAAATCTGTCTGTAATCAATTGTTGGAAAAATGACTTATGTCATGCACAAAGTAGATGTCCTAAGCGACTTGCCAAATATATAGTTTGTTAACTAGTTTGTTAATTTCTTGTTAACAAGAAATGTGTGGAGTGGTTAAAAAATGTATGTAACCTTCCGACTTCAACTGTAGTATTCATAAAAATAATATTCAACATTTCTTGAATTCTTTGAGAAGCCACATGGAGGACCTAAATCTTAGAAAGTGAAACAAGATGAGGGCGTGCATCTCGTGCGCTGAAAACCACCACGACTCTTTTTAGCCAACATGCAGAAGCATACTAACTAGGCCTAATACCGGGCCATTTGGCMTCCCAGTCCAAACCAAATACCAGCGCCATCTTTCCCACTTCATCTCCAGCTGGGTACTGGTAACCCTATTTTCAGAGTCTAGCTTTTGCAATAAAATGTTGTGCCTTTCTCCAAGCAATGTCACTGAAAGAGACCATGACGATGATGATGCCTATAAACCCCCAAAGCACTTCAGCCTAAAAAATGTCAAGACATTCTAAATTCATGTAGCCCGATAACGTCCTGCACAGAGATGTTTGGAGAAAATCTGATACCTTGCTCCCTGACTTTTTCCCCTTAGTCTTCTACACTTAACAAAAATATAAAGGCAACATGCAACAATTTCAATGATTTTACTGAGTTACAGTTCATATAAGGAAATCAGTCAATTGAAGTAAATTCATTAGGCCCTAATCTATGTATTTCACATGACTGGGAATACGGATATGCATCTGTTGGTCACAGAAACCAGTCAGTATCTGGTGTGACCACCATTTGCCTCATGCAGCGCAACACATCTCCTTCGCATAGAGTTGATCAGGCTGTTGATTGTGCCCTGTGGAATTTTGTTCCACTCCTCTTCAATGGCTGTGAAAAATTGCTAGATATTGGTGGGAACTGGAATATGCTGTCGTACACGTCGATCCAGAGCATCCCAAACATGCTCAATGGGTGACATGTCTGGTGAGTATGCAGGCCATGTAAGAACTGGGACATTTTCAACTTCCAGGAATTGTGTACAGATCCTTGCGATATGGGGCCGTGCATTATCATGCTGAAACATGGGGTGATGGCGTTGGATGAATGGCATGACAATGGGCCTCAGGTTCTCGTCACTGTATCTCTGTGCATTAAAATTGCCATTGTTAAAATGCAATTGTGTTCATTGTCCGTAGCTTATGCCTGCCCATACCATAACCACACCGCCACCATGGGGCACTCTGTACGGCCTCACAACACTGACATCAGCAAACCGCACGCCCACACGACGTCATACATGTGGTCTGCGGTTGTGAGGCCAGTTGGACACACTGCCAAATTCTCTAAAACGACGTTGGTTCATTTCTTATGGTAGAAATGAACATKAAATTATCTGCCAACAGCTCTGGTGGAAACTCCTGCAGTCAGCATTCCAATTGCACACTCCCTCAAAACTTGAGACATCTGTGGCATTGTGTTGTGTGACAAAACTGTACATTTTAGAGTGACCGTTTATTGTCCCGAGCAATAAACTGTGTAATGATCATGCTGTTGAATCAGTTTCTTGATTACCATACCTGTCAGGTGGATGGATTATCTTGGCAAAGGAGAAATGCTCACTAACAGGGATGTAAACAAATGTATGCACAAAATTGGAGCGAAATAAGCCTTTTGTGAGTATGGAAAGTTCATATGATCTTGTATTTCAGCTCATGAAACATGGGACCAACACTTTAAATGTTGCGTTCATGTTTTTGTTCAGTGTCTTATCAAACATTCAGCTGGACCCTAACCCAGCGAGTGTCCTGCTGCGATAGATTATTCTTCCTATGCATCCTTCCTCCTCAGAGGGGTATCATTTAACACAGTGAAAAGAAGGCTGTGTGTCTGGAGAAAAGACCTGCGACACGGGCGTCTGGTCTCTCATCCTGTCTGTCAGACGATTGGCTTTCCAGGCCGATCCTCTCTAAGGGAACACAGAATTAAGCTGGCATGGAGACTGGCACGGACACTTCCTGTGTGTCATCTCAGTCACATGTTCAAATCAGGGAATAATTCAGAAAAGATGTGACACTGAATGACAAGACAATCCGTTTAAAGAGGAATATGAAGTGTGTGTAATCCATTGAGAGATGCTAACCTGGTTGTGTCTCCACTCATCATAATCAGCTTTGCACACACTACAGTCTCCCAATTCAGGATTTCCCTCTAAACTCTTCAAAATGAATCAAATCTCAGATCGGTTCAGGATGGAAGAATAWCCTATTAGAAATGCATGGATGGCGTCTTTATCTACACGGGTGGCGAATTCACTGACTTCTCTTGAATGTTACCAAAATATCCACAGAAACAATGTAGCCTACATTAGCAGCAGTACCTTGAAACACTGTGTCACTGTGGAATTCCCTCATTGTTTTCAGTTAGCTAGAGAAACATTGACTGTAATATTTACTTGAGATGCATCCAGGGAATAAAGAGATGAAGAGCTGATTTGAAAGTGCACACAGTGGAGAATGGCCAAACTGACAGAGAAGTGCTAAGGGCTGCCAGAGAGAGAAAAGGGAAAGTTTAGTTTCCCAGCGAACCCTAAAGGAGGTGGGAGGAGCTGGGTGTTGGGTGAATATAATCAAGCCTTCTTTTAGAAGACAGTGTTTAGAGCCATCCCCTTCACACTGCTAGAAGGGAAAACAAACCATACACAACCAATCACAGACACACATTCCTCTTCCCCGCCACCCACACTAGCCTGTATAAGGGCGGTGATGATGGACAGTGTGTGTAGCAGGCATGGACTGACAGTCAGTCAGACAAGCTGCGTTCTGTCATTTCATCGCCTCTAGATTAGGGGGGTCCACTAATTACAAAGGGCAGCGCCGGAGGCTGCAGAAAGGCTCAACTACAAGTCTACTGACTAATCCATACATGAACTGGACCTCTTCCTGTCTGACACCCCCAGCCCTGTCAAGCTCCCCTAAACTACAGAACAGATTCAGAACAGTTGGGGGCCTCCGGTTTATTTCAGAAATCCTACTAATAACATGAGATTATGTACAAAGAGCAGTTTTACAAGAGCCATTAAATGAGGTGTTAATCAAGTTGGGATTACGTTCCTTGAAAGGGTCCAGTATTGGTGTAAGAGGGTTCTGTTTTGATGAAAGGATTATTTATGGGAAACAGTGTTTTGCGGTAACAGCACCATGTAAATAACAGAATGTAACAGAATGCTAACATGCACGGTGGAATAGCTAAATGGCGACTCCAGGTTGGCATGCAAGCTAGTACAGTATCTTATTGTCCTTCACAATGTTTGTTGGTTGATCTGAGTTACTGTTCCTTAAGGTGGTAATTTATGCATTCTCTCCTACAACCGCATATTTAGTCAGAAGAATAGGTGTTAATGCCAGCAGTGCAGAGATAGGAGCCAACAAACACCTATAACACATGACAATGTCTGTGCTCACTCACGTAGCCTGAAAGACAAAGGAAGACACAAACTATTCTAAACTCTACAGAGCCACTTTAACAACAGGTCTGTTCGATTCCCTCCAYGGTGGTACCATAACAGCAGTCCCAGACTGGAAAGCATTAGGGACACCTTTCCCTTTGTTAATGCTGATGTCCAAGTCATCGTTGGGTCACATGTGGTGCATAAAAACCACGTCGCCAAAGCCATCTCTCTGTGAAGACGAGGGAGGAAGATGGAGCTGGGTTCAGCAGCTGAACAATGATAAGACACTCACTCACACGCCGACAGGCAAATCAAATCCAATCAAATTAGAATTTGTCACGTGCGCCGAATACAATGGGTGTAGACTTTACTGTGAGATTCTTGCTTATGAGTTAAAAAATAATAAAAAGAAAAATAGTAACACAAGAGGAATAAAATACACAAGAATAAAGCTATATACAGGTAGTAGCAGTACCAGGTCAATGTGCAAGGTTACGAGGTATTTTAGGTAGATATATACATCAAGGCAGGGTAAAGTGACTAGAATAGATCAAAATAAGAGTAAAATAAAGAACGGAGTAGCAGCAGCATATGATTAGTGTAAAAGTGTGTGTGTATGTGGGTGTGTGTGCGTGTGTGTTGTGTCGGTATGCGTGTGTGTGTGTATATGTGGATGTGTGTGGGTTTTGTGTCAGAGTGTCAGTGTAGTGTGTGTGAGTGTGTATACAGTGTGTGTAGATGTATATATAGTCTTGTGAATGTGCATAGAGTCAGTGCAAGATAGGGTCAATGCAGATATTCCGGGTAACCATTTAATGAACTATTTATCAGTCTTATGGCTATTTAGAAGTCTTAAGGCTTTGGGGTAGAAGCTGTCTCGGAGCCTGTTGGTCCGGTCAGGAGCAGAGAGAACAGTCTATGGCTCGGGTGGTTGGAGTCTTTGGAAATTTCCCGGGCCTTCCTCTGACTGCCTGATATAGAGATCCTGGATGGCAGGGAGCTCGGCCCCCGTGATGTACTGGGCTGTCCACATCACCCTCTGTAGCACTTTGCGGTCGAGGGCGGTGCATTTGCCATACCAAGCAGTGATGCAGCCAGTCAAGATTCTCTCAATGGTGCAGCTATAGAAATGTTTGAGGATCCGAAGGCCCATGCCAAATCAGGCACTGAGCCCTGGTCCCAGTGGAGAAACTAACTAGCCCAATTCATCCATATCTAAGACAGAGGCCCCGAGAGAGTGAGCTATTGAGCAGAAGAGGCAGGGAAGAGCCAGGGGACAAAGGAACGCTGCTTATTTATTACACTATTAAAGCTAACCGCACTAGCTAGCTACTGTGTGTTCGCGCACTGCTACCGGAATGGCTGATATAYTAGCTAGCAGCTAGCATGCAGCCCTAACCTCACAGCGGGATTACCATATGAAAGCAGGGCTGATTGAAAAACAAATAACTCAAATCAAATCAAATGTTATTAGTCACATGCGCCGAATACAACAGGTGTAGACGTTAGAGTGAAATGCTTACTTACGAGCCTCTAACCAACAGTGCAGTTTAAAAAAAAATACAGATAAGAATAACAGATAAAAGTAACAAGTAACTAAAGAGCAGCAGTAAAAAATAACAATATATACAGGGGGGTGCCGGTACAGAGTCAATGTGCGGGGSCACCGGTTAGTTGAGGTAGTATGTACATGTAGGTAGAGTTATTAAAGTGACTACGCAAAGATGACAACAGAGTGTGTCATAGAGATTGCATCATCTGTGGATCTGTTGGGGCGGTATGCAAATTGGAGTGGGTCTAGGGTTTCTGGGAAGATGGTGTTGATGTGAGCCATGACCAGCCTTTCAAAGCACTTCGTGGCTACAAATACCCTTCTGCTTATGCATGAGTAGCCAGGGATTATAGGATCATGCTAATATTTAGGATGTGTCTATCTGCTATTAAGCCTAACCTTTACCAAATAGCCTAGCCTAAATACATGAGAGTGGATCCAATAACAGTAACGATTTGGCATACACAAAACAAGAATCTTGATAAGATTGCTGACTTTTTGAACTCCAAGTGGCTAGATTCTAATTTCCAAGACTAAACCAGTGGGAAATGTTATATTCTGGTACACAATTTCTAACCTTGCTAACTTGAGTGAAGGACAGTCCTTGCCAAGGCTTTGTGTGGCCTGCCCTGCCTCAACCCATCATTAGTGAGATGGGATAGGAGCAGCTGGTTTAGCGGCCGTGTTATGGACTAGAGGGTTGACAGGGGCAGGGATCTGGGGGCCCAGCCTAACACAATTACCCCCCTCACAGTCAAACATTAATGAGATGAGCCCCAACTGGCCGAGCGTGCCTGGGATGGTGCAAATCTACACTAAAACTAATTTTACCACTTAGGTCCCTCCTGGGAGGTGGAAACTAGGCTCGGATCAGCAAGAGATTTGCTCCAAAATGGCTCCAACCTCCTAGAAACTGGGATTCTAGACAGCTAATCTACATGGATGGTTGAGCCGCCTAAATGCATTAGACACCATTAAAAGCACAGAGGGAACTGGGGACAATGGTTCCAAAATTCCCTCCAAAATGTGAGCCTATCCTGGGCCTACCTTCTAAAGAAATGGAATTGGTCATACAAGGGCTTGCAAGAGTGGGGGACTATGAAGAATGGAACATAGACATGTGGAGCTAGAGACCTGACACCCACTATTGATACACAGGGTTGAGTGTTGAGTGTAAAGCCTTCGTGATGGAGGAAGTGCTGAGCACTTCATCAATACGTATGAAAGCTCTCTAGTATTAATGGCGTGCTCAGGAGAATGACAAGCATCCTTCCTGCATGTCTTGGGCCACATCTGTGTTTATTGCAGGCCCATAAGTCACTGGGCTCAGCTAMGGTTGCCTCTCCAAACCGCTGTCTTCTCCATGGTAACCTAACACCCCGATAATGGCCTGGGCTCGACCTGCATTACGTAAAGCACTCCATTGATCTCGATGTCTCCGCAGGGCAAAAATCAGAATCTGAGAGCCTGGTGGTGTACACACACAGCCTATAGTGACCTCGGGACTGTGGAGAAGGACGGTAGCTGGAACTGCAGCATGGAATCCTACTACACTGTCCATGTCACGCCACAAACAACTGCTGGATATCAGGAGGACCTTCACTTGGTCTTGACTAAGATGTTAACCCTTCATGGAGCAGTAAATCCTGGCTGAACATTTCGCCAGACATTCATTGGAGTCATTGGAGACGTCAACAGGAAACAGACTGTAGACATGAATAAAAATCACTCTGTTGAACCGATATGTTCTCCTCTCACCATCCCCCCACATTTCCACCAAAGCCCCCCAATCAAAAGCTTTACAGCCTGCTACTCCAACCGTCTGACGGGCCTGTTTAACCCAAAACCACTGTGGTGAAGTCATAAGACACCCCAGAGGTAATTATGAGGAGGCTTGGTGCTGTCATGGCCATGTATAATTAGAGAGTAGGGTCATGGGGCGGCATGGTTCCAAACTGGAGGAATTTCCTCCTTGTTCAAGGTCACAAGCGGAGGAGAGCTAATTTAGAAACGGGGAGATTCTATAGAAGGGCTCCTGGAAAACTGTGTCGTTCGTTACAGGTTGGTTGACTCAGAAAGACGATGCATCAAATATTTAGCTCAATGCAATATAACTGAAGAGCAAAGACAGCAAGAAGGCTATTCCATCAAATTTTCCGGATTGGATCGTTTTGTGGAAAACCTGGTCCCCCAGAGAGTTTGAGAGAGGGTTATCCGACACCCAACCGGATACAGAGATTACATCTAGGGACAGGAAGACACAACCATAACCGATATATCTTGCATACAAATGCAGGTCTCAAAAACACAATCAGGAAAGAGGGCGCACCATTACACCAATGTCCAATGTGCCTAGTAACTCACCAGACAGGGCCTTTCATCACAGTTCTCTTACATTACCCCAGTGTGAACACGTTCCATCTCTGCACTTATACTGGGAGGCATTGAATCATGGATGCAAATATCCAAGCCTGCCAGCGCTAATACTAGAACACACTAAATGTAATTCTAAACTTTTCAGGGCTCAGATGAGCGCATGTATGTGCAACCCTGAATACAGAACTAGCTACAGCTGACTTCATGCACCAATCAGATGGCTCCGAGCGGGCTGCTGTAGACACACAGCCTAGCATGCTGGCTGGGATGGATGACCTATATTTACATGAATATTATGTCTGGAGTTCTGAGGCTGGACAGAGTTCACTGGCCCCTTTCAGCTGAGCCTGTGTTTTGGCTACTAGGCTACACCCATGGGTCGATGGCATCGGTGTCTCTCCATCAGAGGTCACTGTTGTTGGGATATGGGACAGTAACCAGGGAAAAAGCAGTGACCTGGATGCAGCAATGTCCCCCAGCCGAAGGCCATCCATCCACTGTATCCTACCTCCTAATGAACCGGAATCAGGCCGAGAATAGTTACTAAAGGCACAACATTTAAACACACAAAAAGCAGGCTTGTTATATAAGTATGCGTTGCGATGATGACGTTGTTAACCCTATCAGTCCCGAGACCCAAGCAAAAATCGACTTTTCATTTATCTGCATGTTCAGCCCCTTATATTTAGCCTCACACCGAAGTGTTTTCTTTTCAGGACAACAAGGGTTACAAGTAGAACACAAAACAATGTGGCATAAATAGTTTCGCATTCAAGAGTTTTATTGACAAATGTCAACAGCAACAAAAGGTTCTGCCAAAGCAAAAACCGGATCAAAATTAATTCATATGAACGCTGTAAGTACAGAAATAGTTTGCTCACTGGGAAATGAATATCCAACTAGTCAGTGAAAACTGTGTGGAGTTTGTGACAGCAACTACAGTATGTGAGCTTATTACTGTATTATAGACACTATGTCCTGGGATTTACTGTGTAGAAGAACCCCTTTCCTTCTAATGACTAATGTAGCTGGTGAGTGTCACAGAGCTAAACATGTGCGTGTTCGTAAGAGTCCTAGCTTTCCATAGATCACTTTTAACAGTTTATAGCTCAAATCATTTGGACTCTAGAGACATTTTTGTAAAAAGGCCTGGCCCCGTGCACCTTGTCTCACAAGCACCCCTCTAGCTCAGCCCCCGTCTATCACGCAGACTAATGTATCTACGGATGCAGAAGAAATAGACCAATCCAATGGTGCAACCCATTAGTCTGTAGCTCAAACACACAATGTTTAAAAGGGGTGAGAAGTCCAAACCGCGCCAGGGTTACGGTGGGACTCATTGGGTTAAAAGGGGATGGAAATAGAGCCGTTTGTGTCAGAAGAAAACCAAGGGAGACAGAAAGAGCTGAGGAGTGCACAAGATAGCAATCTCTTGATAGGGGGTACTGAGGGGGTATACTGTCAGTACGTTTTGATTGGATTTGTGTAAAACCAGATTGTTCCGTCATATGGGGAGGAAGAGATGATAAGCCAATTGTAAACTGTAGGCTTGATGCAGTGATTATGCAGTGGCTCCCGGAATAGAATCCTCCCTTTGTGTGGATTACAGCCACAGTCTGCACAGAATATCTCCCCCAGAAGCCAAGTGTTTGGAGTAGAAACACCAACGTTGCATAAATACCACATTTGAACCGCAGCTATACATTGATATTAGAACAAGGAGATTAGTTGTGTAGAAAGACAGATTTACCAGAAGCTCAAATGCCAGCGCACTGATATGAGGTGGAAATGTGTACAATGCAGGAGATCCAGCAAACGGGGGGTTTAATAGCGAAAAGGTATCTTTCAAAATGTTGAGTCCAATGTCCTAACAAAACAAACAGGAAAAACAGAGAATTCAATCATCCCTTAATGGCTAGACCTTTGTTTTACATTAATCTTTTACAGGCACACAGAGCCCAGTGGATTAGCCACTTGAGCCTACAACGCGAACATAATCTATCCTTATCTTGCCTCTGTCCGTCTGTAGTTAGCCTAGCTACAGTATGTAGTCATGCTATAGGGTGGTCACAGTCTCCTCGTAATGTGGTGACGATAGCAGAGCTCCTGATCTATCCACTTAGACATTACAGCCATTGTCATGGCAGAGTCGCCCTAATTCTGATTCCAGCACTCTCTCTGCCTGTAACGATTCACATCCCCGGTTGTTACGGCATTCAGTAAGGAGGGTTTACGAGAATACACAAAGAAAACAATTCACTATTTGTGGTTTAAAATAGGCAGGATACAAGAGCCAGTACAGGTCATCCTGAAAGTCAAGTCGATGTTATGCCACGTTCTCCTAACACGTCAGCCAGCCTGGGAGAATGAAAGAGTAGCAGCAGAGATGGAAAAGTGAGAGGAGAACTGCGTCTGACCTTGTTTCTGGGCATCTGCGGTGCCTGATAGGCTCCGGAACTGAAGATATTGAGATCAATTAAAAGCAGAGCTGCTGCAATCAATGGGAGTCTGACAGGTCCGGTGCTCATCAGACGGCCGGGAGGGAGAGGGGCTCAGTATTAGTTAGCTCCCCACACACACACACACAGACAGGCAGGCTGGCAGACAGGGGCATCAGAGCAGCTCCAGATCCAGCCAGGCTCCAGAGAGTGACTGACTGTGTGCCCTAGCCCGGCCCAGTGCCTCTGGCACGGGGGGAGGATGGAGAAGGACGGGGTGCCAACTGCTGGGTGCTGAAATAGTAGGCCAGCTGGGTGTTTCCGCAGGTGAGGACACACAGAACGTTGGCGCCAGGGGCACCAATCATCGCCACGGGCAACAATCATCGCCAAGGGCACCAATTAGGAACTGTTGACTGCTCGTGTCTTAATTAACTAGGAGGGTTCCCACGGTAACGGCACTTCCTTTGGGTGTGTGCTGTCTGTGTACAGTCGAGTGGGACACAGAGGTCTCTAAATCGAAGACTCTGCTCTGCTATTGGGAGAGTCACTCTCCTATTCACTTTTATCCACATCTCTCACAAAGCAGTGACATTCACCAGCGTCTGAAGCTCTCTGTGTGTGAGCTCCTAAAGAAATACAAAACTATTCTGTGAGCTTGTTTAAATGATCCTAACAAAACAAGGCCTTAAACTGATCTCCCCAGCGCAGCCCACAAAATGTCTCAGTGACCTGAATGTAGAGTATTTGTTAGAGCAGCCCTGGGCCTGAGGCACTGTGGCTGGCCAGCTGTTAATGGTTATAGTGGTTATAGGGGCTTGATGGCCGGGCCAGAGAGCCCCAGTCCCAGCTCCCAAGGGAAGGGAGATGGTAGAAGGGTCTGCCCGGGTCCTGACATCTGGCCCTGTGAAGGTTACGAGAGTGGAGTGCCGACAACACCCTCTGATCTGGCCAAGCCACAACACCAAACAGGGCAGGGCTTTGAAGTGTGGCTACTAGAAACTAGTAGTCCAAGATGGACTTGTTTATAGGCAAACGTTTTCCACAGTCCTCTTGTATGTTCAAGTTGGACTGTAAGGACTAGGATGTAGGATGCAGTAAGACAGGGAGTAATCAATCCAAATGTAAGAGCTGCAGTCATGACTATTGGAAAGAATACATATAACTGTAGCTAGAAACTAGGATGAGAGACAGGGATGGTTAAGAAACTGTGTCCCAAACCATTAAATTGGGGTGGTTTTAGAGTCTCCCCTAAATCTCAGTTTAATTCCTTCCAGTTATCCAGCCAGTTTAGCCACATTACTGCCAAAAGTACATTACTTTGGTTTCCATTTCTGTTATCATTATTTCCTTCAGAAACACCTTATCCGGGACAACACTGTGGAGAGAGTTGAACTAGTTTCCATAGCTTCAGAACTATTCATTTATATAACAGCAGAATCTTAGCAAGAGGATGAAGTGAAGTAAGATTCTCTCTCTCTCTATGTGTTGCTAATAATGATATGTTTGTGCTGTATAAGAGTGTTGTGGAGGGGTGAACCTCCTTTCTGTGCCAGTCCTTACCTTCCGCACTGTCAGAGCAGGACGTGCCGATGCCCGTGTCACCACTGTCGGAGGCCGTGCTGTGGCGTCGTCCTCGGTTACTGTTACCGGGGGCCGAGGAGGTACCCTGCCATGGCGACTCACACCCCGGGACCCATCCAGGAGAGCTGGTGCTGGAACCTAAAAAGCATGACCCCCGGTCAGGGAGGAAGGCATTTCTTAGTAACACTCACTGTTTACTACGCTGTAATAGTCTGTTTCAGTCCCAACAAAGATCAAACTGTCAAACTACCTTAACAATCCTGTGTTTTCATAACAGATAAAAGGAATTAGCCTACCACCCAGGGTAGCCTAACAGCTAACTAACCCAATGTCTTCCTGGTTACTCAGACTGGGAGAACATTTAGCCAATAAATGTTGTCTTAGTGGGTTACCTTATCTCTAGCAGATCGGGATTGTTTGATGATTATTAGAGAAAAGAGAATCTGCACAGCTGGAGACCCTAATAACAGCTGCTTAGCTCTGCTGGCGTATGTTTTGGTTACAGACTACATTACTGTTGCTCTACACCCCATCCCCCATCTAGTAAACACACAACTGCTAACTAGTTGGCAAAAAACAGACCCTGCTGTCTGAAGTCCGGTTGTACGTTTCAACTAGGATAGATCTACATTTCTTTTAATTACAGTCAATGTAATTGTGTTACACAGTCAGATATGGAGATACCTTTTGCCTCCTGCTATATTCAGCTTTTACAGATAGTGTGCTTGGCCCTAGTCTAGTGCTAAACTACACCAATCCATTACTGTGAAAACCAGTCACTCGCCCATTATAATAACAGTCCTCCTCTAGTGAAAACAAGCCCTCTCCCAGGCACATGGAAATGAAAGCAGAGTCTACACAATATTTCCTGAATAATTTCAGATGACAGGAGGGATTTTTGGTTTCAGATTCCTAGGGGTCATTCAGGCATTTGCCCTTGTCACATTCAGCAACAGTAATGTGTGCATGGGTAATGACTCAGGTCAGGTTGGACAAGGTGAGGACCAGGTTAGTCTCAAACACACTGTGGTGCATCCCAACAGTCCATCTCTGTCTCTACACACTGCGGTAGCCATATGTCCTCTATCAGCGAATTCTATTCTGACTGTGTAATCCGCTAAGACATGAGTCATTAAAGCTGTCCTATTTTGTGGCAGAAGGAGGCAGCAGGTTGAAGGGGGTTCAGCTCAGATGTGATATGTAATGTTGCTCCACAACATGGAGAGGTGACCGTCCTACTGTCCTCCTGCTCTACTGCGACCATCACAAAGACACCGGGCTGAGGCACTCCAAAATACACTTTCAAAACATCTATCAAAATTGTACTTCAGAAGAGCAGAAATAATATTTCAGAACAGACTGCAGGGCTTGACATTAACGCTTGTCCGCTTGCCCAGGGCAAGTACAAATAATTGATGGACAAGCAGACTATAGATTAAGTTGTGCGAATGGACAAGTAAATAAAATCACGCAAAAATCACAATATCAAACAATTAGGCTACTCCGATCAGAAGTGGATCAAAGAGTCTTCTGAATGCGATGTGTTATACACTGTCCTCCCAATYTCTGCAGAGCGCATTGGAGTATCATTATTTAGGCCTGCATTGACAGATCTCACAGCACCTTAGAATATAATTATTTAGGCCTGCATTGACAGGCACGAACTGTCTTTCAATCATGCAGTCTTGAGATGCGTTTTTTAGATCAAAGTGAGCCTTGCTACGTGCTGCACATTTATTGATATTCATTGCAAGTTTAGTGAGTTACTTGCCCAGTTATAGCTCATTTTTGGTCAGCAATGAAAATCTTGGAAAAGTATTTTGTGCTAGAGTGGGATGGGACAAGGAAATCCCGGCCGGCCAAACCCTCCCCTAACTCGGACGACACTGGGCCAATTGTGCACCACCTCATGTGTCTCCCGGTCACGGCCGGCTGTGCCTCAAGCACTGAGATCCAGTGCCTTAGACCGCTGCGCCACTCAGGAGGCCCTCATAACAACATGTTAGTTGGCTAATTGCTTTGAACTTGGGCTGAGTAGTTTTTGTTAACGACGTGTAGTGTTATTACATAGTTGTAAGAAACAATGGGGAGGGGGTATGTTGGCCCGCTTTAGAGGATATAACGTTAGCTAGTAGGATAGCTAACTATGAATCTGGCCACATGACATACTTAGCTATAATAACTGACAACGCAGATAGCCGTCACTGACTCATTCCTCAACAGAAGAGGACGCGCAGTGTGGTACATTCATCATCATATAATTCTAGCGACATAATGTAGCAAGCTATATCAAAATGTTACAATGTAGACATCTTTCGAATCTCAGTCCAGAAACAGAAATCGCTATCAGGACGAGCAGAACGCTAAATCCCCCGATGATGAAAAAACTCTGCTCTCTCTGCAACCTGCATTATTTTGTCATGAACAATTAATTAATAGTCATCTATTCAGGAATTTCCGTTACAATGTCGCATCAACAACGATGCTTCATCATAGCATTATCAAGAAACACAAGATGCCCCGGGAGAGGGCTACTACAGCTAGCTAGAGAGCTAGCTGAATCCGCAGAAACCCTTCTGTATCCATCAGTTTAGCATCAGCTAGCTAGAAGCTTGTGAAGACGTTCACCGATATGAGCTTGAGCAAGGCTCTAGTCTGTTCAGACATTATTGCTAAGAAAATATCAACACAGGGGTTTTATTATTCTATAAAATCTAAATAATAAGATCTTACCTGTTTTAAAAGTATCAAATCCATCCTCAAATTCGTTTCTCCCCCACATTATGACTGATTGTATGCGCCCGACCGCAGTGAAACTCCGAGGGTAGAGCAAAACGTGATCACACAAAGGTGGAGAGAATTCCTCAAGAACTTGCCATGATTACATTGCGCGAAAGGACATTCATAGCTTTAAAACTTAAACTTAACAGTTATTTATAACATGTTTTCTGCCCAAAACGAGCTCCATAAATCGAAAATCTGGGTAAAGTTGACTGAAGAACTAACTACTATTAAATCGATGGCAACAGCAATGCATGCAAGGATGTGATCTCACTGAATGCGTGCCACAGCTCCTTGCGAAAGGCTCAATCTGGGTTTAGTCTCCTCCCCCTCAAACAGTGCTGAGACCACTGCAGCTAGGCAATGGTTGAGTGCTATACCTCAGTGGTTGAGTGCACTGCATTGGCGACCCTAAACATAGCCAACCGGGCATCATATAGTTCTCTCACATTCTGAGAAACTTTTCATTGTGTAGCTTTTTGGCCTTTTGTTTTTGAGCTGCTGTATGTAGTCAAAGGAAAAAWGCCACAGCCTGACATTCAGCAGTCTTCGTGAAGTTTCAGCCCATAGGTAAGCATCATGCAAAAATTGTGACGTTYCTTGGCCCGCTATCACTTGTGTATTCTTTATTTATCAAGGTGGCGTGTATTCATGGCTGCCAAGGGAAGCCAGGGTTCCCCCCAAAAATGACTAAGATATAAAACATAAAATCATTTAACTTCCATCTCTCTGTGTTTCATAATTGTTCTTAAATTCGCAAGAGGCTGAACCTATCTCAGCGGAGCGCGCCGTGTGAACATCCGATCGAGCAAAACAGCGCCCCTCTGTCTGCATGTAAAGCCCATTTTCTGATGCTGTCTGGTCTAAAATAGTATGATATTGTGGCTGTCTGTAGCATTGAATGCAAGGGAAGACAGCAAGCACGTGGCCTCCCTTGATAAAAAAAATATACAATAATAGCCAATAAGTGTTGAGCTAATCTGAGTTCCACTGTGAATGGTCCTGGAGCACCAAAAAAAWTTWAACTGTCAAGGGAAGCCAGTTTGGATTTGGCTTCACACCAATCACATCACATCAAGCCAAATGTCATTGACAGAAAAAAACTTGAATTGTTGCGTCTTCTGTTGTTGTGTTGTTGTCTTCCGGTGGCTAGCAAGCTAGCAAAAATTGTCCCTTTCCTAAATTAGCCATGGATGGAGATAGTGATTTGGACATGTGGTTTTACTTAATTCTGCGTAATGGCCAATGATTGTAACGGCGATTACGAAACAACCATAAATACATACATTGTGCCTCTGGCCTGAGAGGATGGAAGTTCAATATGTAGCTAGTTGTAGTAGGCTAATGTTAACTTTGGATACACAGTCTAACGTGTAATTAATAACTTCACAATGCTCAAAGGGCTATTCAATGTATGCTTTTTTTTTACCCAGCTTCCAATAGGTGCCATTCTTTGCGAGACATTGGAAAATCTCCCTGGTCTTTGTGGCTGAATCTGTGTTTGAAATTCACTGCTCGACAGAGGGACCTTACAGATAATTGTATATGTGGGGTACAGAGATGAGGTAGTCATTCAAAATCCTGTTAAACACTATTATTGCGCACAGACTGAGTCCATGCAACTTATTATGTGACCTGTTAAGAAATGTTTTACTCCTGAACTTATTTAGGCTTGCCATAACAAAGGGGTTGAATACTTATTGACTCAATACATTTCAAGTTTACATTTTTTATGTAATTTGTAAAAATGTGTTAAAACATAATTCCACTTTGACATTATGTGGTATTTTGTGTAGGCCAGTGACAAAAAAAATCGTAATGTAATACATTTTATATTCAGGCTGTAACACATCAAAATGTGGAAAAAGTCAAGGGGTGTGAATGCTTTCTGAAGGCACTGTATGTGTAACTAATGTGTAATATATAATACACAATAATACAAGTTTCACACCAAGACAGTACTGCCATGAATAGGTTACCAAGGTTACCCTAAAAGCCTCAGTGATGTGGAATCTTCTCCAACTAAAGTCTTCACACCTCTAATCAGATGGCTTTTCACAGGGAGACTCAGTAGAGTAGTATATTCACAGTTGTGATTGGAGCCCTGTAAAAGGCACCTGGTTAAAGCTGTTAGACAACAACAGCAGTCAAGAAAGTGAGATGAGCTCTAGTCGCCTATATTGATGCCAGTTACCAAAAGCAAGGTTAAGGGAAAGGGGATACCTAGTCAGTTGCAAAACGGAATGCATTCAACCGAATTGTATGTCTTCCACATTTAACCCAACCCCTCTGAATCATTCCTAATGTAGCATTCCTAATGTAAGCCTACACATTCCTGCTGCGTTCTATGTAGCTATTGATACTTTTGTACTCACATCCTGAAATGATAAAGCACACCTTGTAGGCCAACATTAAGCTGAAAACAGTGTGTTTGTTTTTGCTGGCAGCAAATATTATTTTAGACCTTGTCTAATGTTGGTTAACCCAGAACTAAAGTCTTGCGTAATTGGTCAGATGCTTGATTAGGTTCTGCACTCTGTCCATGAAATATTAGACCTTGCTTTGCTCTGTTTAATTTCTAGCTAGTTATGTGCTTCACTGTAGTGTTGTCACGAGGCCAAAAATGTACTAACGATATGATACCAGGTCAGGTGTCAAGATACCGAGTAGTATCACGATACCACCGGGAAAATAAATCTGTGGCCTAGCATCCTGTTCGCCCCACGACCCGGGATTAGATTAAAACGTTCGTTGACATGGTTTGTGAAATTATCAAAAATGCTTGCAAATCCCTTTAGAAAGAAAAAAAGTAATCTCGGGTAATATAGGTAAAAAATAAAAAAAACTCTTTAGGCTAGAGAAAATACATTTTCTTGGCTGTAATGCTGCAACCATTTTCYCTCTCTGGCACTCAGAGGCTGTATGACAGTGAACTTGCAAAGTCTACTCAGACTAGCCTGTGCTCTTGGTTATAACCACTTTATCAACCCATCATTGGTTATAACAGGTGACGGAATGCTCCAATGTAACACATTTAGAAATCTAACAACAGAAAACTCACCAGGGTCTTCATCCCTGTTTGCCATCACGGCTAAATTATATTTTAAAAACTGATGGAGGAATAGATGTGCATGAAGAGCGGACGGAGAAGCAGGTGATTGAGGGCTGGTAGGCGATGTGGCTGGATGATTACAGCTGCCACAGATGATATGCCATGAAAGTGAAGTAGCTATTATTGGACCTGTGCATACAAGAAACTAGTAGCTGTTGATTAAATTCAACTGAATGTATAAACCAAACTGACTTTCTAAACATTTTATTATAACAGAAGCCAGCAGGTTCTTTAGATCGGTAGGGCTGAAAACGTTGGTAGTATCATATGAAATGGGACTACGGTATTCTAAAATGTTGGTATCATAAGTATCATAATGTTTTGGTACCGTGATATTACCATGGTATCGGTATACCATGCAACACTACTTCACTGTCCAGCTTTGTTCCTCCCTTGTAAAATAAATCAACCTCAGTAATCTACCTCAAATCCATTACAAACCTTGTCATCAAACTGTTTATTTTTACACAATATTTGCTTGGCAAAAACATAATAATGTGGCAATAAGCAACATTTCGGCAAACACAATTTCAAAACACATCCTCCTGCTAAATTCAAATAGATACTTCCCCCTAACCACAGGGGTTCCAGGATTATTTCACGCAACATCAAACTGTTTTAGCGACTGACGGACAAAGTCTGGTAGTGCTCCAGTTCTCCCTGTCAGAATAACCAACAGAGGACTTGGGAAGCATATCAAATCCTGTAGAAATGGCACTATGGTTATTCTGAGTAACCTAATTTATGTTCCTTTAACTCCACCTTCTAGTGAGTTTATACAAACTGTCAGCTTCTATTTTGACTAATGCTCTCAGCTGTAAGGATATTTCATTTGGCGACTTTGAGTCTTTTGAGTATCATGCTATACTGTTTAAATGTCAGCCACCAGTGCTGGCTATAATCCCTATATAGGCCACCAAAGGACAGCCCCACCTTCTTTACTGAGAACTATGATAAAATCATTGTGTTGGGCAATTTTAATATTCATGTTGACAAACAGACAGTCTCCAAGGCCATTGAATGTATGAATATTTTTAGGTCTATGTGTTTTATCCAACATGTTACTAAGCCCACCTATAACCATCACCATACTCTGGACCTGGTTATTACCAAGGGGCTTTCTATTAACATATCCTCTATTGTTGATGTTGCTTTATCTGATCAACACTGTGTACTTTGTACTACCTTGCAGTGGTGTAAAGTACTTACGTAAAAATACTTTAAAGTACTACTTAAGTAATTTTGGGGGATATCTGTATTTTACTATACTATTTATATTTTTGACAACTTTTATTTTTTACTTCACTACATTCCTAAAGAGAATGTTATTTTTACTCCATACRTTTTCCCTGACAACCAAAAGTACTCATTACATTTTGAATGCTTATCAAGAGAACATCCCTGGTCATCCCTACTGCCTCTGACCTGGTGGACTCACTAAACACACATGCTTCGTTTGTAAATGATGACTGAGTGTTGGAGTGTGCCCCTGGCTATATGTAAATGATGTCTGAGTGTTGGAGTGTGCCCCTGGCTATATGTAAATGATGTCTGATCGTAGAAGGTTACCCCTGGCATAATGTAAATAGATGTCTGAGTGTTGAGTGTGCCCCTGGCTATCTGTAAATGATGTCTGAGTGTGGAGTGTACCCCTGGCTATATGAAATGATGTCTGATGTTGGAGTTTGCCCCTGGCTATATGTAAATGATGTCTGAGTGTTGGAGTGTGCCCCTGGCTATATGTAAATGAGTCTGAGTGTTGGAGGTTGTCCCCTAGCTATGTAAATGATGTCTGAGTGTTGGAGTGTGCCCCTGGGCTAAAAAAACTGAAATGTTTACTTAATGTAAGGAATTTAAAACTTTAACTTTTAATTGAATTGAAATGTTACTTTTTGATACTTAGTATATTTAAAACCAATATTTTACTCTAGTATTTTACTGGTGACTTTCACTTTTACTAGTAAGTTTCTATTAAGGTATCTTACTTTACTCAAGTATGACAAATTGGTACTTTTCACCACTGCTACCTTGTGGATGCCATAGCACAGGGTAATTACTGAACACATATTTAAGAAATGCTATCTTAACTCTGAAGTTGCTACAGATTTTATTGAGTGTATGAACAATACTCCACCACCTATTCTGCTTATCTGTGATGGATTTAGTTGATAACTTAATAGCAAATTAAGGGTAACCATTGATGCCATGGTGCCAGTAAAGTTGAAAAAGCCACATCCAAACAGAGAGCCCCTTGGATGAGTGAGGAAACTAATCAATTAAAGAGAAATTACAGAAGGCAGAGCAGAAGTGGAGAGAAGGTCAAAGTTGCCAGGTCATTATGATATTCTGAAGAGCAACTGGCATATATACACACGGCAATTTCTAACTTGATCACTGTTATCAGAATAATGAGAGATCCTCTTCTCGACCATTGATGGCCTGATAAATCCTACAGTACCACCGAAGCCTATGTTAACTTTCCTCACATCTAAGTGTGATGAGTTTGCAATATATTTAGAGATAAGATAAACTTAGGCTGGGTATTCAGTCAAGCAAGACCTGATGCATAAGTTTGATGATATGTGCCCTAGCCTACCAGGCAAAGGCACTATGGATTGATTCCCTGGTTAACACAGACATGCTCAGGAAAGTATATCACAACTTAGCCTTCTACCTGCTTCTCAATCTTATCCCCACCACTTCTTCAAAACAGTTTTTAATTGCATATCTGAAGAAGTGCAAGCTATGTTAAATCACTCCCTGTTTGCTGGCACTTTCCCACTGCACTAAAAAGTGCTATGGTGTCACGTCCTGACCATAGAGAGCCTTATTTTCTATGTGTAGAGTAGGTCAGGGCGTGACTGGGGGGTTTTCTAGTTATTATTTTCTATTTGGGGTTCTAGTTTAGTTTTTTATGTGGTGTTTGGTATGATTCCAATTAGAGGCAGCTGGCTATCGTTGTCTCTAATTGGGATCATATTAAGTAGCGATTTTTCCACCTGTGTTTTATGGGATATGTTTTGAGTTAGTGTATGTTACACTCTTAGTTACGGTTCGTTGTTTGTTTCGTAATTTCTTTGTTGTTTTTGTGCCTTCTAATAAATAATAGTGGAAACCATATCGCGCTGCAGCTTGGTCCGATAATTATTCCAGCGAATGTGACATATGTTGAAACCCCTTAAGAAAAGTAATCTTAGATTATTCAGTTTTTAGCCAATCTCCAAACTTCAATTCTTAAGCAAATTCTGGAAAATGGTTTTCAAACAGCAGAATAATTTAAGTGTTAACTGTATTTAAAAAAAAATCCTTATCTGGTTTTCGTGCCCACCACAGCACAGAGACACCCTTAGTTACAGTGGTAAATGATCTTAGAGCCAACACAGATGCCAAACAGCTCTCTGTCCTGTCTTACTCTTGGATTTAAGTGCTGCATTTGACACTGTTGACCATGATGTCCTTCCGGTCCAGTTCTAAATTGGTTTAGGACCTATTTAACCGGTTCAGTTTATATATGTTACCCCATGGCAGCGTTTTCAGCAAGCACAGCATTATACGCAGACGATACACAACTTTACATTTCTGTGTCACCAGAGGATTTTAGCTCCACGGATAAATTATTAGTCTGTATTAGTGATTTAAATACTTGGATGGCTCAACTTTCTCTAGCTAAATCAAGACGAGGTACTTATTATTGGAGCCAAAGCACAGAGAGAATCTTGTTGCACAT
Source organism: Salvelinus sp. IW2-2015 (assembly GCF_002910315.2). NCBI lineage: Eukaryota > Metazoa > Chordata > Actinopteri > Salmoniformes > Salmonidae > Salvelinus > Salvelinus sp. IW2-2015. The sequence goes on along the minus strand of NC_036868.1, from coordinate 12,460,111 downwards.
TTTAATTCACGGGCAATAAAGTTAAAACGGCAAGTAAAAAGCTAGGTGTTATTTTAGATTCTGAACCAAATTTCGAATCACACATTAGGAATGTGACCAAATAGCTTTTTAACACCTGAGGAACATTGCCAAGGTGCGTCCGTTTCTCTCTCAGGTTGATACAAAGAGACTCATCCTACAGCACAGGTCCTAACCAAGACCAGATGGAGAGCACACATTACACCGGTTTTAAGGTCACTGCACTGGCTGCCTGTGAGTTTTAGAATTAATTTTACGATTATTCTATTGGTTTTTAAATCAATCCACAATTGTGCACCCCAATACATATCAGACATGCTTTTAAGTTATGTACCCAGTAGGTCCCTCAGGTCCTCTGGCACTGGCCTTTTAACTATCCCAAAGCCTAGGACCAAGAGGCATGGAGAGGCAGCCTTTAGTTATTATGCTCCCAGCCTCTGGAATAGCCTGCCAGAGAACCTGAGGGGGGCCGAAACTGTGGACATATTTAAAAGAGATCTTAATACACACATTTTTTTAGCTTTGCTTAGCTTTGTTCAGTTTTTGTTATTATTTAGTTTTTATCCTCTTATTTTTGTTGTGTAGTAACTATTTCCAGTTTTTATTTTATTTATTTGTTTTTGTTTATTCCATGTCTGAAATGTGCTGTATAAATAAAGCTTGATTCGATTTGATTTAATGCACTATGCAGAAATTGCTCCGCCATTTCCTGGTTGCTAAAGTTATAATAGTTTGCCTAATTTCAGTTTATGGTACAAAACAAGCAACTATAGTGTAAAGAATCATTGTAGCATCTAAACCTCTGTGAAATATATTTTCCAAAACCAAAAACATTGTATTTTCATCTGTTTGAAGCTGATGTACAAAAACAAAACTTAAGACCTGGATGCATAGAAATAGCGCACACAGAACAGATATACCGCTTCTGCTTTCGAAAAGAATGACAGATCTATAACACTAAGGTCTGGTCACCCAAAAAGTTACACATTGCGGCTTTAAGTTTGAACAGAGGAGCTTCCTTAGCAACATACAATGGTGTCAACAAATAGACAAATTGTGATAAATAAATACGTTATTGTTCATTACACAGTAAGATCTCAATATGACACAGATCATTCCCTGGCCATTAACAGGTTTAAACCTAGAGAAGAATAGTTGGAAGGAGCACACCAATGACAATAACCATCTAAAACATCACAGACAAAGCTTGTGTAATATTTCAACATGAGCTGCACTTTTGCATCACTACCAGACTGTCAAATTGAGCAGATATGACACAGGAGGACCGATGCACATCAGCTCCATTGCTACAATGGCAGTCATGCAGAATGAGACTGTTTCAGGCCAAGGGGAACAGTCCCCTTCCATAATTATTTGTGTACAGTATTGTCCTGGTTCAATTACCCATACCCTCTCAATTAAACAAATGCCATCCTTTGTGTGTCTGCATAAAAATGCAATTATCTGAATAGAAGAGTTAAACARAGCTGCCAAAAGACATGGGACACATGGGGAAGTGTTCTGAGTCATTAAATGTGTTTTTCAATAAAGTGTCATGTAATTGAAGACTTACTACCACAAAGTGAGAGCACATGATGGTTGCACACTCCCCCTGTTAATGCATAAAACATGTGGCTAGTATGATGTTAGTGTTCCTGATGTAAGACAAAGATAGTGTTTTGTTAAGGAATTTCATCCCCCAAGGTTTGCAGTGTTATTCAACACAGTAAATATCAGAAATGGGGTCTAAATCAGATCTAAATCCATAATAACGATATAAAGAAAAGAGAAGTGTAAAAAAAAGATGACAGAATTTGCAGGTACAAGAAGTTCCAGATGGCAAACTGTACAATGAACCAAACACAAAACTGGGTCTCTCAACAGGATAGAACATGAATGGTATTGCAACAGCGTATTACATAATCAGCCATTTCCATCATCAACATGAGTTACTGAGAACACTCTCCCGTTCAGTCACATACTTGACAAGTTAGTACTTTGGCAGCACTCCAAAAATAACTAGGATTCGATTTGTCAATCACCACTTCTAATAATCATTCTACTGTCAAAGCTAGCACAATTGTAACTGTCTTCTGGTGATTGTGGAAAATGTGTGGGTGAGGCCTGAAAAATAACACCTGCGTATAAGAGGAACTAAGTTGTGCATATATCTCTAGACACATACATGTAGCAGACATGTAGTTCTGTATGGAATCCTGGCACTGCAAGACACAACATGCCGTCTCCACGACAACAGTGGTTCTTTCAGTCAAACACCATGGCCCACTCCCTCTCTGAACAGTGGACAACACTCTTCAGCACAGAACAAAGAACACTTCACATTTACCAAACAATCCTTGGGCTGCTATCAGCACACATTTAAGTGTGATTAAACTCATGTCTGGTTATTTTCAGATGCACCTTTTATGAGCAGCAAAAATAACTTGAGTAAACATTTAATATGAAGTGGCTTGTAACTCGGCCCATTACAAAACCACATCTGGAATGTGGCTAAGTCAGGGAGAATTCCAATACAACTAGCTAATAATGGAATGCATTACTACAAGACTGTTCAAAGAAGGCCTAATTTTTCTAAGCAAAGACCACATGTTTTGGTATCAAAGCTGAAATCTGGCACCCAGCCCTTATTTGAGTAATGAACACAGTCGCTATCCAGTACACAACATTTCCTCTCAAAGAATATCCCTGTTCCACTGAGGACAGCAGTGACCCGCTGTTTCGTTGTTGTTTTCTCTCCCTCTACCTCAGATATTGGATCAGCAGAGGTGGATTACATGTAGAATCTCCACATCGTTGTAGCAATATCAATCAAGAGGGACTTTGGGCAAATGGAGGAGTGTCAGAATCAGTGTTTTTGTGCATGTTATCAGCTCTCTGCAGACTGCTACCTGCGCCCACTTCCTGTTTCTCAGCCAGGAAACCAATGACTTGGCCTGGACACACTACTAAAGCCAACCTGCACTCTGAGCCCACTGTCACAGCCCACAGCACACACACGCCAACAGAAAACCCTGGCCAGACCATGTGTTACACTAACATACCATTACACTAGCATGACCACTACATGTTAACGGAGCATTAGCTGTTCACATGCCTCAACTTTAACACATTTCTGCCATAAATAGTTTCTCTGAATAGTGCAATGGATGGCAGAGGTGCTAATAGAACTTGAGAATATATCAACAAGATCCAAATGGCCACTAGAATGGAATCTAGATAAAAATATGTCAAATTCTATTTTAAGTAGCCTTAATCCAAAGACATCTATTTTGGTTGTATCCTCGACGTCACATATTTCCATCTGTTCGAATCACACAACCAGATTTCAATGTATTTATTTTGATTGTGAGCAACTATACACCGACATGAACAAATATGAGAAAAGAAAACATGTAAAGAGAATAACATGGCATTAGAAAAAAGTATCACTTACACACGTTCTTCTTCATGAGCACTTCAGCACACAATGCAGGAGCAGAGAGAGGAAGTGGTAAAGGGTTCAGAATGCCTTGACATGAAACTCAACACAGGAACTTGATCAGCCAATCACTTTCACCAAACACAGCAAAGTTACATTTTGAATAAAAGACGTGCAATGAGCAATGTGTATGACTCATGTCACTCTTCGCTTTGTGAATTTGGCCTACTTTTGAGGAAGAATTCAAAACATCAAAGGAGTCAAAAGATCTTGAACCTTTTAACACGCGTTATAAAGAAAAAACAATATCATACAATCTTTCGACAGTGAAACATGCAGCGGGAACACAATCAAGTTACAGCTTTATGGCTGAACAAGAAGCCTGCTTCCTCTAGGCCTCTGGTAAATCTGCCTGTGTTCACCATTAGACTTAGTCAAAGTGCACTTCTCAAACCATGGGTTTAGGTTGCCTGTTAAATGCCATCTTGATGGGGTAATTTGTCTGACCCTTTGTCTGTAACCGTATAGATCAATATTGTTCGTCTACATTTTATGAAGTGTCTGGACAGGCCCATGGTCTCTACTCCAGCTTCCACAATCTCCTCATGGTCATCCCGGAAGCTTTGAGCTCCACCTTCAAGTTGAACCAGATGCCAACTAAACTTCTGCAATAGATCTCTACGCCCCTCTCTTCCCTCTCTTCCCCCTCTTACTCTAAGATAAGATCATTTAGGTGCCATTTTGGGAAGTTCAGTGTGAAACCCAGAGGAAGCTGAAAGCTGGTAGTAGTGTCTTTCTACACACTAAGTGTTCCTTAGTCAGCAGTTATATTATGTTCAGTGTGTACGTGTCCGCCCTGTCAGTGCAACAGTGGTGTTGTGTTGCCCAACTTTTTGCATCAACAATGTTCTCATACACAGTTGAATACATCTCAGTGAGAGAGTTATGAATGTATCAATGTATCTAAAGTGTAAGATTGAATCCCAACCTTTACAGTAGAAGTGAGTTTAAAAAATATTGAATCTAATGCATGTTGTTTTCAAACTCGGAGACAAGGTGAGTTTAGGTGAAGTGTACTAGCTTGGAGGTGTTGTCAGTCACGTTAGCCTGCATGAGTTCATACCTCAGGCATCCAGCTATTCTGACAGGAGTTATCTATCAGTCAGTATTCTCCACTCAGCTCCCCTCTCTGTTCCTGCAGAACCATTGCAAAAACAAGCCTGTGAAATATCTCCAGTCWGTTTATGTAACAGTGTGCACAGTCTGTTTATGTAACAGTGTGCAGCCTTCCAGAGGCACGAAGGCAACCTTTCAATGCTGCTCATTCCTATGGAACCCGCAGATCTAGTACCACAGGTTTCAGGGGCACGTTGGAGTACATTAGGAACCTGAAATGTTTTTTAACAGATAGGGATGCCCTGAGAGGGAATAGGAGAGGAATCTAGCAAGCCAGTTAGATTAGGAGCTACTTAGAGCATGGTTTCCCAAACTTGTTCCTGGGTCCTCTCCTGTGTGCAAGTATTTTTGCCCTAGCACTACACAACATAATCAACTCATCAAGCTATGATTATTTGAATAAGCTTTGTAGTGCTAAGGAAAAAACAGGGAAACCCTGTTTTAGAGTAATTTAGTTATGTAGGCCTATGTCGTAAAAATGATTTAAAGACAATTTTCCCAAGCAGTTGAGAAATGATAATACAAAACGTAGAACAGACTCACCATAAAAGATGCTCCAACTGAAAAGACAAACCCTGAGGAATAACTGCAAACAGCCACGGGGAATAAGCTGAGGACAAAAACCAAACAGACTCTGTTAAATCCAGTAACAAAGACCACTTCATGTGAGTACCCAGACATGTGCATTTGGCACAAAGCAACTGTCAGCTGTTCAGACTGCCAAAACCTGCTGAGATAAACTACCACTATGGCTAATAAGTCCTTAATTAGCAGTATGTACACTATGGAATTATGTAAATTATGCAATATATTCTACATTTCAATAAGGAATGCATATTATTCAGTTGTTTTACCTCTCCTAATTTTAATAAGTATAGCTCATTTTATTGTAAAAGTATTATATGTCAAACAGAAATTCTCCAAAGTACAGCACTTTTTCTGAAATCTGTATTATTATGAGCGCATACATTTCACTTGACATTATTACCGTGCCAAGATTATTGTGGCAAGAACATATTCAATCCTTTGAACAGGGAGATCAGAAGAGCCTCAGACACACACCGTGGACACAGAGGACAAATTAGAAATACAATATGCTCCTGAAAATCTTTGTAAAAGCGAAGGAATTACCAGAGGGATGACATCATGTAGTGGTTGGGTTAGGTATTGTGAGACAGTCTGGCAGATGGCTAATCAATATGTCTTCCTTATTGATGAGGCTGCTGTTTCATCTGCAGGAAGTTAGTATCCATTAACTCCTCATCTTACCTCCTTTTGTCACCCACCTCCAACCTCCATCCATTAATATCAACATCACACCATCTCACTGGGGATTGTCTGGCTGACATTGAGCAGTCTGACCTTCACCAACTAGAACAAAAGAGATGCTTCAGCAAGTTTGGATGATAGAATTGTAATGTGTAAAAGGCATCTTGATACGTTACCTTTATGCAAGTGGCTGATCCTATTTTTTTTTATTGCAGAATGGGTCAGCCTCTCTGGTTTGAGTTTGAAAAGTAAAACTGTTGTTCCTAGGGAGATTTGAGTATAACATTCTTAAATGTTATACTGAACAAAAATATAAACACAACATGTAAAGTGTTGGTCCCATGTTTCATGAGCTGAAATAAAAGATCCCAGAAATTGTCCATACGCACAAAAAGCTTATTTCTCTAAAATGTTGTTCACAAATTTGTTTACATCCCTTTTAGTGAGCATTTCTGCTTTACCAAGATAACCCATCCACCTGACATGTGTGGCATATCAAGAAGCTGATTAAACAGCATGATCATTACAGAGGTGCACCTTGTGCTGGGGACAATAAAAGGCCACTAAAATATGTAATTTTGTCACACAATGCCACCTATGTCTCAAGTTTTGAGGGAGCGTATAATTGACATGCTGACTGCAGGAATGTCCAACAGAGCTGTTGCCAGAGAATTGAATGTTCATTTCTCTACCATAAGCCACCTCCAATGTGGTTTTGAGAATTTGGCAGTACGTCCAACCGGCTTCACAACCGCAGATGACACGTAATCACGCCAGCCCAGGACCTCCACATCAGTCTTCGTTAATTGCGGGATCCTTTGAGACCAGCCACCCAGACAGCTGATGAAACTGAGTATTTATGTCTGTAATAAAGCCATTTTGTGGGGAAAAACTCATTCTGATTGGCTGCGCCCCTGCCCAGTCATGTGAAATCCATAGATTAGGGCCTAATGGATTTATTTAAATTGACTGATTTCCTTATATGAACTGTAACTCAGTAAAATCATTGAAATTGTTGCATGTTGCATTTATATTATTGTTCAGTATAATTATACAAGTAGTGGGGTTGATATTGTTAGTGGCCTTGCCTGACCGAGCCAAAACATCTTCCAGACTTCCTCTGAACCCATTAGCTATTGCTGAGTAGTCACGGATTCCCCTGGTACCGCTGCTCATTCCGTGCACCAGCTCCGGAGGTCTACGTCACCGGCTTTCTAGGCATCACTGAACTGGATTCATTACCACCAACCCCAGACTGTTTTGTCTCATTACGCACACCTGGTTCCCATTCCCTGTGCCCTCTGTTCCCATGTCCGTTGGTCTTGTGCTTTGTTKTTTCGGCTTTCGTGCACTTGTTATTTCGGGTCTCATCCTGTGTAGTGTTATTATGGGTCTTGTCCCGTGTAATATTTAGAGTTTTAAACCTCGCTCTTTTGTTTGGGTTACATCCCTGTGTATTTTATATACGTGTTTGTTTTGGGCTTCGTCCCCGTGTATTTTATATACGTGTTTGTTTGGGTTACATCCCTGTGTATTTTATATACGTGTTTGTTTTGGGCTTCGTCTCCGTGTCATGGTCATGGCATGTTGTATTTTGGGTGGAGTACTAAAACCCCCCATTACGTATTCCTGCGCCTGTCTCCGATCCTTATACAACGTGACAAGGAGCTTTCCTGCCATCCACACAGTCATGACAACAGCCATACTCCCTTTGGTGTGGTGCTTTCTGGCATTGGCTCAGAGGATGAAACCATTATATACCACATCATAATACACAGCCTTAGGCAAATGTAGGGCCCAGTCAGTCATCACCCACATTGATCTGTGCCTCTGATTTTCTACTTTGAATGAACATAACGTTTGCCTACAGCAACAGTGCGTGTTTTCACGGAGCGTGTAATTTTGCCCATTCCATTATGAAAATGTGCCCTTTGACTACCTCGTATAACAGCATTATTTCAGATATTGTGACACAAGACCATAGGCTTTGTAAAAGAGGTTTCATTTAGAGAAGAAACAGATTTACAAGATTGTTTCTATGGCATAATGTGTGTTCAATATACAACAGCATGACATCAAGTCAATAGTGAATCTCATGATCAAACACTGATCTGCAAATTTATACCAATTCTTGACCATACAACAACAAACACGCATGCACACACACGGTGAGAAGTCACAAATAATATTCAGTACATTACATCGTTTCAAACATTGTTTCACTGTTACATTTTCGTTTTTTTCCCCGACTCATCATCCCAGTCTACACTCAGATCATCTTCATCAAAGTTGGAGGAGCTGAACATAGACAGGCCAGAGAAGAGGCCTTTAGAGCCCAGCTCAAAACACTTTCTCTTTTTAGGGTTAACAGCAGAATCTATAGCAGGGTTTTGGCCCTTACTGTTAAATGTCTGGAAGTCTTTGTCTCCACTAACTCTTGCCTCAGTCCTATCCTCTGTAGAGGCTTTAGCTTGCATCCCTGTCCTCTGCTGTATGCTGGTGATAGCTTGTGTCCATGTGTCCTGCTGCCCTGCTTTAAGCTCTATGGACGAGGTAACCTGAGCACCTGATGTAAGAGTTGTTATTAGGTTTGTAACTTCCTTGTCCTTTGTGGTTGTGAAGGAGAACCTGGAGAGTTTGGCCAGGGTAGAGGCCGCCACAGTGGGCTTTGGGTGGTCTGGCTGTAGTGGTGGAGGGTCTGTGGGGGTTGTGAATGTAGTTCTGTTCTCACCTGGAGCAATTCTGCTCAGCAACTGCTGGCGTTTCTGCTCTGTCCCATGATCCCCCCCATCACCACCTCCCTCCGCCGTGGGACCACTGACCTCTGGGTTCATGTCACGTGACACCTCAATGGGAAACTCTTTCTCCTCAGACTGAACCCTCAGCTTCTTGGCAGAACTGCTGCCCTCTGCTGGCTTGTCTTTGTAACACTGTTTCTCACTCTTTTTCTTTTCCGTTTTCTCTTTCTCTCTAGCTGAAGAAACTGTGTTATGGTTTTCTCTGTTATGCATCTTTGCTCTGCTAGGTGGACCTCTATTCTCTGTGTGAAAGTCTGAGCTGTCAGTATCTGGACAGAGAGGTTCAGTGTGGGTCATCTTCTCTCTGGGTTTAAATGTGAACCCTGTGAACTTAGAGTGCAGTTCTTCTCCCCCTGCCCCCACAGTACCAAAGAGGTCCTGGTCTCCAGACGGGAGGTTACAAGGGACATTGTTCTTTTTTGAGTTGCGTTTCTTCCCTGCTACAGGTGTGCTGTGGGAGGGCAGGGAGTCTGTGGAGAAGGCCTGCACCACATCTAGATGGTCTATGAGGTCTCTGCTGGTGCTGATGTTGCCTCCCACTTTGTCTCCCTGAAGGGGAACATGAGTCATTGCTCTGAGCCGTTTGTCTCGCAGCTTCTTGGACACCTTTTGTACCACAGAACAGGATCTGTCTTCCGCTGCTGCTGATGCTGTGCTTTTACTGCTCTCCTTACAGCTCTCTACCACCTCCTCCGCAGTTATACTGGGTGTCTTATCGCACACAGGTGCTCTCCCACTCTCCTTGTGTGCAGCACCGCTGTTGCCCGGCAACGACACAGCGGGGTGTTTTGGCAGGGTTCGGGCCTGCTTTGAGAAGGAGTTGTGGTTGTGTTGTGTGGATGTTGTGATGATCGGCGAGCTGGCATGTCCTCCCCCCACTGGGCCGGCCAGTGAGTGGAACCAGTCCAGTCCACTCTCTGAGTCTGTGGTGATGTCAGAGTGCCTTGGACCTCTTGTCTGAAATTTAGAACTCTTGTGATGATAACTGCTGCTCAGATCACTGTGCTGCTTTGCAGGCAGAGGAGAACCTTTTTCTGTTCCTTTAGGGGAGCCTGGTCCATTATTCTGCAGTCTAAAGAAAACACAATGACTCTTACATGAATGGGGTTGAACTCAGTATTTTCACTGGGCTAGGGTTTAGAGGTAATATGTTGGTGGGGGAGTTGTTATAAGTGAGATTTATTCTGATGGTGTAGAAGACAATAAGTTAGAGAATGCATTACTTATAAGCAATATTTACTTTTTGTCCTGTTCTACAAAGTTGAATCATCACAAACCTTGTTCTTTAAGATTTCACAAGTATAATGTCTCACCTTGAGAGCCTGTCCATCTCCTTGTAGAGGAGGTGAGGCATCTGGAGGCCCTCCAGAACAATTTGACACTGTGTCTGGTACTGCTGACTGGGGTTGTCAGGGAATGACGTGTGAAGAGCATTCACATCTCCCAGGAGAGCGCCCCCCTGAAACACGCACACACCTCACTGAAACTTCACCTTACATTTTGTATTATGTCATGTGTTTCAAGTCATGCTGAAGGCATTACAGTTTACATTCAATGTAACTGTAAAATGTAACATGTTATAAATTGAGTAGTTTGGGTGTTGGATTCTGATTGGCTGAAAAAGCATTTCAGTTGTGTGTGTATATGAGACAATATACCATGGGTATGATGCAAAAATACTTGTTTACTGTTCTATTTATGTTGGTAACCTGTTTATTATATCAATAAGAAACCTAAAGAGGTTTGTGGTATATGTCAAATATACCACAGCTAAGGGCTGTATCCAGGTACTCAGCCTCATGTCGTGCATAAGAACAGCCCGTAGTCGTGATATATTGGCCATTATAAACTGGGTGGTTCGAGCCCTGAATAGTGTTTGGCTGAAAGCCGTGGTATATCAGACCGTATACCATGGGTATGACAAAACATTTATTTTTACTCTTCTAATTACGTTGGTAACCAGTTTATTATAATAGCAATAAGGCATCTTGGGGGTTTGTGGAATATATACCACATCCCCTTGGGCCTTATTGCTTAAATATACCACATCCCCTTGGGCCTTATCGCTTAAATATACCACATCCCCTTGGGCCTTGTCGCTTAAATATACCACATCCCCTTGGGCCTTATTGCTTAAATATACCACATCCCCTTGGGCCTTATCGCTTAAATATACCACATCCCCTTGGGCCTTATTGCTTATTTCATGTTAGAATGTAAAAAGGTGTAGCTTCCTACCTGCATAGAGCACTCCATGACAGAGACAACAACAACAGCATCCTCCACAGTGACAGTGTCTCGAAACATCAACCTGGCGTGTGCTGCCAGGATCAAGACAAAGATCATGAGCTTCATGACCACATCATATCAACTATAGCATAAAACATTCACATAATAAATATGAGTTTGAACACTTTCAGTAACTACTAAACTCCTTAGTAACTAAACCAAACCCAAAGGAATTCCGAAGGAAAGACATTAGATGTGTAATGTAAAATGCTGTCCCACCCTCAGCAAGGCGGCTGAGGCTCTCCAGCATGCGGATAGTGGTGCGGGCTGCGTTCCTGCTGTCGCTCTGCCTCTGCAGCTGGTAGTAGCGGGACAGGATGGAGTTGGCCTCCTCAGACACATGCGGCTGCAGCCCCTTGATCAGGCAAAAGTAGGCCTTCATCTTCTCCATGCTCCACAAAGAATCCTCCGACTGACAGGGAACTCCTGAAGGGCAGATGAAGGTATTTGGTATTTTATTAGGATCCCAATTAGCGGTTGCGATAGTAGCAGCTACTCTTCCTGGGGTCCACAGAAAACATTCAATAATACAGAACATTAATAGACAAGAACCGCTCAAGGACAGAATTACATATATTTAAAACATCACAAATCAGTACATACACAAAATGTCTAGGTCAAACAGGGGAGGTGTTGTGAGTTGTTGTGAGGTGTTGCAAAACCAGGTTTGCTGTTCACTTGATCAATCTTTGATGGAAGGGAGTTCCATGCAATCCTGGCTCTATAAATACTGTATGTTTTCTTGAATTTGTTCTGGATTTGGGGACTGTGAAAAGACCCCTGGTGGCATGTCTGCTGGGGTAAGTTTGTGTATCAGTGCTGTGTGTAAGTTGACAATGCAAACAATTTGGAATTTTCAACACATCAATGTTTCTTATAAAAACAAGAAGTGATGCAGTCAGTCTCTCCTCTACTTTTAGCCAAGAGAGACTGGCATGCATAGTATTGATATTAGCCTTCTGATTAAAGTAATGAGCAAGATGCAGGGTTGTATTTATTATTTACCAGACAGAAGAAAACTAACTGAAACAGGATGGGACTACCTAAACTTGTCCAATAAGAATAGTTTTCTGTTGCAAAACGTTTTGTCATAATGAATAGGACCCAGCCTTCCGTAACCACAACTCTCTGAGTGATCGTCTTGATAACGACCTAGAGCACTAATTAAACTGGGACGATGCCACAGAGACTTTACATCATTGGCATTTTCATTCAACATAGCTCTCTTCCTTATGCAAATACTGTGGGAATTATATTATGCAAATGACCAAATGCTGTCTTTCTGGGGAGAGAAATTGACTTTTCTAATGAAGAGCCCAGAGGAGGTCTCAACTCTAATTTGCAGTGTAGCTTAACTCAGCAATATGATATCCCACTGATTCCTCAGATGACCTATGTAATTGGTGGATATCTCAGGCGCTAAGAGCAGGATTATTACACTCCACTTCTAGAGGACTGGGTTCTTTAATGACTGTTCTGTACTTCAACTGATCATATATATAATATGCCATTTAGCAGATGCTTTTATCCAAAGCGACATTCAGATGAATTCATGTCATTAATTGACCAGAGTCCTGTTTCTCCAGGGTCTGGACCAGTTTCTATCATTATGAAGCCAAAACGCAGTGTGGTCTAAAAACTGGTGGATGTGAACACACTAGCTCTTCAGAGCCTGTTCTCTCTCTCTCTATAAGGACTCTGTATAAACACCTTTGTTGTGCAGTATGAAGGAGGAGATGATGCGGTCCCACTCAGGGTTCTTGGTGTCCAGTAGGACCAGGACCAGGTCAAAGCGGCTGAGCAGGGGGCTGGCCAGGGCCACGTTGACCGACATAGGCACGTTTGGGTCGTACTGGCCCTTAGGGTTGGTGGCAGCCAAGATGGTGGTCCTGGTGTTCAGTTTACACACCATGCTGGGTGGGAGAGAGGGAAAGAGACCCCACAAAGTCAATGAAGGAAATAGAAAGATGCTTTATGCATGTCAGTCATTATGACCCTGCTTCAGCCCATACCAGAAGTGAGTGCAAGATAAGATTTTTCCTTACCCTGCCTTGGCCACACTGATGGTTTGCTGCTCCATGGCTTCGTGGATGCTGGTGCGGTCGTGCTCTTTGATGCTGTTGAACTCGTCGATACAACACAAGCCTCCATCAGACAGCACCAGTGCTCCTGCCTCTAGATGCCACTCCCCGGAGTCCTTCACTGCTGCCACCGTCAACCCTGACACACAACACATATTCCTTTTTTGACTAACATAAGTGGTTATTTCAGTGATTCCTTTAAGCAAAGTGAACTGTTTCAGATGAACCAGCAGAGGGCAGACAGACCTGCGGTAGTGGAGCCGATCCCAGCAGTGAGGACTGACCGGGGAGTGATCTTAGCAGCGTACTTCAGAAACTGAGACTTCCCTGTGCCTGGGTCTCCCACCAGCAGAAGATGAGACTCACCTAAACCAGAAACATATTACAAATCTAGAATCAGATATTAACATCGACACCAATAGAGTTGCAGTTTGTGAGGCATGTAAGAGAAATTGGTCCACATTTGGAACAAGGATACATACCTCTTACCTTCGTTCCAGAAGGATCTATTCTTTGCACCCCACCTGCTAACACCATGGCAACAGCTAACTTAACTACATACATTCCAAACACTTGTGGGCACATGCTCATGAGAATCTGGTTCCTGCCTTCAGAGAGAACATGGAAGAAGAACACCAATCAAATTCCATACATATTTCATGTGCATCTCATATAGTATTTATCATGTAATAATGACTATTAAATACATTAAAAAGTAGTATCTAAATCTGTATGGCAACAGTTTTAATTATGGGGATTGGGGAAGTATTACAGTCGAGTTATTATGTACCAGTTATAGGGTCATGTTTGTAATTGTCCCAGAACTCCTCAAACTCCTGCTGCATGTCCTCTAGGACCAGAGCTGCCATGGTCTGCTCATTGTTCACTTCAATGAAATTGGCTTTCAACACCAGATCCAATTCACAGCGTGCGTCGTCGTACAGGGGCTTCCATCGCTGACGAACTACTCCATACACTGTAACATCATCACCTGAAAAAATGTCATCACATATTGTGATATCCTAGAAATTCAGTCCCAACATTCAATGGGATGACACTAATCCCTTTAAAAACATTCATGTTCATCTACTGTGACTTCATCTTGGGTGAAAGACAATCATATGGTATTGTGATGTTATCACACACAACATGACACCACAATGTAACATCCGTACATCATACAGTATTATGACATCATTGGTAATACATCACAATGTGGAATTCCAATACTCAGTGATGTCACAATCTACCTAACGCATTGATGTCGCCCGCTGCAAAACAAATTCCCATAATACAGTATGACAATATCCTTTATGTAACAATCCCACTGTGATGTAATTTCCAATACATATGTCAACTGTGATATCATAGTGACAAATGACATCATAGTGACCAATGTTACCTGATTTACAGCTGTCTACCAGATCATCCTCCAAAATGACCACCATGGAGCGAGGAATACTGCCCACAGACAACCTCTGGGCCTGGGCACACAGAACAGCAGGGAAAGAGGGGTGCAGTTTGATCAAATATAGGCTTACAATGTGTTTGCAGATGTTATTCAAAAGGGTTAATGTGTAGACAATAATTAAAACAAACAGTACTAGAGCCCCTTAGCCCCAAGTCAGTCAGTCACCTGCTCCTGGATCTTAATCTCCTGGTAGTCCCTGCAGGCTGCCGGGGTGGAGCTGCCTGACAGGCAGGTGAACTTGTTGGAGTTACAGAGGTCCTGGTTGGGGCAGCTGATAGGGGGAACAAAGCTATAGTACTGCTCAAAGTCAGCCTGCAGGGAGAACACGTGACGGCACTTAGAGCACATGTAGTCCCTCTCGTACTCCAGAACCTTGGCCACACTGGTGCGGATTACCGTGCCCGTGACGGACAGGAAGTGACCAGCGTCCCGAGACTTGGGGATGTTCTCCCTGGTGAGCTCCGGACACACAGGAAGACCTGAGGCGTGATGACATACAGCAATGCAGAGGGATGTTAGGGTTATGGACATCAAACAGACCAAGGAGCACTGGACAAGACATCAAAACAATGATCAGAATTGACAACACGCTGTACCATCTTTCCTGGAACTCAAACAAAGTTCAGCATTCCTTGTCATGCTCAATATTAACCACCAGATGGGGMTCTCTACCCACTATTGTATTGAAGAGAGATGTATCGCATGCATCTTGCACTGTGTTGCATGAGTCAAATTAAACAAAAAAATATTAAATTATGAAAACATGCGTAGCCCATTACATAGCCTTACTGTAAATCTGTCAAGTTGCCTACAGTATTATATTGGATAAAAGTACCTAACGCAGAGAACTCTAAGAGGGCACGACAAAACCTATTCCCCCTCAGGAGACAGAGAAGATTTGGCCTGGGTCCTCAAATCCTCAATAAGTTCTACAGCTGCACCATCGAGAGCATTCAGACTGGTTGCATCACCACCTAGTATGGCAACTGCTCGGCCTTCGACCGCAAGGTGCTACAGAGGGTAGTGCGTACGGCCCAGTACATCACTGTGGGTCCAAGCTTCCTGCCATCCAGGACCTCTATACCAGGCGGTGTCAGAGGAAAGCCCTACAAATTGCCAAAGACTCCAGCCACCCTAGTCATAGACTGTTCTCTCTGCTACCGCACGGCAAGCGGTACCGAAGCACCAAGTCTAAGTCCAAAAGGCTTCTTAACAGCTTCTACCCCCAAGCCATAAGACTGCTGAACAGCTAATCAAATGGCTACCCAGACTATTTGCATTGACCCCCCCATTTTTTWTTTTTTTTTACACTGCTGCTACTCACTGTWTATTATCTATGCATAGTCACTTAACCTCTACCTACATGTACATATTACCTCAATTACCTCGACTAACCTGTGCCCCCGCACATTGACTCGGTACTGGTACCCCCTTTATATAGCCTCGTTATTGTTATTTTATTGTTGCGGTTTTATTTTATTTTTTACTTTAGTTTATTTCTTAAATATATTTTTCTCATCTCTTATTTTTCTAAAAACGGCATTGTTCGTTAAGGGCTTGTAAGTAAGCATTTCACAGTAAGGTCTACACCTTTTGTATTTGGCGCATGTGACATATAACATTTGATTTGATTTATGGGAGAAGCCTTCTTTGGTAACAGGTAGCTTTAGGCCTAAGCAGTGACCACTGAGAATCCATAGCAGACTTGTGAAGTCTTTTTTCCTGATAAATCTGTGGACTCGCAGACACTGTCAGTGTAAAATTTTATCCCATGAACTGATAGAATATAAACGTAAAATAGGCCTTTATGGATAAAATGCAATACTCCAGCCCACCAATGTTATCATGGATTAATAGGGGCTCCCGAGTGGTGCAGCAGTCTACATCTCAGCACAAATGGCGTCACGACAATCCCTGGTTCAAATCCAAGCTGTATCACATCCGCCGTGATTGGGAGTCCCATAGGGCGGCACACAATTGGCCCAGCATCGTCCAGGTTTGGCCATTGTAGGCCGTCATTGTAAATAAGAATGTGTTCTTAATGGACTTCCCTAGTTAAAAAAAAATAAAAAATAGAACATACACGACATGGCCAAAAGTATGTGGACATCTCGGTGTCCAGTAGGACCAGATGCTCGTCGAACAATAGGCCTGGCTCGCAGTTGGTGTTCAAATTCATCCCAAAGGTATTCGATCGGGTTGAGGGCAGGGCTTTGTGCATGCCAGTCAAGTTGTTCCACACCGATCTCAACAAACCATTTCCTCACTTTGTGCACGGGGGCACTGTCATGCTGAAACAGGAAAGGGCCTTCCCCAAACTGTTGCCAAGTTGGAAGCACAGAATCGTCTAGAATGTTATTGTATTCTGTAGCGTTAAGATTTCCCTTCATTGGAACTAAGAGGCCTAGACCGAACCATGAAAAACAGCCCTAGACCATTATTCCTCCTCCACCCAACTTAACAGTTGGCACAATGCATTGGGGCAGGTAGCGTTCTCCTGGCATCTGCCAAACCCAGATTTGTAGGACTGCCAGATGGTGAAGCGTGATTTAGCACTCCAGAGAACATGTTTCCACTGCTCCAGAGTCCAATGGCGGCGAGATTTACACCACTCCTGCCGACACTTGGTATTGCGAATGTTGACCTTAGGCTTGTGTGCGGCTGCTCAGCCATGGAAACCCATTTCATGAAGCTACCGACGAACAGTTATTGTACCGATGTTGCTTCCAGAGGCAGTTTGGAACTCAGTAGTGAGTGTTGCAACTGAGGACATATGATTTTTACGCTCTATGCGATTCAGCACTTGGCGGTCCCGTTCTGTGAGCTTGTGTGGCCTACCACTTCGCGGCTGAGCTGTTGTTGCTCCTTGACATTGCCACTTCACAATAACAGCACTTACAATTGACCGGGGCAGCTCTTGCATGGTAGAAATTTGACGAACTGACTTGTTGAAAAGGTGGCATCCTATGACGGTGCCACGTTGAAAGTCATTGAGCTCTTTAGTAAGGCCATTTTACTGCCAATGGAGATTGCATGTCTGTGTGCTTAATTTTATACACCTGTCAGCAATGGGTGTGGCTAAAATAGCCAAATCCACTAATTTGAAGGTGTGTTCACAAACTTTTGTATATATAGTGTATTATCCTCTCTCTCCATCTGGCATCTCAAACAACATTGACATTTTCCATCCACATCTTCAGAGTGGTTTTATGTGAAGCACTTTCCATTTTCTCATGAGTAGACAACTGAGTTTTAAGATGCAGCCCACATACAGCGGTCCTCTCCACAGAGAGACATTCTGAATTTCGAGCGAGCAACCTGTTGAAAATATTGAAGCATGTACTGGTCTGATCTTAAACATGGCCTTGTAGCAGTAACATTCCCCACCAGAACACACACAGCTGCATCACCAAGAGCCCTGCTGCTATTTGCTATGCCTTCTACATTCACGCCATGTAACCAACCAAGGAACAGCATACGAGTCGAGCACATCATCTGGCTATTTATAACACTGCTCTCTGTACTGGTGAGACTCCAGACTGCAGTACGCAATGGCTAAAGTAATTAGATGTGAAGGTTGAGCTACTTTGCAAGGCTGGCAGACAGACAAGGTCAATCATTACAGATTATTCCCATTTGACTATATGTCTATGCTCTTTTTTTATCATCTGCATATTAAAATCAAATCAGGCCAATCCATGTCAACCTGTTCCAGGTGTTAAACTAATGGTGACGGTAAAACTGTGGCAGCCTGGCAGATGTCGGAACCCATAGTGCGGCTGAGTTTTGGCAGCGTTTACACAGACAGACCAATTATGATCTTTAGCCCAATTATTGGCAAAAGAACTGATCTGATTGGTTAAAATACCAATTAGTCCAAAAAAATATAATGATCGGGCTGTCTGTGTAAACGCAGCCTTATTGCTCGAGACAGTGTACATAAGAAACCCTCATTGAGTAGCTAGTTTTCCTGGGCCCCATCTCAGGTAACCATGTGTCATCTCAGGAAGTCAATACTGGGCCTGCTGAGTGATATCTGGAATGGCTTGGGTTGTTGTTACACCACGCTGAGTCTCCTGTTTCAGTCTCTTACTGCCTACTGTTCTCCTGCATTTCAGGCAGACATTCTTCCCAAGTCAACAACCAGACAGATACCTACACGGAGACAAGATGTTCATAATGTTCTCAATAAATCCTGCTGGCCAGTGATGGGTATACTGTACTTCCTATTGTGATTATTATCATTATCAAGCTGCATCAAAAGGATGCTAATGTTTTCCACTGGACAAGTGATTCAGCTATCTATGATGAGGAGCTCTAATTGTGTCTGTCTCGATTTAAATGACTCTTCTGTTGCAGAGAGCAGACTGATGAGGTGAGCCTCCAGCAGAACAAATGAAATGAACACTGCGGCCTAAACCCCTCCAGACACTGTTTTAAATGGAGCTTTCAAGCATTGCAATTAGACAGGGAGGACAACCACCCACTAACTCACAAATATACAGTACCTGTCAAAAGTTTGGACACATGTACTCATTCAAGGGTTTTTCAATTTTCTACATGGTACAATAATAGTGAAGACATCAAAACTATGAAATAACACATGGAATCATGTAGTAACCAAAAAAGTGTTAAACAAATCAAAATATATTTTACATTTGAGATTCTTCAAAGTAGCTACCCTTTGCCTTGATGACAAACCAGCTTCACCTGGAATGCTTTTCCACCAGTCTTGAAGGAGTTCCCATATATACTCAGCACTTGGTGGCTGCTTTTCCTTCACTCTGTAGTCCAACTCATCCCAAACCATCTCAATTGGGTTGAGGTCGGGTGATTGTGGAGGCAGGTCATCTGATGCAGCACTCCATCACTCTCCTTCTTGTTCAAATAGCCCTTACACAGCCTGGAGGTGTGTTGGGCCACTGTCCTGTTGAAAAACAAATGATAGTCCCACTAAGCGCAAACCAGGTGGGATGGCTGCTGGTTAAGTGTGCCTTGAATTCAAAATAAATCACAGACAGTGTCACCAGCAAAGCCCCCCCCACACCATCACACTTCACGGTGGGAACCACACATGCAGAGATCATCCGTTCACCTACTCTACGTCTCACAAAGACACAGCGGTTGGAACCAAAAATCTCAAATTTGGACTCATTAGACCAAAGGAGAGATTTCCACCGGTCTAATGTCCATTGCTCGTGTTTCTTGGCCAAAGCAAGTCTCTACTTCTTATTGGTGTCCTTTAGAAGTGGTTTCTTTTGCAGCCATTTGACCATGAAGGCCTGATTCACGCAGTCTCCTCTGAACATTTGATGTTGAGATGTGTCTGTTACTTGAACTCCGTGAAACTTTTTTTTTTATAAAGCAAGGCTGGTATGAACTTATCCTCTGCAGCAGAGGTAACTCTGGGTCTTCCTTTCCTGTGGCGATCCTAATGAGAGCCAGTTTCATCATAGCACTTGATGGTTTGTGCGACTGCACTTGAAGAAACTTACAAAGTTCTTGAAATGTTTCGTACTGACCTTCATGTCTTAAAGCAATAATGGATTGTCGTTTCTCTTTGCTTATTTGAGCTGTTCTTGCCATAATATGGACTTGGTCTTTTACCAAATAAATATAAATAAATAAATACCTTGTAGGGGTGCTATACACAACTGATTGGCTCAAACGCATTAAGGAAATAAATTCCACAAATGAACTTTTAACAAGGCACACCTGTTAATTGTTTGGGAGAATGCAAAGAGTGGGCAAAGCTGTCATCAAGGCAAAGGCTGGCTACTTTGAAGAATCTCACGGCCTGTTCACCTCGCTATCGTCCAGAATSCAAGGTCAGTATAGGTGCATCAAAGCTGGAACCAAGAGACTGAAAAACAGCTTCTATCTTAAGGCCATCAGACTGTTAAATAGCCATCACTAACCGACTTCCACCCAGTTATGCATCCCTGCACCTTAGAGGCTGCTACCCTATATACATAGACATGGAATCACTGGCCACTTTAATAATGGAACTCTAGTCACTTTAATAATGTTTACATACTGCTTTACTCATCTCATATGTATATACTGTATTCTATTMAGTTTTTTTTWATTCAATGCCACTTCGACATTGTTCAATCTAATATTTATATATTTATTAATTCCATTCTTCTTGCTCTATTAGATACTACTGCACCGATGGAGMTAGGAACACAAGCATTTCGCTACACCTKCAATAACATCTGCTAAATATGTGTATGTGACCAATACAATTTGATTTGAAATATAAAATATATTTTGATTTGTTTAACACTTTTTTGGTTACTGCATGATTCCATGTGTTATTTCATAGTTTTGATGTCTTCACTATTATTCTACAATGTAGTAAAACATAGTAAAAATAAAGGAAAACCCTTGAATGAGTACGTGTGTCCAAACTTTTGACTGGTACTGTAGATCTCAGACGTTACATAAAGCTACATCAGCAGAGGGCCATAACTATGTATGAGGACAATTCATTCATAGAAGGGAGCAGAAAGAGCTCTCTCGTCTCTCATATTATTGACCTCTCTATGCACTTGTCTTCATGTAAATAAAGAGATTGGATAACTAATTAGAAATAATTATAGCAATAACTCCAATTTGCTCTATGATAGGCTAGGTGGAACGAATTTACAACATACTGCTTATCTTTTCAGATCTATACAAGTGCCTAGGAGGTAGGGGCTAGGCGTCGATTTGGAAGTGGGATAGAGCGTCTTACCTGTGATTCGGGCATGCAGGTGGTGTTTGACCTTGTGCCACCTTTGCTGTGTAGAGTTCTCTGACACTGTATTAGCGGCTCGGTGAAGGGTGGTGTCAAAGATGTTGATGACCTCGCTGGGGTAGGCGTTGAAGTAGTCGCCCACCTCCATGTTGGCTTCAAACAGTGTCATGGCGTTGATAACCACCGGGTAGTGGGCATCCTCATCAGGCTCCTGAAGGATCTGCAGGATGTCACTCCTGTGGTGCTCTGTCACATACCCCTCAAACACCTGCCCTATCATAGCTACCTGCTCTGGGTTGATCAACATCCTGGATCTGGAGGGGTGAATATGGTTTAGCTCATCTGTAGTGTCAGGCTTGTAAACTGAAGGTGACATTAATAGTAATGGCAAAGTCAGAGAGATTGACAAACAAAGAAGAATAGCAATTTAGTTGCAGAGGTGAAGTGGTGCTGACACTATTTTTGATAACTCAGGCTGGTGTAGTTATTAGAGCGTTGGACCAGTAACCGAAAGGTTGCTGGATCGAATCCCTGAGCTGACAATGTAAAAATCTGTCGTTCTGCCCCTGAGCAAGGGGGTTAACCTGTTTCCCTGGCACCGAAGACGTGGATGTCAATTTAAGGCTGCCCCCGCACCTCTCTGATTCACAGTGGTAGGGTTAAATGCGGAAGACACATTTCAGTTGAATGCATTTCCTTTATTAATAGTAGCTGCGGTCCATGCGTATGCGTCGGCTCTACTACGACAAAGATTTACGAGATACATTCGCTTCAGATCAGACGCACGCGTATGGACAAGACCTAGCATTTATGGAAAAATGTTTGTCATCCCTAACAACGTTTTTACTTTCGTGAGTAACTTAAGTATATTGAAGCCAGTACCTAAACAAAGTTGGAAAAAAATTGCTCTATGCCATAACGCGATGGCCCAGATCTGGTTGTTTGGCTAACGTCAGCTAGCTAACAGGGAGGCAAGTTTGACAACAGCTACACATGATTCCAAAATCTAAATGTAATATGTATTAGCAAACAATATAACTTTATACGTACCCTATTTTGAGTGTTTTAGTTTCTCTACAGCTAGAGATATCAACACAAGTCCCACGGACATACTAAGCACTTTGGTACTTCCCGCTGGATTCACACACTACTTCCACAGGGGGTGTTCAAACTATAATATTAAATAAACATCATATTACCCTGTCTTAAAATAGTCACCATGAATTAAATACATTTAAAAATCAACAATAATAGAATGGAAAACACGTGTCTTTCACAAAATGTGAAAAGGCTTTTATGGAAGGAACCCCCTATCTTCTCTCACTTGGTAGTGTCTCGCCTATAGCAAAATAAAGTGCGCAGCCGCAAGGTCTTTAGATGCACATGCCAGAGTAAGGAATGTCTCGAAGGGACGCAGCTAACGTTAAAAGTGACGTCAAAACTTGCATATTGCATTCGCGTCGGAGAGAATTTTGCATTTTAGATGCTATAACCTTAACCGAATTCTCATAATCTGCTACGCAAATTGCAGTGAGAAAGTCACTTCTGACATTAGCTGCATCCCGTTTAGTCAAAAACCAGTGGTGTAAAGTACTTAAGTAAAAAGTCCTACTTAAGTATTTTTTGGGGGTATATTTTTGGCAACTTTTACTTCACTACATTCCGAAAGAAAATAATGTACTTTTTATTCCATACATTTCCCTGACATTCAAAAGTACTCTATATTTTGACAGGAAAATCTTCAAATTTACACACTTATCAAGAGAACATCCATGGTCATCCCTACTGCCTCCGATTTGGTGGACTCATTAAACACATCCTTGTTTGTAAATTATGAGTGTTGGAGTGTGCCGCTAGCAATATATATATATTTTTATTATAATTTTTGATTGTGCCATCTGGTTTGCTTAATATAAGGAAATTGAAATTATTTATACTTTTACTTTTGATACTTAATTCTATTTACTTTTAATACTTAAGTATATTTCAAACCAAATACTTTGACTTACTCAAGTAGAAATTTACTGGGTGACTTTTAGTTGAGTCATTTTCTATTAAGTTATCTTTACTTTCACTCAAGTATGACAATTGAGTACTTTTTCTACCACTGGTCAAAACCGCCACAAGCAGGACCAGAGCCATTCAGTGCCCTCTACCGGCTCTGCCCACAGAGGTAAAACTCATGCATCACTTGAACACAGTTAATACCTGAACACAGTTAATACCTGTACATACTATGACCTAAAACATTGTGAAACACAATCATATAGTTATTTTTTTTTAAATCCATGAACCTTATTAAATATTTTCTGCTGAAGTTGGGATTCTATGGCACATAGTACTGTTTTGTAACAAATCATACATACATTGAAAGGCCCACATAATTGACAGCACACACATGAGTAAATGTCACAATAATCAGTATTTATTAGTTAAGCATCACAGTATAATATAAATATAAAATATGCAATTTATTTTTAAAATTGGTGAGACATCATTATATCTGTGTTGAGACAACCATACAAACAGTTTAGTTCTACCAAAATGTCTTATGCGGCTGTAACAAACTATCATTACAGTGCCATCCTAAAATAAGGTACAGAGAGAGGACAATTTACTGTATACTGTATTTAAAAAATGATAGCAGCATATGTACCACTCATTACAAACTGCAAAAAAGAAAAACGTCAAACATACTCATCGGCACTGTACAAACAAGGAACCCATTCACAGTGAAGTAATCAACAGAATGCAATGGAGTGGTTGATCATTAAATAATATATATATTTTTTAAAGTCTTTTTCGTTTCGTATGGTTGACATGCTCTCGAGTTGCAAAAATCAGAAGGTGAAGTACTGGGCGAACCATTCCTGGCGCTGGGGGTCGGGGGATCCTACGGGTGACTCCTCTGTCTCAGGAGGGCTACACAGGGGGGCACACACCACAACAGCAGCAAACAGTTATACAGGACATTATTGACTAAGAAATCCTTATTGCACCTCAGGGTTGAGAGTAGTTTTTATGCTTATGTTCTGTGTTTGAAGTCAGTGTAGTCATTCATCCAGTTCAGAGGATTTTATTGAGGCAGTATATCTATAGATTTGATTATCTGCTCTCGAGTGTAAATGCTTCCTCGAAAACAATAACATTTCTGTTGCAATAATCAGCCTTTAACCGTGTTAAGTTTGCTCATTTTTAAGAGAGCCTGTGGTTGTATTAACACAACAATTTCTGTTCTACATGATCATCCAACCATTGGGTTTAGTGAGATTGAATTACAACAAGACCATGTAGTTGTTCATCCTTGACTCAGGTCCTTAGGGGATTATGCTCTCTTGGTTATACAATGTGAATGCATCTATTAAAAATCCTGAATACCAAATAGTGTTTGTTCTCCTCATACTCTGTAGTTTCTGAAAAGCAAATCCAATGATAAGCCCAAGGAAAGAATGTTAGAGGGAAAATGTATTGAAAGACCACAAACTTGCCTATTGTGGTTTGTTCTATGCAGTCTACCCAAGATGTAACCTATTCAACCTAATGCATTTCACTGGGTTGCTGGCTTGACCATAGCCTTGGCATTGGAAATTCACAATAAACACCAACAAACCTCACTGTATTGTAATGTTACAGCTTTATTGCAAATAAAATAACCTTTGCTCTTTGCTTATAGCGCTGGATATCCTTCTGGTGCTTGTCTGGCTGACTGTCTGTCTGGATGACTTGCTGACTGACTGACTGACTGGTTGTCTGGTGTTTAGGCCCCTTCCTCAGTTTCTGTCCAGGGGTCTTAACCCGTTGACGGGCACCAGATGCCTCCTATCTAAGAAGGGCTTGACATCCGTGGGTCTGGAGAGCCAAAGGAGAGGAGAGGATGAGTGGGAGGAGAACTCTCAATGAAATGTCAGAACATACAGTTATAATGAGAAGGCCTCTCCTCTCAACAACGACAGTGCACAAAGGGTTCAAGATTAACATCTCTGTGATATATGACTCATAACTTCATATTGCAGTTAATATTTGAGAAACACAAAAGGCAAGGAAATTGCAATATTGGGTCTGATAAAGAACTATGTAACTTAAGACACTTTCAAGTTTCAATTTCCCACCATGGCTATTTCCACAGTTGTCATGTCAAATAACAACCTCTAAACTTAAAGGTTGGATTTTACTGAACAAAAATATAAACGCAACATGTAAAGTGTTGGTCCCATGTTTCATGAGCTGAAATAAAAGATCCCCAAAATCTTTACATCCCTGTTAGTGAGTTTTTCTCCTTTGCCAAGAGAATCCATCCAACTGACTGGTGTGGCATATAAAGAAGCTGATTAAACAGCATGATCATTACACAGGTGCACCTTGTGCTAGGGACAATAAAAGGCCACTCTAAAATGTGAAGTTTTGTCACAACACAATGGCACAGATGTCTCAAGTTGAGGGAGCGTGCAATTGGCATGCTGACTGCAGGAATGTCCACCTGAGCTGTTGCCAGATCATTTAATATACATTTTTCTACTATAAAACACCTCTAACATCGTTTTAGAGAATATGGCAGTACTCCCAACCAGCCTCACAACCGCAGACCACGTATAACCACGCCAGCCCAGGACCACCACATCCGGCTTTTTCACCTGCTGTATCATCTGAGACCAGCCACCCAGACAGCTGATTAAACTAATGAATATTTCTGTCCCCCCCCTTTTGTGGGGAAAAACTCATTCTGATTGGCTGGGCCTTGCTCCCCAGTGAGTGGGCCTTGCTCCCAAGTGGTTGGGCCTATGCCCTCCCAGGCCCACTCATGGCTGCACCCCTGCCCAGTCATGGGAAATCAATAAATTAGGGCCTAATGAATTCATTTCAATGGATCACTAGTCACTTCGGATCACTAGTCACCTTAAACAATGCCACTTTAATAATGTTAACATATCTTACACTACCCATCTCATATGTAAACTCAGCAACAACAAAAAAGAAACATACCTTTTTCAGGACCCTGTCTTTCAAAGATAATTCGTAAAAATCCAAATAACTTCACAGATCTTCATTGTAAAGGGTTAAAACACTGTTTCCCATGCTTGTTCAGTGAACCATAAACAATTAATGAACATGTTCCTGAGGAACGGTCGTTAAGACACGAACAGCTTACAGACGGTAGGCAATTAACATTTACATTTAAGTCATTTAGCAGACGCTCTTATCCAGAGCGACTTACAAATTGGTGCATTCACCTTATGACATCCAGTGGAACAGCCACTTTACAATTAAGGTCACAATTATGAAAACCTAGGACACTAAAGAGGCCTTTCTACTGACTCTGAAAAACACCAAAAGAAAGATGCCCAGGGTCCCTGCTCATCTGTGTGAACGTGCCTTAGGCATGCTGCAAGGAGGCATGAGGACTGCAGATGGGGCCAGGGCAATAAATTGCAATGTCCGTACTGTGAGGACAGCGTTACAGGGAGACAGGACGGACAGCTGATTGTCCTCGCAGTGGCAGAACACGTGTAACAACACCTGCACAGGATCGGTACAACCGAACATCACGCCTGCGGGACAGGTACAGGACGGCAACAACAACTGCCCGAGTTACACCAGGAACGCACAATCGCTCCATCAGTGCTCAGACTGTCCGCAATAGGCTGAGAGAGGCTGGACTGAGGGCTTGTAGGCCTGTTGTAAGGCAGGTCCTCACCAGACATCACCGGCAACAACGTTGCCTATGGGCACAAGCCCACCGTCGCTTGACCAGAGAAGACTGGCAAAAAGTGCTATTCTCCGACGAGTCACGGTTTTGTCTCACCTGGGGTGATGGTCAGATTCGCCTTTATCGTCGAAGGAATGAGTGTTACACCGAGGCCTGTACTCTGGAGCGGGATCGATTTAGAGGTGGAGGGTACGTCATGGTCTGGGGCGGTGTGTCACAGCATCATCGGACTGAGCTTGTTGTCATTGCAGGTAATCTCAATGCTGTGTTACAGGGAAGACATCCTCCTCCCTCATGTGGTACCCTTCCTGCAGGCTCATCCTGACATGACCCTCCAGCATAACAATGCCACCAGCCATACTGCTCGTTCTGTGCGTGATTCAGTGTCCTGCCATGGCCAGCGAAGAGCCCGGATCTCAATCCCATTGAGCACGTCTGGGTCCTGTTGGATTGGAGGGTGAGGGCATTCCCCCCAGAAATGTCCGGAAACTTGCAGGTGCCTTGGCGGAAGAGTGGGGTAACATCTCACAGCAAGAACTGGCAGATCTGGTGCAGTCCATGAGGAGGAGATGCACTGCAGTACTTAATGCAGCTGGTGGCCACACCAGATACTGACTGTTACTTTTGATTTTGACCCCCGTTTGTTCAGGGACACATTATTCCATTTCTGTTAGTCACATGTCTGTGGAACTTCTTCAGTTTATGTCTCAGTTGTTGAATCTTATGTTCATACAAATATTTACACATGTTAAGTTTGCTGAAAATAAACGCAGTTGACAGTGATAGGACATTTCTTTTTTTGCTGAGTTTATATACTGTACCTTATACCATCTATTGCACCTTGCCTATGACGCTCGGCCATCGCTCATCCATATATGTACATATTCTTATTCACCCCTTTAGATTTGTGTGTATTAGGTAGTTGTTGGGAATTGTTAGATTACTTAGATTTTACTGTACTGTCGGAAATAGAAGCACAAGCATTTCGCTACACTTGCATTAACATCTGCTAACCATGTGTATGTGACCAATACAATTTGTTTAGATTTTGATTTGATTTCATTATATGAACTGTAAAACTATTGAAATTGTTGCATGTTGCATTTATATTTTTGTTCAGTATATTATCATGACCAGATGATACAAGACAAATTATTAAACACAGTCTGCACTCGGTACTCATTCTGCACTGCACAAACTGTACTGCTCTGACTGAGCTAAACATGTCTGAAGTTTTCAATTAACGACAGGTGGCCTCTTCATCCTGTGCAGAACTGTTTATGTCTCTGAAAACTATCCTAAAATATCTCCTCTGCAATCATTCTCTCCTCAGTCTCAGTAGTCTCCTTTGCAGCAAATCCAACGTAATGCTGAATTGAACATGCATTCTGGTCTGTTAATCACCAACTCCAGATCTAGGGAACACCTGGGCTGAGACAGACAGGGCTGACTTCAACAACATCAGAAGCTAAAAGCAGAGAAATAGCATAAGCATGCATACTAGTGTTTTCCATAGAGAAAACTAAATTAGGTATGCAAATGTATATGTATGCAATTTCTATTGGTACAAATTTGCTGGTGAGCTGAATTAAGAAGTCTTATTGATCTAGGCATCTTCTCCAAGTACTAAAAAACATTTGTATTCTGGTATAGGCCTCCTGAATCGAAATAGGGCAGCATTTAAAGGACACTGCATGCACAGAGATTGAAGCAGCTTTATATCATCTGAAAACAGATGTATAATACAGAGCATCATAAGTGTGGTATGTGCTGCAGTGGAGAGGTACTGTATGTTGGGGTGCATTTGTTTCTTAGTGGAAACAGGGTCACCTTGACAGGGGCTGAGACAGACAGGCCGTGTGTGTGATGCAGTGATGGGAGAGTCCCATGACAATGGAGGGCAGCCCCGCACAAATCTGCCACGCTGACTCATCTGCAACTTACTTACATACAGAGCAGCATGCAGCAAGAGGAACCCAAAGCACAGAGAGGCACACAGATAGATAACAAGTGCATCAATAGGCAGAAACCTAAGTACCGGACGAGTGCAGACACACAAGCTAGTACAACACATGCACAAGAGAGAATTACATTCACATGTGTGTTTGTTACACATGTGCAGAATGATAGCTGGAAACACAACGAGCAAAGCAATGCCAAGGCACGAGAGAGAGAGGGGTTTGTTGATGAGAAGACTGTTGTTGTTGTTATCGAAGGCTTCACACATCACCACACAGAACTGTACATGGTGAAAAAAAACCATCAACAATCTATTTACACAATCAGATTTTCCACATATACAAATCAAACAATTGCACATCAATGTGGACAACAAAGTGCAGTAAGTGCAGCATGCCTGGAGGCCGATGAGGATGAGGTGGTTTAACAGAACAACAACACATCACTCAATGAGAAAAATACAAAGACACAAAGAGACGCAACTGCTAGCAGGAACACTTATGCTAACATGTTAAGAGTGACGGTGGGGTGTACACATGCTCCTTTTGCATTCCAATGCCATTTTCAAAGTCTCATGTATTGCATGGGGCTTTAGAATAATATAGTAAAGTGTTCATACATCTCCTGGAGTGTGTGTAGGTTCAGATGGAATATCCCTTTGTGTGTTTGAAAAGAAACCGTCAAGTAAAGCCAATAACTTCCTGATATACAATAAAGATAAGTTGACAAAGAAGTGGGGGGAGTAATTGTGGGAGCTCTCCCTCTCTCCGAAAGCCAAATCTCTGGGGACACAATCAAAGCCTCGCAAAAACTGCAGGCAAAGACAAAAGCCATCATGTCCTTCAAATAGAATAGCAATCAAGAGGGAATCCTGGGATGAACCCCTCAGCCTGTTGGCAACAGGCAGCAGGCAACTTAATCTATTATTCAAGGTAATTACACTTTCAGACTGGAGTGTTTTTTAGATTTTTTAAAAACCGTAATTCCTGATTTGACGCTGTTCTGTTTCATCAGAGCGAAGTCTAAGAGAGAGGGGGGAAGAACATCAACATCCTCCAGTGAGGGTAACATTGAGAAGTTTCTTTCAAAGACTGAAGCCCATCAGAAAGGGATATGGCAGCTGACTGGAGAGGTTTGTATGAAAGCCGCCAATCTGCAGCTGTATGGGCCGAGGGTCAGGGCAATGTCTGTGTGTCAGTGTGCTTGACCCTGGGCCTGCCCATGGCGCAGACCGAGGCGTCAGCGGCGAGGGAGGGGCGGCGCTCACCTCATGAATTTCTTGGGCTCTGTCGGAGGGGTCGGTGGGGGCAGAGGTTTGCTAGTGTTGAGSTCAAGGTGGTGAATGGGGGAGTTGGGGATAGGCTCTAAGCGGTTGGGCTGGGGTTGCCCGCTCCCCGTCCCTGTTCCTGTCGCCTCCAGAGCCCTGAGGTTTGGAGAGCTGCTGAATCGGTTTGCTGATTTGTCATTCTTTCTCTTTTGCTACACAGAGGGACAAAAACACAAAGAAACGGAAATAGGGAGAACTAGTCCAATGAAAAAAAAAACTTGTGTATATACTGTATATTTATACATCTATATATTTCTCATTCTCAGAGGATTTATGTGGATGGAGGCTTTCTGAAGGTCAAGCTCGTACCACTCAACTAGCGAAGGAACAGTCGCTCTAATATGCTAATTAAGATGAGAAAAAAGTATCACATGAAGAGGCTACAGAAAGTTCACACTAACAAAGAATGGCTTGGAAAGCAAAGGAGAACTGGATGCCTGAACAGTGAGATAACAGACACACACACTGACTACCCCCCCCCCTCCCCACACACACACACACACACAMAMACAMAYRYACACACACACACAMACWMWAWKKWACAMWMAMMCAWAATATCGGAAGTTATAGAACTTGAAATGGARTCAACAGTTACATATTGACCATGCAGAGTGATCCATTCAACTGGGAGACAGGGGGTTGCTGCATTTACATTGGAATGGGACACAACTTCTCTCCACTAAGGGATGGAATGGTTCCAATGGAAATCAAGACTAAGGATATGTGGAAAGGCAACTTAAAATCTCCACTTCAACCATTTTCTACAATGAGGTACAGGCTAGTGGTTTAGGCTTGTAACGATCGGGATGGTTCCCTAAGGGTTTCAAATTGTCACCTGACGCTTTTGGTCTTCACAAAGAGTCAAAGATTAGTTCAGATAAGCTATATGGCTCTAATCAACTGGCAGAGTATATACTATAAGACGAGGTAATGCACATGGTCAGTGGTAGTCCCCTGTCTGTCTGTCTGTCTGTGTGTGGTGTGTTAGTGTGCAGCGGTCAGCTCACCTTGATGAGGGGATTTATTACTCCCACGTTGGGACTGGTGTTGAACACTTTGTTGAAGTTGGTCTCTCTGTTCACCAATTCCAGCTGGTAGAACTTTTTGTCATCCTGCACGTCAACAGAAAGACTTCAGTTAGGTCATGGTGCTCTGGGTTATTGATGGAGCATCTCACACCTCACACTCTAATTAAATGTCATTCGTGGGCTTAAATACCAGTACCGTGTGACACAACCCGCAAAAGTCACAGGGTTTCTAGCCAAGCTCTAGTGCTATAGATACAGTATACTGAATAGCGGTCTACAATACATTGTTGGGACTCAATGGCTGTAAAATACCGGAGTCTACTGCTGCTGAATGAGAAATCTTAATCACGCAAGGCAACAGCACTCCGTAGTCTGGTCTACTATTGATTGGAGGTAGACAGGCATGCAGGCTCCATGTCTAGGATTGTTGGGTAAAACCACACAAGGGCATCCTGTAAGCCATCTTGTACTGTGTACATACACTTACCACCAGCTTCTTGACGAGGGACTCCCTCTCAGTCACCATGTCCTTTAGCTCAGCGATCACCTGCAAGTCCTCAGGCCGGCTCTCCCTGTTCCGGAACTTATCCTCCGTGCCCTCCAACCTGGGGAGAGGAGGGGGGCAATTAGGGCTCTGACATATCACAGTTTCCTCACAACACAGTGTGAAACAGGTAACATTGTGGAAACAACGTTTTGTTTGTGTAACATGATGATCAAAGTGCCTTGGATCAGCATGGGGATATGAGCATACACTGAGGGAGCATGTTTTGAAAGCTTCCCTTCCATCATCTGCAGATCAATACTAAAGCATTAGCTCTTAACTCTCCTACCTTTAATCTCAGAATCAGAAAGCCTATTAGTGCTTGTGTATTACTATGATCAAAACACGAGAAACATTACATGTTGTTCTGAATTCCAATTAAACTTCTCAACAAATAACGAGCGCTCTTTAGAAGAGTACTTATCAGTGATCAAAGCCATCTGCCTCTCCACAGTTTGTGCTGCCTCTAATTTGAGATTGATGACTTTAATATGCCGAGATATTCCTCGTGCTCGAAACAAGCATCCATCATGTCGAGTTTGGCATGACGTCCTCACCACTACAGATGTGGAATGACAAGTGATACCAAACTCTCCATCAAACTCAGACGCAAGATAGGGACAGGAACACGCTTGAATTAGAGAGGGAGCGTATTGGATATCATGATAACTGCTTCTGTCACGCTGCTATGCATCAGCGATCCGTTCATTTGTTGCTTAATTGACAGAAACAGCATCTACTACACTTTACTTCAGTGTCACGTTTCACTACAGACTCATCTGCATCCCTACACATGCTCCAAACATAAACAATGTGAAACCAACATGTTGCTGCAATGCAGCCTGGGAGGCTGGTGCTGGCTTGCTTTTTTTAATAAATATCGTTATCAGTGTTGGGGAAGCTATTCTGAAAATATAGTTTACCAAACTACCAATTACTTCACAGTGAAAGATGTTAGCTACACTAAAGCTACCCTTAAGAAAACATAGTTGACTTAACTAAAGTTACTATGAAAAAGTAGTTCGCTACATCCAAACTACTGCGTGATAAATTATCATATCTAAATCTGATGTCATAGACTACAAATTGCAAGAACAGATCACTCTGGAGTCAATTGTTAATAGAATGTGTAATTTATCTTATTTAACACAAAAACAATGTTTCAAGTGAGAATTAGGCAGGGCTGATCCCGAAAAAGAAAGGAAAGTATTGCTTACTTCACCCATATTTTATTTTAGACAAAAAAGTAGTGTGTAGTTCCAGTAGTTAGCTACACCGCTACATGGTAAAAAACGTTATTTACTACTGAAAACACTACCTAGATTAGAATTTAGTTCAACTACCACCAAGATACTGCAAAATGTAGTTAAATTACTAGTTGAACTACATGTAGTTCACTACTCCCCAACACTGCTCATCATCACACTCCACTCAACTCTCCAGCGACATCACTCAAAACAGATGTAACTAACAGCTAGGAAGCACTAAAACGAACAACAACCAATCAGACAACAAACATGTGTTGGTTCCCATGGGTTTAACCAATAGGAGATGTAATGAGATAAAATATTCATAGAGCTTAAATGGCCAGGGACCGGCTTTGGGGAACGAGGCTGCCAAGGTGATTAATTGGGGAGGGGACAGGGGCTGTTGTTAAAATAGATTTGTTATGTGCTTAATTAGCAGGCAGTAAATTGTCGACCTCAAGGTAAGGCCTT
The DNA here is from genome assembly GCF_002910315.2 of Salvelinus sp. IW2-2015. Lineage (NCBI taxonomy): Eukaryota > Metazoa > Chordata > Actinopteri > Salmoniformes > Salmonidae > Salvelinus > Salvelinus sp. IW2-2015. Next base: position 12,426,548 of record NC_036868.1, on the reverse strand, counting down.
GGAAACTAGTCAGAAAATTGAGAATGACAGGGGCTTGGACCTTGTTGGTTTTAGAAAGGTTAGCAACAGACACATCTGTGTAAGGCTAATGTGAACAATTTTTACAGGATTGTACTGGATTCTGTTTGTCAGTCAAATTTACTTGAGGGAACGGCAACAAATAATGACGTATGCTTCACTAGCATTTCATTTTGAAAGGTGTGATTGAGCCATGAGAAGATTTGGTGGTGGGCATCACAGATGCTCTCTCTGCAGTAGCTGGCTTTGTGTCTAGATGGTGCTCTCATTCACATGAAACTAAATGAGGTCACTCCCCAGTCCCAGGATCCTGTATATCTGTTCCATCTAACTCTCTCACTCTCTCACTCTTCTCCCTCCTTCTCTCTCTCTCTCGTATCCCAAACATATTTCTTACAGAGAAAGCTGCCTGTTATCCCTATAATCATTACAGTACATCTCCTTGGATCTATTCAGAGTAGATTGCAGGGGATTTCTATGTCTATGGTCGTATTTTCTGGTGTGTACTGTTTGTGTACAGTACTGTGGTGTCTTGAAAGCTAGGGGACCTGCACACCTAGCTGGAGGTTTATCCCAAGTAGGACACTGCTGCTGATAGACAGTGTGTGTTTGTGTGTGAATGTGCGTGCGTGCGTGCGTGCGTGCGTGCGTGCGTGCGCATGCGGTTTGGGATTGAGGACACAGTCACCTCCATGCAGCACAGTGGAAAACAAAACAGGTCTGTCAGATCTCTCATTAAAGGGAAGGACCTTCCCAATGGGCCATATTCACCTCCGGAGATCATGTGCAGCCACCCGCTCTCCCCTCTTGAATCCATCCATCCCTCCCTCCCAATCCTTCCTTCCTCCTTCCATCCATTCCTGTATCTGTGTGGGACACTCACCTCTTCAGCCTGTGCTCTGCCAGGGACTGTGGCCTTTCATCGTCTGCCAGGGCTTTATATAACCACACTATCACATATGCTCTCACAGTGAGTGCTATATCAACTACATACTGGATGTACTGTACGTACAGTACTTGCAGAGCAGAGATCTTGTCTTTGAGGAGCTCCTGGGCCTTGTTGAAGTCACACAGCATGTTCTGAGTCTCTCTGTTGTGCATTGCGTTCATCTCAGCCATCTCTCGCTCGTGTTTCTTCGACAGGTCCTGTTCATGAGCCCTGAGAAGAGACCAGATCATTAAAACCCATTCAGATCACGTCTTTATACATCTCTCCAGCTCTGAGGTACAGTCTCCCATGTAGAGTTGTTACAGTACCCCAACTCAGTATCCTAACTCAGTATCCTAACTTGGCACAATTACCACAGACATTTATTTTGATCCTGCTGGCGCCATTACAATTTCCTTCATCTTTGACTTTCCTTCTTTTTTTGTTGCCAAGAAAGACATATATAATTTATAGCAGGAGGCTCTGGAGGAGAGATATCACTGTTTCGCCATAAGTGGAAAACACTCTTCTCTATTTACTTATTGATTTATTTTGATGTGGGACAGATAGACAGGACTCTTCCAAGGCATTACACCAGCTGATTGAAATTCCCTGCAAATTCCCTCCCTCTCTCCCCTCAGTAGACTACATGGCAGTGTTGCTCACGCAGAGCTACTGCAGTCAGAGAGAGGCAGAGCACGAGGAGTGCAGAGGAATACGTTTGCCTCTCCCTGAGTAACGCTCCCTGAGGGACACAAATCTTTTCCAATTTATTTATTTTTATCTCAGGAAACTAGGATTCGCCAGCGTGTTACATAATTGGAAGTGAAAGGTGCTCCGCAAGGGGCCTGGAATCCTACCAGTGATATGTGTTGTTGACGCCACATATATACACACACACACCACACACACACACACACTAACCCCATGTGCTTGATTATCTCTAGCTCTAAAAAAGCATCAGCCTCCATTTTTGATTCATCACCAAACAGGCCTTCAATTCTAATGAGAGAGCCTGCTGTTCGTTCCATCCAGGCCTCAGACCACATTATTAATTAATATAAGAGTGAATTATTAATATCAGCCTGTGGGAAAAGCATGATAGATTATATTCAGGCCTTGCCCCAAATAACCCTGACTTTCATATTTTCTTATACATTTATTTGACCATTAAACTACAGGAGAAAAACAAATGTCAAAGAGACCAAGTCATCAAAGGGAATAACAGTGCACAAAACACGACTTCCAGAAGGGAGAGGCAAATTGGCCTCCTCTCTTTCTCTTGCCAGTATCCTTCAAATGTAATCTAACTCAAAAACGATGCCAGCACTGCCAATGGCCACCAACTGTCACGTCTAAACAAGAGGAATTCACACAACTGAACTTGTCGGGTTGTGATTCACCAGTCATCTGAACTAAACGTGTTAAAAACCTTCATCGTGGCCATATTAAAACGAGGTACAGGCATTCACCTGCAGAGATCGCCTACAGAGACTCACCTAATTAAGTTTGGCAACGCACCAGAACAGCTTTACTGTAGATGACCTGTTATTGTCTCAACCCTCCTGTTTGTCACCCCATAATGCCCTGTGGTAGGATCACGACCCTGCCCTCCCCTCCTGCACTCTCCTCCAGCCCACCTGATCTGCTGGTTGGCCTCGCTGCGGATCTTCAGCACCTCCTTGCCCTTGAGCTCCAGCTCCTTGGTGAGTGTGTTGATGTTCTCGTTCAGTGTGTGAATCTCGTGGTCCAGCTGAGCAATGTGGTTCTTCCTCCTTACCACCTCCTCCTGCAGGTCCGAGATCCGGCCCAGCAACTCCCTCTCCTGAACGGGGAAAAGGCAGACATACGACGGCACAAAGGAACACACACACATTTATATGCAAACAAAAACAAGAAAATGTGATCCCACTGGCGTGTGCTGCTGTGCTGTCCTTGTATTCCCAGGGGGTACTGTGATACTTTCTGACACCATCTTTACAGTGCCATGGATGCTACAGCTTTGCCATGGATGCTACATCATAATACGTGAGCACACTCACATGCCATGGCATCCCTCTGCCTCTCTCAGAACTAAATGTGGACTTCACTGAACACGTCTGTTGGGAGGTTGATAATATTGATGCTGAATAGATCTACTGATAAATAAAGTGCTGATTGTGCTGCTTGTATTTGTTTATAGTTAGTACGAGTTACAACAACGTGTTAGAGGACTGTTAGATCGCCTGGAAAAGGTTGCATCCCAGGAAAAGGGCATTTCATTTTTTTTATTAACCTTTATTTAACTAGGCAAGTCAGTTAAGAACAAAGTCTTATTTACAATGACGGCCTACCCCGGCCAAACCTGGACGACGCTGGACCAATTGTGCGCCGTCCTATGGGACTCCCAATCACGGGCCAGATGTGATGCAGCCTGGATTCGAACCAGGTACAGGGTCAATTGTACTGAAAACATATCGGAAAACATTCCCTAGAATACATGTATTTAGTCAATTGTTCAGTATGTAATAGGGACAACTCTGCCATCTGAATCTAGACTACTCTAGGCTATTATCACTCTCTTTCCCAAAGTTACGTAACAGTTAACTCACCAGGCTGATATACCAAATGCAAACATCTCCTTTTACCCAGGCAGAAATACATGCAACTACCTGATTTGACTGGAGCTAGAAGTAAAGCCATGGTGTAGATGTATCATGCTTTGCTTGGCTCAAGGGTCATTTCCCACTTCGGCAACAGCACCTCTTTTAGAAGTCTCTCCCTCTCTAAAAGAGACATCTAGCTAACAGTTCACGCAGCATACCGTCAAGCCAAACACTGGAATTATAAAGTTAATGGCTCTTGTGTAATCATATTACAATCTGCATGTATTAACTTTGAATTCCTGTAAATATAATTTCATGCCAGCAGATTATTGTGATAACAGTATTCTAGTTATTCATGTGTGGGCCACTGCAGGGGGCAGGTTTTAGGGGACTGGCTCTCTCTCCTCCATAGAAGATCATTTCTCCATCCTCTGCTTAACAGAAATTCACTCTGACATTTCTGCTGCCTTCCAATCTCCCCAGTGGATACCTGTTAGGCTTGGAGGCACACATGATTGACATGTCTCTGCATGGTTGGGTTGTGGATTTCCACAAGGACAGGTCTAGAGGCAGACATTGCCAGCAGTGGAGAACAGAGTTAAATGGCTAAACATCAGTGTGGGAGAAGGGAGTTTGTAGCTAGGTTGTAATTGGCGCTTGACCCTATATTTGTGTAGGCTGTAGCTGGTTAGGAAAGTGTGTGTGTGTTTGTGTGTGTGTGTGTCCATTCATGTGAATGTGTGTGCACGCAGGCGTGTGCGTGTCCATGTGTGTGTGGGGGCTGTGAAGTGAGACAGTGGTGACAGCTCTATTAGCAGTACTGAGACTCACAGTGAGGACACTCACGCTGCAACGTGCCTGAGGGCCAGTGTAAATACCACGGACTCTGTCACGATGACACTATAGAATAGCAATATTCATTGTCCATACATAGATGGGAATCTGTTGGAGAGCAAATTCTATGGTGGAACCATTCGAGCAGCACTCCTCAAAATCAGCCCCTTCTGTAGGTGGAACTTTTCCAGGTCAAAGGAAGCATCAAAGCCTTTGGATAAAATGTCACAGGAACAAAATATCAGTTTTTAAAAGCTTCTTCTGAGGGACTGGTGGGAAGTTGGTAGATGGAGTTCCCACCTCCAATAATCACCACATTTGATCTCTTATCTTTGACAAAATATATATGAAAAATGTAATTTCTGTGGCTGGCTGAGAGTTATTTTGACAGTATTGTGAATAGAGGTGGGTAGAGGGCACAGTACAGTGGTCTGGGAGTAGACAGGTCTCAGCGAGGAGCTGATTAGAAGACAAGTCTACTCTCTGAGCCCCAGCTCCCCTCTCTCTCTCTCTCTTCTCTCCCTCTCCCTGCTTCCACAGGACTGTCTGTCTCTACAGTTTCAGAGCAGGCTGATCAAAAGGCCAGAGGAAGGTGATCACAAGCCCTAGGACCAGACAAAATGTTTCCTTCAGCCTCCAGAAATGAGGAGATCAAGTATACAGTACCTGTAGTTTGAATTCAAATCATTCCCAATACAGCTACATACAGAGCTTCATTTGATCACTGAGAAGGCAGATGACCTTCTTGATTTACAGAAATTCACTGAAAACCCACACCAACACACACTTATATGAAGAGAATTGCACTTTTCATGTAGCCTACTTTTGGCCAGCTAATAGCCTTACCACTGATCAAGCAACATTATGGACTAAAATGTTCAAATCCTGTTGCTGCAGGATTATTTTGCTGTGACGATATATGTCAAATTAAGATCCCAAATCTGTAGCAGTTCTATTGATCCCTATATTAGAGATGACAGGAGCGCACCTCCCCCAAACCTTCCCATCTGCCCATTCATCTGGGAAAATAGAGGCATTTATCACAGTTTGCAAACAGGCCGCGGCCCGTCTTCTCTGTGAAAAATAGGTTCGCTGTGGATGAGTAGCCATTAGCAATGCTTCAATTGTTGGAGATTCACTGAGCATAAAGAGCTGGGGTGGGATTTCATTAAGACGGGTCTCATAGACAATTTTTTTTTTGAGGAATCAGTGTGAGGAGATTAGACATCAGATACAAAACACATGAGGAAATATGGCACAGACCTCTCCATAATCATGTTCACATGTACGCAAGCGCACACACACACACACACACACACACACACACCACACACAACACACACACACACACACACACACACACACACACACACACACACACACACACACCACACACACACACACACACACACACACACACACACACACACCACACACACACACAGAGAGACAAGATGTACCAGGGGAGTATAGAAAATAAACATTCTTCAGAGCCATTTGTCTGTCAGAAGCTGAGCTTTCATCTGTGGGGACAGCCGATCACTATCCCCAGCAAATGCAATTATCCACACCGCAGACCAGTCCTGCTAATCTCATTAAACGAGCCAGCACCGTCCATCTCTCAGGGGTCCACAATTAAAGCTAAGGCAACACGGCGCTCAACGCGGGGGCCCTGCGGCCCCGCCAAACGGTCCACGGCTCAGCACAGGGAGTTCTTTCTTAGAAACCACTCTCTGTCTCCCAGAAAGAGGACGAGCAACACTTTGTACCTCTCTTCAGATGGCCCCATCTCTTTACTGTCTGCCAGGGCTGCTGGGCTAGTGGGGCTGTTCAAAGGAAAACAACATGCTCGGTGTTGCTAAGGCTCTTTGATTAAAGCGCTGAAGGTACATGTTCATTCTAAAGATCAGAGCTTTACCATTTACTGGGTAAAACCACAACACATGTCCATAAAAGGCAACAACAGCCGTACAGTCTGGGAGACAACTGGCTGCTGTGATTAGGATATCTGTATAATTAAAGATAAGTCGATGTACGGTTAGTATAGGCATAATGCATTTAAATGATTAAGAGTCCCACCCACCCGGGAGGGAGGGATGGCTCAGTGGCTAGTAAATCAAACAGTCATATGGGACATAGAGAGAGAGACAGGGTTGTGTCCTGACATGTCTGACTACTGAACACACAGACAGTCTGAAGCAGAGGGAGCGAGTGGGCTTAGGGGAAGGTTGTTGTTTTGGTTGAGAAACCACCAGGAAGCCTGTTTATCCCGTGTGAGATGTCCGAGGTATTGTGTGTACTGTGGTGACTGGATATGGCAGTTACAGTATATAGGAGATGGGAACAGACCACAAAGCAGCTCGTACACGTCCCATGGTAGGGATGGGCATTTGTCATTGTGGAGGACTCGAAATGAGAAAAAAAAATCAAATTTTAGAACTTGCACATGATCATCTGATGATTTATCACTCCAGTGTTAATCTGCTAAATTGTAATTATTCAATTTATTGCCTACCTCCTCATGCCTTTTGCACACATTGTATATAGATTCTCTTTTTTTCTACCATGTTATTGACTTGTTTATTGTTTACTCCATGTGTAACTCTGTGTTGTTGTCTGTTCACACTGCTATGCTTTATCTTGGCCAGGTCGCAGTTGCAAATGAGAACTTGTTCTCAACTAGCCTACCTGGTTAAATAAAGGTGAAATAAAAAAATAAAAATAAAAGGCCCACACTCAAAAAACATATGGGCGCATTTATCGATAGGCCTATGCCAACAGTCTGCAACAATGCCTAAGTTACCATAACCATTACAGATGACAAATCCGAATTGCTAAATATATATATATTCAGTCAATAAAAAGTAAGTGCCAACCGTAACATCAACTGGTTATGTTATCTCATGGAACACAATCCTCAAAAAGGCATTAACCTCAGCAGTGGCACTTGCTTGTAGAAGTATGGCTGTGCAACGGCATAGCCTTATTTTGTTCTTTTAGCAGACAAGACCCTCTTATTTCCCAAGGCCTCATCACAGTCAAGACACTTATTTTATAGTAAAAAAAACAACAGAATAAAATAAAACATTTTAGTAAATGAAAAAAGTTGCGTGCAAAGTGATGCGCAGCTTGCGTCTGGAAAAGTAATTCTCAAAGAGTGATCACTTGAAAAGGGGCTCAATTTGGCGAGTTGAGAGAACACATTTTCAGGGTTACAAACCAAAATCGGTCATCTTTTCGATATGTACAAACGTTCAATTTAGTTTATTCTGCCTGTTCTTTGGACTTTCATTCCACATTGAACACTGCATGATGATGAATTACTGCAATACTCTACTCTCCAGCTACCCGCATAAAGCACTAAATAAACTTCAATTAGTGCTAAATAAAGCTGCTAGAATCTTGACTACAACCCAAAAATGTGATCATATTACTCTAGTGCTAGCCTCTGGCTTCCTGTTAAGGCTAGATCTGATTCAAGGTTTTACTGCTAACCTACAAAGCATTACATGGACTTGCTCCTACCCATCTCTCCGATTAGGTCCTGCCCTACATACCTACACGTACGCTACGGTCACAAGACGCAAGCCTCCTTATTGTCCCTAGAATTTATAAGCAAACAGCTGGAGGCAGCGCTTTCTCCTATAGAGCTCAATTTTTATAGAATGGTCTGCCTATCCATGTGAGAGACACAGACTCGTTCTCAATTTTTAAGTCTTTACTGAAGACTCATCTCTTCAGTAGGTCCTATGATTGAGTGTAGTCTGGCCCATGGGTGCAACGGTGAACGGCAAGGCACTGGAGAGACGAACCACCCTTGCTGTCTCTGCCTGGCCGGCTCCCCTCTCTCCACTGGGATTCTCTGCCTCTGACCCCATTACGGAGGCTGAGTCACTGGCTTATTAGCGCTCTCCCATGCAGTCCCTAAGATGGGTGCGTCATTGACGTGATCTTCCTATCCGGTTTTGTGACCCCCTCAGGCTTGTGAGGTGGAGGAGATCTTCGTGGGCTAAACTCAGCCTTTGTCCCAGGGTAGTAAGTTGGTAGTCTGTTGATATCCCTCTAGTGGTGTGGGGTTATATCTTGCCTGGTTGGCCCTGTCCGGGCATATCATTGGATGGGGCCACAGTGTCCTCCGACCCCCCCTGTCAAGTCTCCAGTATCTATGCTGCAATAGTCTATGTGCCGGGCGGCTAGGGTGAATCTTTCCTATCTGGTGTCCTGTGTGAACTTAAGTATGCTCCCTCAAATCAATCAATATCTCTTTCTCGGAAACGTGGTCGAGGTTTTGCTCGCCTGATAAGCTGTAGACCACACTATCTACCAAGAGAGTTTCCATCTATATTCTTCATAGCTGTCTATTTACCACCACAAACCGATGTTGGCACTAAGACCGCACTCAATGAGCTATATACAGCCATAAGCCAACAGGAAAACGCTCATCCAGAGGCGGCGCTCCTAGTGAATGGGGACTTTAATGCAGGGAAACTTAAATCTGTTTTACCTAACTTATACCAGCATGTTAAATAAGCTACCAGAGGGGAAAAACTCTAGACCACCTTTACTCCACACATAGAAACGGGTACAAAGCTCTCCCTCGCCCTCCATTTGGCAAATCTGACCATAATTATATCCTCCTGATTCCTGCTTACAAGCAAAAACTAAAGCAGGAAGCACCAGTAACTCGGTTTATAAGAAAGTGGTCAGATGAAACAGATGCTAAACTACAGGACTGTTTTGTTATCACAGACTGGAATATGTTCCGGGATTCTTCCAATGGCATTGAGGTGTACACCTCATCAGTCACTGGCTTCATCAGTAAGTGCATCAATGACACCGTCCCCACAGTGACTGTATGTACATACCCCAACCAGAGGCCATGGATTACAGGCAACATCCACACTGAGCTAAAGGGTAGAACTGCCGCTGTCAAGGAGCGGGATTCTAACCCGGAAGATTATAAGAAATCCGATATGCCCTCCGACGAACCATCAAACAGGCAAAGCATCAATACAGGACTAAGATCGAATCGTACTACACCAGCTCCGACGCTCGTCGGATGTGGCAGTGCTTGCAAACTATTACAGACTGCAAAAGGAACGACAGCCGCGAGCTGCCCAGTTACACGAGCTTACCAGACGAGCTAAATTACTTCTATGCTCACTTCGAGGCAAGTAACACTGAAACGTACATGAGAGCATCGGCTGTTCCAGACGACTGTGTGATCAGGCTCTCCGCAGCCGATGTGAGTAAGACCTTTAAACAGGTCAACATTCACAAGACCGCAGGGCCAGACGGATTACCAGGATGTGTACTCCGAGCATGCGCTGATCAACTGGCAAGTGTCTTCACTGACATTTTCAACCTCTCCCTGTCTGAGTTTGTAATATAAACATGTTTCAAGCAGACCACCATAGTCCCTGTGCCCAAGAACACTAACGTAACCTGCCTAAATGTCTACTGACCCGTAGCACTCACGTTTGTAGCCATGAAGCTTTAAAAGTCTGGTCATGGCTCACATCAACATCATCATCCCAGAAATGTGGCAACAGATGATGCAATCTCTATTGCACTCCACACTGCCCTTTCACACCTGGACAAAAGGAACACCTATGTGAGAATGCTAGCTCAATGTTCAACACCATAGTGCCCTCAAAGCTCATCATTAAGCTAAGGACCCTGGGACTAAACACCTCCCTCTGCAACTGGATCCTGGACGGGCCGCCCCCAGGTGGTAAGGGTAGATTACAACACATCCGCCACGCTGATCCTCAATACGGGGCCCCTCAGGGGTGCGTGCTCAGTCCCCTCCTGTATTCCCTGTTCACCCATGACTGCATGGCCAAGCACGACTCCAACACCATTATTAAGTTTGCCGATGACACAACAGTGGTAGGCCTGATCACCGACAACGACGAGACAGCCTATAGGGAGGCGGTCAGAGACCTGGCCGTGTGGTGCCAGGACAACAACCTCTCCTTCAGCGTGATCAAGACAAAGGAGATAATTGTGGACTACAGGAAATTGAGGACCGAGCACGCCTCCATTCTCATCGACGGGTGTGTAGTAGAGCAGGTTGAGAGCTTCAAGTTCCTTGGTGTCCACATCACCAAGAAACTAACATGGTCCAAGCACACCAAGTGAGTCGTGAAGAGAGCACGACAAAACCTATTCCCCCTCAGGAGACTGAAAAGGTTTGTCATGGGTGACAAAAATCTTCAAAAGTTTATACAGTTGCACCATCGAGAGCATCCTGACTGGTTGCGTCACCGACTGGTATGGCAACTGCTCGGCCTCCGACCGCAAGGCACTACAGAAGGTAGTGCGTACGGCCCAGTACGTCACTGGGGCCAAGCATCCTGCCATCCAGGACCTCTATACCAGGCGGTGTCAGAGGAAGGCCCTAAAAATGGTCAAAGACTCCAGTCACCCTAGTCATAGACTGTTCTCTCTGCTACCGCAGGGCAAGCGGTACTGGAGTACCAACAAGTCTAGGTCCAAGAGGCTTCGTAACAGCTTCTACCCCCAAGCCATAAGACTCCTGAACATCTAATCAAATGGCTACCCAGACTATTTGCATTGCCCCCTCTTTTATACTGCTGCTACTCTCTGTTATTATCTATGCATAGTCACTTTAATAACTCTACCTACATGTACATATTACCTCAACTAACCGGTGCCCCCACACATTGGCTCTGTACCGGTACCCCCTGTATATCGCCTCACTATTGTTATTTTACTGCTGCTCTTTAATTATTTGTTACTATTATTTCTTCTTTTGTAGGCATTTTTCTTAAAACTGCATTGTTGGTTAAGGGCTTGTAAGTAAGCATTTCACTGTAAGGTGAAAGGTGTTGTATTCGGCGCATGTGACAAATAACATTTGATTTGATGCTGTCAAACAAGAGCTAGAATCCCACCTCAAAAGACCTCAATATATTCCCTGTTTTGTTTTCCAGGTATCCTCGAATTACAACAGGAGATGGATCACACATTGAAATTGCTTACTGGAACACATTTCTGCTTTGCTGCCGCTGCCATTTTCCTCATCGTCAGACAAACAAAAACAAAATAAAACCCTGTCATAACTCTGACATAGTAGCCTGCTTCTGTTGTGATAGGGGCCTGTCTGCTGTAAGAGGCTTAGATGATTTATGTGTCACTGTGGAAAGTGAACCTGCTCGCACTGCAGTAGGTACCCTGGCTCGTATCTTCTTTTATTTGGCAGGTAGAACTTGTATTTGCCTTGTGACCTTGCTGTAGACTGACTAGCGTAGGAGTAGGTCCCCTCAGAAACAGCTGTGTGCCTGGCCCTGAACATCTGGCACCTGCCATGGCGATGAGAGAGGACCCAGGGCATTAGACTTAATTAGAGTGATTTATGCCTGAGATGAAGAGCCCGTTGACAGGAGTTGGGCCGGCTCAGAGTGCTGGTATTATGGGAGGTAAACCTACTGCTCTCTAACAGACACATCAGCCTTCCCCCGTGCGCATTACCATATTTTAAACTGCACATACTGTAATCTGGGTGTGGCATAGCTATTGGTTATGTACAATAGGCAATAGTTAAGATCTTTGTTTCTGTGAATAGCGCATGTGTTAGTGTTATAAAGCACCCAGATTTGTTGCAGAAAGTCGAGGTATCGGGAGCAAATGGATGATGTATTGAGCATTTTAAAATATATTTTCTCTGTGGAGTGTGTGTCTGTCTGTCTGTCTGTGTGTGTGTGGGAGGGAGGGAGGGACGCTGTCACTTGTTCTCTCTCTAGGAGGCCAGAACCCCAGGTTCCAACCCACTGATTACTCTTGCTCAAGCTGTATCCAACAAGCCACACAGCTATTCAGATGTGTGAATATACAAGCAACAGAAGCCAGAGTGGAGAAGAGAAAAGAGGGCTGTTGCCAAGGGAGATATTTCTCTTCTATGGCCATTTGTGCAAAAGCATTTCAGTCTGCACAATAAAAGGCACAGAAGGATTATCTAGATCTTTTACTCTTTCTCCCTTTTTTAATATCATTATCTATCCTCATTCATTGAGCTAATGCCTACCTCATCGTTAAGCCACTATACAAAATTGCCTGCTGTTAAGGCGATTACAATACCAACATATTTTTTTACAATGCTGTTGTTCATGGCCAATATCCAATCATACTGTAGTACAAAGTAATGCTGGCCCATCCATATTGTTTCCATTATCTCTGTTAGCTAAGTGATATGTGGAATGCCAGTAAGTCCCGGTGACTCTGACCTGTGTTCGGCTGTTCTCCAGGGCGTTCTCCAGCTCCAGTTTAGCTGCAGCCGTCTCCTGTTGGTGGGTCTGCCGTAGATGTTCTATGGCCGAGGCATGGAGGTGGTTCAACTCAGAGCGCAGAGAGGCTAGGAACCAAAGAGATAGAGACAGACAGGGTCCTTAGGGAGCTCGCCTCTAGCTAATTAAAACACATTCATCACACAGTACATCTCCTGCCTCTAATAAGCTATGTGATGGAATGTTCCAGCGTTGCCTTGATTCCTAAAGGGAGGAGTGTCAGGCTGTGTTTAGCAACACTAGCTTCCAATGGCTTTTTCTAAAGGCTACAACCAAGTCTAGTATTTACTTAGAATGGTCCTCTATCACTACATATTGCCTTTCTCTCTCTCTCAAGGTCCTTATTCAACATGGCCTTCGTTGTTAGGGCTTCAACCCGGTGTGGCCCCTTCCCTGCCTGGGCCCTTAACCCAGTGTGAGACCCGGAGACCATTCCCCATCAGACCCTAACCCAGCATGGCTCTTACCCAGCATGGCCTTGCCCTCGTCCTCCAGCTCGAAGCGTAGAGTCTGCAGCTCCTGCTCTGACTGCTGTTTGAGCGTCTCAATGCTGTGTCTGTGAGCCTCTCTCACAGACTGGAGCTCTATGTGGTGCTGCTGCCGCAGACGATGCTCCAGCTCCTACACACACACACGCATACACGAGTTCAGAGGTCAGGAGGGACACACACAGGTTAGGACAAGGACAAACAAATCACATACAAATTCATTGTATATAACTTTTTGGCACGGATAACCGGTTTTCACCTGGTTGACGGCGCTGGTTAATGAAAAAAAGAACCATTATTTTCATCGCTAGAAGGGGTAGTCTGAAACATATATGAAGAGTTCAGACAGTAAAGAGAAAGATCAGTTTGGGAGAATCTTGCAACAGCAACAGCATCAGTTAAACTCAACCTGTATGTTGCTGTTGGACTAAGTGTAGTTCAGTAACAAAAAGGCTGAGAGGTACTCAGGCAGTTGCATGGAGCCAAAAGACGTGTTTTAAACAGTATTCCTGATCACTATGGAATTGTATTACAATCAATTAGCACTTAAGCATATCATCAGCAGCTTGTTGGGGCTATTGGAAGGCTTTCCAGCAACAGCGAGCAAAACAGCACACAATACGCCACTCTAAACTCAATTAAGTAGACACAGAGCCGTTAACATGGTAAGGAAAAGGTCACAGTTCCATAAAGTAACACTAGACACCTGGTACTTGTCAAACCTCATGAATACACCTTTCATATCACACTACAATCTCCAATCGTGGGATTGAGAGAGGGAGGGAGGGTGTAGACAAAGAAAGAGACAAAGAAAGAGAGAGAGAGCGTAGAGAGAGAGAGACAGAGACAGAGACAGGGGCCACAACACCAGATTGATAGGGATAAAAAAACACGATTAAGATGGAAATAGAAAGATAACAGTGCCTTTCAATCAACATATGACTTGTATAATATTAAATCAAATAGGCCTTACAAAGTAAACAGGAATAAATCAGCTGGGGCATGATGTTCTTGTTTGTTGAATGCTGTATCCAACAGTTAGTGGTCGAGCCACATCACTGTGTGTGTGTGTGTGTGTGTGTGTGTGTGTGTGTGTGTGTGTGTGTGTGTGTGTGTGTGTGTGTGTGTGTGTGTGTGTGTGTGTGTGTGTGTGTGTCGGTACAGTGTCCTTGTGGAGAAGTAAAAGGTTAGGTCATGTCAGTATCATTCTAATGGCCGTCAGGGGGGACATTCTGTGGCTTGGCAGCAAGTCCTCTAATAGGCTACTGCTGGGAGAGTTCAGTAGAAAGCAATGTTCCTAACCTCAGTGGGTGAAGAACCCCGTAGCGACAGCAGCCCTTTCAGAATAGATAACAAGCTAAAGTCTCCCATCACCACAAACAAAGTTCCATATCAAACCAGGTACTGTAGAAACATGGGAGTTAGCCATTCCCTCTATGTTGCTACCTCAGTAACAAGGCTTGAATGCCTCTTTGTCAGAGTCTATGTAGTGTATCTAGATGTTAATTATTAGGCTGGTGGTCCTTGCGTCGTGTTTGTGTTTTAGCTAATTCCTAAGTGTGTTCGTTCATGTATTGGTTGACAATGGTATGGGACAAGGCTAGTAAATGATCTATATATTTTCTCCCAGGTCCAACGCCCTGGGTCTGTTAGGTCTGTGCGCAGTCTCATTCATTCAGTTGATACTGTCTGCAGCCTGTGCACAAATTAAAAATAAGATTGAACGGAGAAAAATCGATAGTTTGCGAGAATCCCAAGAGACACCGTATTGTGTGTTCATACCTAGAACTAGGGGATTTACAGGAAATGTTTTACTGTGAAAAAGTAGAGATCTAGATTGGATGTTAAAATGAGCATTTTATTAGTCATTGTATAATAGAGTTTGTGATGCAAATAGATACAATCAGGGGATGTGTGTTCCTCCTGCAGGCAAGGAGAAACTGGATTTGTCCCTAATGCCTCAAACAAGACAATTCTGTTTGCTTTACTACACTCTAAATGACTTTCTCCTCATAAAACATGTCTAGAACAAACTAAACCCAAATACATTCATCCCCGCAAAAGGTTTAAACATTTAAGAAACAACTTTGAGTCAACCTAGCCTCTTTTTAAGAGAGAACAGCTATTGAGATAAATGTGTTCCTAGGGGAGGTATATGAGCTATGTTTTTTCATTAGCAGACAGAAAATACTTTTTGGCCCATTCAATCACCGATGACTCAAAGGTCTTATACTTCTAATCCAATCTGTGGCTGGAGAGGTGAGACAGAATGCTCAGGGACAATGTGTCAGCTTTGCATAACGCCTGCATGACCCCTTAACATAAACTTCATCCGAGGGTTTTAGAATCTCAAAGGAAGCCTCTGAGTAAGGTTAAATGCATTTCAAACGGCCTTGACTGTATAATGGAGTGTTGAGCGCAGAAAAACCCATCTGTTCCCTTTTCTTTGGAAAGAAAAGATTCAGTGTTTGAAAATGTGAATGTCCTTATATTTTTCAAAAGTCTATTTTCACGTACTGGGTATTTTCTGGATTGATAAATGAGTTCAGATTCATACTTCAACCTTGATTATGAAATGCCCAGACCAGTACTGAGATGTCAGTGTTTTAGGGTACAGTCAGTAAGTCTTATATGTAAAGACGGAGAGCTGGGCATATCTGTTCTGCCACAAAGTGGTACCCGCTCTTTGGCTATCCAGTATAAAACATTTTGCGAGGAGGAAATGAAGCTTGCTCCAGCTGAGATTGTGCCAGAGTGAACCCTGCACCCAGATGCATTTACTTAGTAAACACCAGTGAATAAATTAACAGAGCCAATCGTCTTCCTGACAAAGATCTACACAGTTAACCCATGCATGAGCCTGACTGGCAGTCTGCCTTTCAAGCATGAACCCATAGAAGTACATTTATGACCCGTGCTGATCGATATAGCGCCATCTTGCGACATGACTCTCATGTCCTGTAACAAGCTCTATGAGCAGAGGGGCTGATTTTAAAAGAGTTGGATCTGAGCATGAAGTTACTGAATATGCTAACGCTGGGGCACCTGGATGACACTGGCTTATGGACCCACATATATTTCCCCCGGCTGTGCTGACAACAAACTCATCACCATCTGAATTTCTATTACACAGATGCCTCGCCAGATTCCCAAAATATTCCCATAATATTACATTACTGCACCACATTACTCATATTTAACACCCTGGGACAATATTAGATGTGTTGCATCGTAATTCCATCAAATACTATGGTGATGTAGCCTTTTCGTTTTGAAGGGTGAAGAATTGAAAAATAGTGTGTGTCCCAGGCAGCAATGAATCAATCAGGGTCAGGTCCAAATCACTGATCCGCTCAGGAGTCACCCCCTTCACGTCTCTGGTAATGTTGATGGACTCACTGTTGTAAAACTTCATCTGGCCACGTCACCAGCTATTTCACCAGTAAATCTTCACTGTCTCTCCTCATTCTGTGTACCTGACTGATATCCAGTCTTACTGACACATCAGAGCCTATACTGGCCCATAATGCCTCATATCTAATCTAGTGCTCTAAAGTCACCAGATGGGAGCTTTCACACTGGCAGTGACTCTAACCACTTGTAAGCTAAAAGAGTTGATATGTAAATAAAGGGAAGAGGGTTGGCCACCCTGTAGGGCAGAGTTGTAATGTGCATGTCAATGGGCATAAAGTACAAATGATACAGATAAGAGGTAGTGATGTCACAGGGACAGAGGGAATGTCATGGCTAGATCCCCCAGTAGACAGAAGGGGATGGGCTTGGTGGTGATCGGGTAGGTCTGATGGTCAGGAAATTTACTATGACCGGAGACTTTGTAGACAGACCGGTAGGGGCCTCACCTTGAGGTCGTGCTGGCGGGTCTCCTCCAGGTCCTGCATGGCGCAGCAGTGGGCCTCCTGCAGGCGGTGCTCCCTGCGCTGGTGCTCCAGCTGCAGCTCCTGGAGCTGCTGGCTCAGGTGCTCCCTCTCCTGGCTGAACTGGGCCTGCAGCTGCTGCAGCGAGCTCTGAGACTGAGACAGCTGCATCTCCAGACTCTGCTTCAGCAACGAGATCTGATGAGAGGGAGGGAAGTAAAGGGAGAGCGAGAGAGAAGGACGAGAGAGAGAGAGATAAAGTGATGGGAGAGAGGGAATAGACAAAAACAGAGTTTAGATCAGATTGTCTGTGTGTTATTAGTTTCTCTCTTACAGGTGTGCAATAGCTGTTTGTCTGTATACTTCATTGACTAACATACGCCTACTTTGTTAACAACAAAAACAGATATCCATTTTTACCGGTATTTATGACCTGAAGCAACACGACATTACATTTTTGTTAGAGGGTGCAACAAAATGAAATGTTCCATTACGCCCTCAAAATCGTTCTTTCAAAATGGTAGGCCTGGAGCAACTTTGGCTGCTTTGCAACCTTTGATGACGTCCAATCAGTACTGTATTGTACGTGTGATCAACATGACAGCTCAGTCATCCCACATGAATCAGCCAGGGCTTCATTAGTACTTAGTATTATTACTGTGAATAATGAGACTGACTGGGCCCAGAGCAAGAGAGGAGTGTATGGGAAGAAGAGAACCACGGTGGTGACACCTCCATAAGTCACCCTGACTCTGCTGCTAGCTACCAGGAAGCATCTGGAGCAAAGCCTTTGAGAATGGGAGCTCTGTCTGAATGGCTTCCTTCTCCCCACATGCATTGATTTCCAGCATCTGCGTAATGAAACATTTGGACAACAAATAGTACAGAGTGCATAGTACATTATCAAGCCAGAGAGAGGCAGATAAAATACCCAACTGTTATAATGCAGTGAGTGTATTAGTTTGCCTCTGGGCAGCAGAGGACACAGTGATATGGTGGGCATGTGGCAGACATGCTGCAGTGATCTAAGTGGAGTCAGTGGATGTGTCTGTGGGTTCATGTCAGAGAGGGACGAGTGGGTTTTAGTGGGGATCAAGCCGTGGGTTGCTGCTGACAGTGCAAAGTCGGGCCATTGACAGAAGACATTCACACCTCCAATAGAATCAATACCCACACTGCCTTGGAGTGATCAAGAGGTGACATACAGCGCCTTTAAGGCTGTAATGTTCACTCACTGGTGTGCCCAGAGTCATTATCAGAGTCATCTCCTGCTGGGCAAAAGGTTTGACTGCTATCTAAATGGCACCCCTCGTCATCCCTGATAAAATCACAACTCCTTGTGAAGTGGGATAAGAGGTTACTTAATGCCTTCCATTGGGACCTGAGCGCAAACAGCATCAAGCTGGAGACTTGATGACAGCTTTGCACACTCTTGGCATTCTCTCAACCAGCTTCACCTGGAATGCCAAGAGTGTGCAAAGCTGTCATCAAAGCAAAGGATGGCTACTTTGAAGAATCTAAAATATACTTTTTGGTTACTACATGATTCCATGTGTTATTTCATAGTTTTGATGTCTTCACTATTATTCTACAATGTAGATAATAGTAAAAATAAAGAAAAACCCTGGAATGAGTAGGTGTGTCCAAACTTTTGACTGGTACTGTATAAAGTATATATAATATATCTTGATTAGATAAGTATTCATCCCCCTGAGTCATGTTGTCATGATACATGTTGGAATCACCGTTGGCAGTGATTAAGTCTCTAAAAACTTTGCACACCTGGATTGTACAATATTTGCAGATTATTATTTTAAAAATTCTTCAAGCTCTGTCAAGTTGGTTGTTTATCATTGCTAGACAGCCATTTTCAAGTCTTGCCATAGATTTTAGACAATTTAAGTCAAAACTGTAACTAGGCCACTCAGAAACATTCAATGTCATCTTGGTAAGCAACTCCAGTGTAGATTTGGCCTTGTGTTTTTGGTTATTGTCCTGTTGAACAGGGAATTTGTCTCCCAGTGTCTGTTGGAAAGCAGACTGAACCAGGTTTTCCAGGATTTTGCCTGTGCTTAGCTCTATTCCGTTTCTTTTTATAATAAAAAAACCCTCCCCAATCCTTGTCGATGACAAGCATACCCATAACATGATGCAGCCACCACCATGCTTGAAAATAATCAGTGGTAATCAATGATGGGTTCTGTTGGATTTGCCCAAAACATAAGCTTTGAATTCAGGACAAAGTGAATTTATTTGCCTCATTTTTGGCAGTTTTACTTTAGTGTCTTATTGCAAACAGGTTGCATGTTTTGGATTATGTTTATTCTGTACAGGCTTCCTTCTTTTCACTCTGTCAATAAGGTTAGTATTGTGGAGTAACAAACTACAATGTTGCAGAATCCAAAGTGTAATTAATAGCTTGCTCAAAGGGATATTCAATGTCTGCTTTTTTTTTTTACCCATCTACCAATAGGTGCCCTTCTTTGCGAGGCATTGGAAAACCTCCCTGGTCTTTGTTGTTGAATCTGTGTTTGAAATTCACTGCTCGACTGAGGGACCTTACAGATAACTGTATATGTGGGATACGGAGATGAGGTAGTCATTCCAAAATCATGTTAAACACTATTATTGTACACAGAGTGAGTCCATGCAACTTATTATGTGACTTGTAAAGCAAAGTTTTACCCCTGAACATATTTAGGGGACAAATACTTATTGACTCAAGACACTTCAGGTTAAGATTTTTTATGAATTTGTAAAAACATCAAAAAACATTATTCCACTTTGACATGATGGGGTATTGTGTGTAGGCCAGTGGGGGGAAACATATCTAAATTGAATCAATTTAAAATGGCTGTAACACAACACAATATGGAAAAAGTAACAGAGTGAATCCTTTGTGAAGGCACTGTAGTTGTTATGGCACAGCAGAGAGAGCCGAGCAGGAGGTACAGTAAATCACATGCCACTCAGAGAGGCTGTAACTCTGTCTCATCAAAAGAACAGAAATACACACCTTTAACAGAGTCAGGAAGAGGAAAAGAGTCCAGTGGGAAGTGCACCAGGAATCAGTTCCAGAGCATATACAGAATATACATGCTCAGAAGAGGGCAGATTCAGGTCATGAGTGTTTCATGCGTGTTGCCTGTGAACTGGATGGCGTTGGTTCACTGCTGTAGCAACCAGTCACAGTGGTTCTACAACAACTCTCTGTTTCGAGACAAGGAGTGATGAGAGAAGCCAAACACACTTTGGTACATTCAGAAAGAACAGAGATTTCAAACCGAAGCAGAGCATATATAGCCCAGGTAAAATACTCTATCCATCCCAAAAAAAACACAACACTGCAAGTGTTGCCCACAATAAACCCTGACCTGCGTACAGCATACTGTAACAAAAGGAAAATGGACGCTCTGAAGTGAAACCAGCATCTTTAGTGCAAGCCCGAGCGAGTACACACAGCAGCATCATGCAAGCCACTTACACCAGTTCAATATACTGGTATTTGTTTGTAAATACAGTACAGTGAGGGGGAAATAAAGAGGGCAAAGTAGAATGTTAATGCAATTAGCAAGTACAAGTACTTTAAGAGTTTCAGTTTGAATTAGATTTGGTCCATTCAGTCCCCTTCACAGGGCTGCCAGTGCCAGTTTGGGAAGATTTAAATGTAATAATTTGAATAGATATCCAATAGAGGGGGTTAAAATGACAACCTAAAACTCACCATGTTGTGTCTTCATACACTACAGTCTCTCCTCCTTTGTGTAAGTGACAGTGCAGGCTATAACTGCAGTGGGAGTTACAGCCAAGGTAACAGAACAGGTTCCTCAGCAGTCTTTCATTGTGATGGCTACCTGCTAGGGCGAGGCCCTGAGCACTCTCCACTCGCCTATTCATGGCCATTAAGTAAGTGGATGATTTAATATTGTATGACATACACTTCCAAATGGATGTTTCATGATATGATGGGTTAAGTGGTGAAAATTTACGACCTATGTTATTGACCTTATTAAGGTATATTAAATCCCTATAGAAATCTCAGCCAAACCTTAGCACTGATGATAATAGTGGACAGATTTAGAAATGATAGTCCTCTTACTGTCCAGTTATCCTGGAGCCCAGCCCAGTGTGTATATCAGAACACCCAGTTGGTGCAGCAGGGTGAGGGTGGACTGTCTCTTACCTGCTCCAGTAGGTCCTCCACCTTCCTCTGCCAGCTCTCACGGGCACTGCCCAGCTCCTGCTCCTTGTTCTGGGCACTGGATGAGGGCTGCCTCTTGTCATCCCCATGATCCTCCCTTAGCTCTCGCAGCTTCTTACACTCCTGTCTGTGGACACACACACACACACACACACACACACACACAAACACACACACACACACACACACAATTTCCATTAGATGAAATAAACACAAGATAATGATAATTATCCAGGGCTCAGCAGATCAAAATAATGTCAGTTTGACTCCGAAAGCAAAACCGTCTGGAAATAACTTAATGGAGTAGTAATATATTCTCCTCAATTCCCAAAAACTGAAGCTGCTGCAAATACTATAGAACAGCGTCTGTTTACAGTAACGTTAGGTCGACGTATTCTAGTGAGCATCATGCTAGTCATGCGTGCAAGAGCACATGCTTGAAAAGCCCCTTCTGTAAATATTTCATCTGTGGCATGTTTTAAGACCCGTTCACAAACTCCACTTCTCAGGAGCAAAAGAAAATAGAGAAAAATCTGCCGCTACGTGCATATTTAATAAACATAATCCATTTGCACTCATCTCCAGAGCACACTGTGCGTACAGTGAACATTAGAGAGAAGAGAGACGGGGGCCGACTAACAGTGAACGTTAGAGAGGAGAGACGGGGCCGACTAACAGTGAACGTTGAGAGAGAGAGAAGGGGCCGACTAACAGTGAACGTTAGAGAGAAGAGAGACGGGGGCCGACTAACAGTGAACGTTAGAGAGAAGAGAGACGGGGGCCGACTAACAGTGAACGTTAGAGAGGAGAGACTGGGGCCGACTAACAGTGAACGTTAGAGAGGAGAGACTGGGGCCGACTAACAGTGAACGTTAGAGAGAAGAGAGACGGGGGCCGACTAACAGTGAACGTTAGACAAACAAAATTTTGCGGTAGCTTTTTGGATTTCTTTCTCTGCATGTTGAACGGAGTGGATTACTCAAATCGATGGCGCCAACTCAACAGACCTTTTGGGATATAAGGAAGGATTTTATCTAACAAAACGACAATACAAGTTGTAGCTGGAACCCTTTGAATGACAAATCAGAGGAAGATTTTCAAAAAGTAAGTGAATATTTAAATCGCTATTTGTGAATTTATGAAACCTGTGCTGGTGGAAAAATATTTTGATGTGGGTCGCCGTCCTCAAACAATCGCATGGCATGCTTTCGCTGTAAAGCCTATTGTAAATCGGACAGTGCAGTTAGATTAACAAGAATTGAAGCTTTTAAATGATATAAGACACTTGTATGTTCCTAAATGTTTAATATCCATAATTTTTATGATTATTTATTTGAATTGCGTGCCCTCCAGTTTCACCGGAAGTTGTCCCGCTAGCGGGGCCCCTAGCCTTAAGAAGTTTTAACAGCTCAACATTATGTCCTGTATTTGCTGAACATTTCCAGCACGCCACTGGCTGTCGAAGCTCTGGAGGTGTTCCGAGTCAACATCCTTGGGAACAGAGCAGAGCGTACGTCTGTGTAGAATTCCCCACGGCGTCTTGCAGACATCTCCCACCTCACCATCTCAGTGCTTTTCAATGCCCACATGTTTAACGGCGCTGCAAAGACCTTTTAGTAGGAGTGCGGACTGCGTGTTAATCGTTATTTATCAGAGAATGACGTTGTTAAGTGCAGGACGCCACCAGTGTTTTCGTCCCTCCTAACACCAGATGAGCGCTATGACGCACCACACCAGAGTGCCATGGTTTAGCCCGCTGACACTTCTGCAAGGACACGTGTTGATCCTCATCGCTTCAGAAAAACACAGACACACAGCTCTCAGGGCCTTTATATTGTAAAGAGCCTCACATTCATATTCATAACCCAGCCCCGAATCCCCAATCTGGCTAATTACCTAGGAGGGCACTCAGCACCTGGTGTGCAGAGGAGATGGGAAGGAAGAGGGGGTGAGTGTGTAGAGTAGGCAGGGAGGATGGAGGAGTATAGGCAGTAGGGAATAATGGAGGAAGGGCAGTGGAGCATGTAGAGGGAGGAGAATGGGAGGGTATAGTGAGAATGGAGGCATTACGTCAGTGTGACATACCCATTGAGATCCAAGCTTTCACTCTGACCACCAGAAAGCAGCAGAGAGATGACAGACAGTCAGTCACAAATGGACTCCATCCAGTGGCGTAGTGCAGTTTCACAGGGAAGTTTTTGA
Source organism: Salvelinus sp. IW2-2015 (assembly GCF_002910315.2). Classification (NCBI taxonomy): domain Eukaryota; kingdom Metazoa; phylum Chordata; class Actinopteri; order Salmoniformes; family Salmonidae; genus Salvelinus; species Salvelinus sp. IW2-2015. Next base: position 12,403,108 of record NC_036868.1, on the reverse strand, counting down.
CCGTCTTCACGGTAGCTCCATTGACGAGGATGGGGGCATGCCCAGCCTGGTTCCTCCTGAAGTCCACAATCAGCTCGTTTATTTTGCTGACTTTGAGGGAGAGGTTGTTTACCTGGCACCACGCCGTCAGAGTGTAGACCTCCTCGTCATTGTCGGTAATCAGGCATACATACTCTCGTGTTGTCAGTGAAATTGATAATTGAGTTGGAACTGTGTGAGGCCATGCATCTGTGGGTATACAAGGAGTACAGGAGGGGACTGAGGACGCACCCTTGTAGGGCCCCTGTGTTAAGGACCAGTCTGGAAGAGGTAATGTTGCCTACCTTCACCACCTGGGGACGGCCCTATAATCCATTTGAATGTCGGAGGAAAGCCAAGTCTCAGAAAAACTGAAAAAGTATGTTGCAGAATCTGATGTCCGTCTGGAAGGAGATCCTCGTTCTGAGTTCGTCAAGCTTATTCACTAATGAGCAGTATACATTGTAATGGAGGACGGGTCGCCCGGCGTCTCAATCGCACTAAGACCCCTCCACGTCTGCCTCTCCGTCAGCGTCTTTGTGTTCTTCTATCCGGTAGGACTCCCAGGCTACCGGCGCCTCAGACGAGGCTAGACCATTGTTTCCGCTGTCTCTGGGAATTCGGGAAGATCGGGTGGATGGTGAGTACCAAGCAATTCATATTCCAATAGTTCTACCCGGGTGTATGAAGTAATGCATTAAACAAACAGAGCAAGAAAATGAGAGAACATACTAGAAAAAGTAGAAACCTGCAAAGTTTTCTAGGAGCTCGCGGCGAGGCTACCATGTTCATTCAGCATCATCATCCTTTATAATCGTGAGAGAAATTGAACTAGTTAGTTGCTAGCTAGTTAATTATACACCATGACCTGTTAGTTATACACACTGACCTGTTCACCAAACATGCTACCTTGTCCCGGACCGGCTGTTTTCATTCCTCTCTCTCCCTCTCTACTGTACCTGCTGTCTCAACCTGTGAATGCTCAGCTATGAAAAGCCAACTGACATTTACTCCTGAGGTGCTGGTAATCTATGAACGTTTGATCTGGCTTAATGGCCATGTACTCTTATAATCTCGCCACCCCTCAGAGCCTGGTTCCTCTCTAGGTTTCTTCCTAAGTTCCTGCCTTTCTAAGGAATTTTTCCTAGGCACCGTGCTTCTACATCTGCATTGCTTGCTGTTTGGGATTTTAGACTGGTTTTTTGTATAAGCACTTTGTGACATCATCTGATGTAAAAAGGTCTTCATAAATACATTTGATTGATTGATTATACCTAGGTAACTTACAAGGTTAGGTGAGTTTTGTCAAAACGCATCTCATTGTGGATAGCTACTTGTCCCTCATGCTAGCAGGTAATCGGCATTTTTTGACATTTTTGGACACAGGCTGACTACCTGTTATGCGAGTGCAGCAAGGAGCCACGGTAAGGTGCTAGCTAGCATTAAATAATTATAAAAAACAATAAATCTTAACATAATCACTAGTTAACTACACATGGTTGATGATATTACTAGTTTATCTAGCTTGTCCTGCGTTGCATATAATCGATGCGGTGCCTGTTAATTTATCATTGAATCACAGCCTACTTCGCCAAACGGGTGATTTAACAAGCGCATTTGCGAAAAAAGTACTGTCGTTGCACCAATGTGTACCTAACCATAAACATCAACGCCTTTCTTAAAATCAATACACAGAAGTATATATTTTTAAACCTGCATATTTAGTTAAAAGAAATTCATGTTAGCAGGCAATATTAAACTAGGATAATTGTGTCACTTCTCTTGCGTTCATTGCACGCAGAGTCAGGATATATGCAACAGTTTGGGCCTGTCACGTTCCTGACCTTATTTCCTTTGTTTAGTCTTTGTTTAGTTGGTCAGGACGTGAGCTGGGTGGGTGTAGTCTATGTTATGCGTTTCTTTGTTTAGGTTTGTCTTATTGGCCTGATATGGTTCTCAATCAGAGGCAGGTGTTTTACGTTGTCTCTGATTGGGAACCATATTAATATTAAGGTAGCCTGTTTTCACTGTTGGTTTGTGGGTGATTGTTCCTGTTCGTGTGTTCCTGGTTTTTCTGTGTTCACTAGTTCGGGACTGTAGCTTCGTTGGTTTTTCGTCTGTTTATTGTTTTTGTTTATATTGAGAAGTATTCTAATAAATTATGGATACGCACCACGCTGCGCTTTGGTCCTCCTCTCCTTCTACCGACGAAAGCCATTACAGAATCACCCACCACAAAAGGACCAAGCAGCGTGGTAACGGGCAGCAGCAGCAACAGCGCTTTATGGAAGTATGGACATGGGAGGACGAGTTAGACGGCAAAGGACTATCGGCAAAGGAATATCGCCGCCCCAAGGCAGAGCTGGAGGCAGCGAAAGCAGAGAGGCGGCGTTATGAGGAGCTAGCTCGGCAGCATGATCTGGACTGTGTTACAACTTGGGAAGAGATAGACAGGTGGTCGGTCGACCCAGGGAGAGTGCCGGAGCCCGCTTGGGATTCTATGGAGCAATGTGAGGAGGGATAACGGCGAATGGAGGCAGCACGGCGACGCGGTAGGAAGCCCGAGAGACAGCCCCAAAAAATTATTGGGGGGGGGTACAGTGGGGTTATTTTGGAGGGTCGCCATTCCGAGGAGGCCAGGGAAGCGGGGATTAACTATGGTGGGGTGAGGGCCACGTCCAGCGCCAGAGCCGCCACCGTGGACAGATGCCACCCAGACCCTCCCCTATAGGTTCAGGTTTTAGCGGCCGGAGTCCGCACCTTGGGGGGGTGCCGAATACACTGCCGATTTTGCAGGTTTTCCTACTTACAAAGCATGTAGAGGTCTGTCATTTTTATCATAGGTACACTTCAACTGTGAGAGACGGAATCTAAAACAAAAATCCAGAAAATCACATTGTATGATTTTTAAGTAATTAATTTGCATTTTATTGCATTCCGTCTCTCACAGTTGAAGTGTACCTATGATAAAAATCAGACCTCTACATGCTTTGTAAGTAGGAAAACCTGCAAAATCGGCAGTGTGTCAAATACTTGTTCTCCCCACTGTATATAATTTAAAAATATATATATTTTTAAATTATTATTATAATTTTCTGTCTGTGACGCTACACTTGTGTGTGTGTGTGTGTTCTCCATGTGTTCTCTGTGCAGGTGTGCGCTGCGGCTGTCATAGACGCTGCGGTGCGGTGGGGTGGTGCCACCCATCTGCATTGTCCCTCTTGCTAATGCTGTCCATGTTCAAGCCCACCATTAAATAAGGTAATGTGGGTATTTCTGCTGCTGTATCTCGCTCCACATCACCAGCAGGAGGAGAGATGTGTCTGATAGTCCGTCACAGGACATGAAAGAGAGGCGCTCCTTAGCACCTTCTCCTACTGAGAAGGGCCTAGAACAGAGGAGGGAGGAGGAAAATGGGAATATCTCTCCCTCTGCCTTCACCTCTCTCTTTCTCTCTCTCGCTCTCCCTGAGTGGCATGTTGGCTCCAGTTCGATATGGTAGAAGTACAATCAGACCCCCGGAGGTTGTGCTTTGCATTATGCTTTACTAGAGAAGAAGCAGTCTTCAATTTAGTTTTAATTACTATCTCACTTAATGAAAACCCTAAATGCTGTCAGAACTAAAGAGCATGTAAAATGCACAACTTACAAATTACAAGATGAAAAGGAGCTGAAGGGGAATGCAAATGTGAAATATGAACATTGAGAGAGAGGAGGGTAAATGAAACCTAATTACAGTACAAGAGATAAAGAGGAGGACAGGAGAAAACTTTGGGCTGATCTGGATGGTGTAATTCTAGAACTCAATGTGTAGCAGAGCCTTCCTGGTAATCAGGACTCCTTAATGCCGTATTAACACATTTCTTGACCCCAGCAAGGGAGAGAGACACTAATTGGACTCTGTCTGATGAGCTAGGATGAACTTCCTCCTCCTCATCTCCAGTGTCACATCTCTGAGCTGCAGTTCTGTTCACACCATGATTCACATGTCCCTGATGTGCTGTGGCGGCATTGAGATTCACATGTCCCTGATGTGCTGTGGCGGCATTGAGATTCAAATGGCCCTTTATCGTGCCAACAAAATGTTTTTACACTTGAAATTCATAAGCAGTGGCTTGTCACAGCCTTGTTGTCACTCGGGCTCAAATCCCTTGGTAAACAACCGCTTTTGCTTCAGACGAAAAACACATTTAGAGGTAGACGAGGGCAGCGGCTGAACAAATGTGAAAAATGAAGGCCCATATTTTGGGGCAGTATATTTTCTCATGGGACCTATCTCCTCCTCCTTCACTTGCACACAAACTCAATGTGTGACCTAGCTAGCTACAGTACTTACAAGAACAGCATTATTTGTGTTATTATTACTCTAATGATCTGTGTGGAGGCTGAGCCCTCTAAAGATAATTCCAATGGTCACAGGCCTTTTCAGTGGTCATAATCTGTGGTGCAGCACTGGCTCTTTTTAAATGAAGCCGTCCATTCATAATCTTCTGAGCCAGGGAGAGAAGGACCTCCTGCTGGGGAGAGACCAGCCCTGGACTGGTATTATTAGTATGAAGCTGGATTCACTCTTTCACTTAACTTCTCCATCGCCATCCTTGGCACATCTCAACCAAATTAACCCCAGGGCCAAGGCAGACCCAAAAACAAGAAATACATGTACGCAAAAACGCACACACACCTTAACGTCTCGGTCCACTTGAGCTCCAGTTCCAGCGCCATCTTGTCCATCTTGAGCTTCTCGTCCTCTTTAATAGTGATGACTTTAGCCTCATGCTGCTTCTTCTGGGCCTCCATCTCTCCCTGAGACGGGGAAGGAGAAAGACAGAAAGACAGGAATAAAGAGAGAAAGGGTTAATGATATTAGCCCTCATGATAAACAACACAATTGAGCATGAGATCTAACCCTGTATGGACAGGACTCAACACACATTACTACCAATGAGGACCGTGGGGCCCTGTGGGAACATGGGTGCTCTGTGTGATCAGTCAGAGGAGAGGAAAAACAGCCTGGACCTACTACCAATGCTGCTCCAAAACTTCCCCTGACATTCATTCAGACTACAGCCTGCTTCATTATGCAGGACCAGAGAGAGGGAGCGAGAGAGGAGAGAGGGAAGAGGAGAGAGGGGAGCCCCAGAAGGTCGATGGCATAATGAAGTGCCAATGCCACACGGGCTCTTTAAAGATGAGAACAGAATTTACAATCTGAGCCTGATTAGGTATGTCAACCCAAAGCTGCTGGAAAGCCTGCTCGGCATGTGAAGAATTGGAATCTGGGACAAAGCTGCTGGAAAGCCTGCTCGGCATGTGAAGAATTGGAATCTGGGACAAAGCTGCTGGAAAGCCTGCTCGGCATGTGAAGAATTGAAATCTGGGACAAAGCTTCAGGAAAGCCTGCTCGGCATGTGAAGAATTGAAAATCTGGGACAAAGCTTCTGGAAAGCCTGCTCGGCATATGAAGAATTGGAATCTGGGACAAAGCTGCTGGAAAGCCTGCTCGGCATATGAAGAATTGGAATCTGGGAAAAGCGCTGGAAAGCCTGCTCGGCATATGAAGAATTGGAATCTGGGACAAAGCTGCTGGAAAGCCTGCTCGGCATGTGAAGAATTGGAATCTGGGACAAAGCGGGTGGACGTGATAGATTTAGTAAGGGAATAGACTCAAGGCTATTCAGTATAGATCAACTTTATTACCCCCCATAAATAAGCTTAATACACAATCAATAAATACCTGGTCAGAAGAGGGAATGGGAAGGAAAATCATTAGGGTTCCTGTTGGAGAATCCAATGGCTCCCTGATGAGGTAAACCCACCAAGGACCCATAAAAATCTATTTGTGTGTGTTTGCCTGCCTGTGCGTGTGCGTGTGCGTGTGTGTGTGTGTGTGTGCGCGCGGACTGTAACAGTGCTCTCACCTGCAGGGCGGTCAGCAGGTTGCTGGTCTCTCTCAGTCTGGCCCTGGTAGCATCCAACTCCTCCACTAGTTTGTCCTGGGCCTCCTTCAGGTTGGAGATGTGTCCCTCTGCTGAACCCATGCCCTGCTCACCCTCCTTAACCAGCTCCTGCAGGCGCAACACCTGCACACAGGGGAGGGGGAGGGAGGGAGGGAGAGCAGACCCACACTCAGCACAGAACAAGAATAAAGGCTAGAAGTCTATCATACACCACAGTACACAGACAGGCTTTAAAAACAGCTGTCAAATATATTCCCTTTTGTAATAAATTACAATTGGGAATCTGCACTTGAAATGAGTCAAGACACACTCTACACATCAGCAGCTGTTCTCTAGAAGTCTATCTCAGTGCTCAGAGAGGCCTTAACATCTTAACCAGCTGTAATGAACTCCTAGACATTCCCTTCAGTAGAGTTGGGAAACTGCACTTCAAATGAGCCAAGACATACTTATATCATCTCTACCTGCTGTTATTTTCCTTTCAAACCTGGTTTGTTTTCTGAGAAACGATAGCGTCAAAATTCAAAGATTACCAATTAGCACCAGTAATTCTAATTCTATGTGGCTGACCACAATAAATGGTCAAAATAAATTGAGAAAGAGGAGAGATCTGATAGGTAAGGTGACTCATGACTGACCTCCTGATTGGCTTGTTCAAGTTTGGCGGCGAGCTCCTCCCTCAGGCTGTCCAGTTGTTGTCTGAGATGGTTCTTCTGCTCCTCCAATGAGAGCCTCTCCCTCTCAAACTGCTGCTCCATTTCCTGTAGACAAACCACAAAGACTGTTATAATAATAACAGCACAAAACCCTTACAGGGCTTACAATATTATAGGCTTTTTATGAATTGAAAATACTGTGTAGATATGGCTGCAATAATTGTGTTTTTAGAGGAAAATCAATGAGGAAAATCAATGCCAGTTTAAAGGGAATGACTAGTACATGAAAGGACAATAGTTGGCATTATTCACATGAATACACTAATAAAAAGAGTTTTGTCAGCATCGTTGTTACACAATCTGGTAATATGGACTCAGTGGAGCTCTTTGGAGGAGGGCTTGTATTGAGAGCTGTTATATTTAGGAGGTTGTGTGTGTGTGTGTGTTTAAATCACAAGTGACACATTAAATGTTGTACCCCTGGGCAGGTGGTTAATATCCTGCTGGGAAAATGGATGACATGAGTGAGTTCATTATTTAAGCAACGTCAGGCCACTCAAGACAAGGATGTCTGCAAAGCAAATAAATGATGCAGCGTTTACTGATAAAAGCCATGTCACATTATTGTGAATTCCATTTTCAGGGAGGAAAGATTTCTCGCTGTGACGGTGCGATATCATGGATCAAATGCAGCCTTCAGACATTTCTCGTATGGGATAGATCGCTAGTCTACCATTTCACTCTCATTGCAGGATAGTTGTGTCAGTAGACGACACCAAAGTGACAATATAATCAGTAGACATCACCATAGCAGGGACAGGCCAATGAGATGGAGGGAATGAGTGGCATCTTTAGCACCAGGCATGGAAATGCCTAAAATATGATTTTCTCAACAGCTCTGCATCTGTTAACGTCAGCGCTGAGCATTCAACTGTGGACAGGACATTGTTCAAACCCCTTCATATAGGCCTACATCTTTTACGAAAACAGAATTCTTGATCACTTTCATAAAAACCTTATGACTAGTATATTACTCTGAAAAGACGCGTTGGAGCCAAATAAACACTAAATGCATTGAGCTGACTAGTGACAGACTACTATGTGAACCATGTCCACTCCAATATTAAGGTTTCTCTGATACAGAAGGGGATTGACACTGCAGCATGATCCTTTCCCTCTGTAACTTTGGTTCATGCTTTCCAATGACCCAAAATGGAATATACAACAGAAGTGCAATCTCAAAAGGTCTGTATATGAGCAGAAGACTGGTCAGCATGATGGACTAAGTAAGGCTGACTGAATAATGTATAGTTTCACCTTGTTCAGAGAGGACTGCGCTGCACACTGTAGGTTCGTGTCTGGTAGGTTAAGGCTACATCGTTTAGCGCTTTCATCTTTCTCTGCACTCACATATGCAAATAGGAGCTCATCTATGTTTAGTGATCCCATTCCAACAAGAGTGTATGACATTATGCATGTAATCTTGTTAGCGTCTTCCCCTATGTTTTTTTTTTACACTGGGTGTCAAGTTAAGGGATGTGTGTGTGTGTGTGTGTGTGTGTGTGCGTGCGTGTGTGCGTGCGTGCGTGCATGCGTATAGACGTTGAGTTCCCATTTCACATGCTTCTTGAATAGTGCATACTCTTCAAAACTTCTAAACGTTTAGTGTGCCACACAAAGTCTCCGTCAGCCGGGCCACGGTAGTTTGACTAGTCACTAGTTCGATCTCAGTGTCCAAACTAAAAGGTCCATCCCGCACCTTGGTGCTGAGGACAAAATGACTCTCCTCCCTCTCTTCTCTCGTTGTGCTGTACGCAGAGGAAGAGCCTGGGGGAGTTGGCCCAAAATATGATGTCAGCTGCCGCCACATGGACTTGTCAAGCTGCTCTTTGCGACTATGGTGACTCACCGCCGCACAAACATAGACCCATTTCATTATGCTCTCCTTTCTCCGCTCTCTCCATTCCCATTTGAGAGCGAGGAGCAGAGATGATAGATAGAGAAATTCTCTCTCTCACACACACACACACACACAAACACGAACACACACAGGGGATCAACCAACGTTTGTCTGCCTGAAATAAGTTTCCTGAAAGCAGCTGGTGAGGTGCAGACAGGTGTAATCACAGTCTTCCTCTGCAGATGAGACTCCGGAACTCAAACACCATCCTGGTGGGGTCGTTACCTCCATTTCCTCCAAATTAAAACAAGGCGGCGAAACAGTGGAAAATGTGTTGACTATGAAGAATGAACAAGGTCATTGTGTGTTAGAGACACCCACGCACGTACACACATTCCAAAGCCCATGAGGAAAGCCACTGTCATCCTTCAAATTGCCAGAGAGTAGTGGCCACAATGGTGTTAGGTTGGCCGGCCCTGATATAAACAAGGGACTGGCTAATTACATCGGCTTAACGCAACATCTGTCATTTGGCCGGTATTTTATTACATAAAGAGTAAATGATGCAACCATGTTGGAGAGGGACGAGTTGACAGGAGCCTTTGGCAGCTACCGAGCTGAGAAATAAAAAGATGACTAATTGCATTTTGGCTGAGTCAATCGTGCATGTCTTTTGAGTGCTTTAATTGAATATGTTATCAGTCAGGGATATCAAAACAGACAGTTTAGTCATGTCACTGCAGCAGATGTTTTCAAGCAGATAGAAAACAAAAAAAGAGTCATTATTTAATAGAGTGAGAGCCAGGTTCTGTCAGCATCTCCAACACCTCGGCCTAGGCAGGTCCTGGAACAGTGTGTGTGTTTGAGTGGTTGGGCTGAGCAGAGCGCGGCGGGGTGGGGAGATGAGTTGTCATGGTAGTTTTTAACGAGGCGTGGGAAGCTAGGCCCTCTCACTGCTCTACTGCCTGCAGGACTGGAGCTGAGGCAGCAGAGCTCCGGGCCCTGACACACACAGAGAACACACTGGGAAAGAGGCAGATACAGGCCTGGGACACACAGACACAACCTGAGAGACACAGACACAACCTGAGAGACACAGACACAACCTGAGAGAGATAGACATGGCGGAGGTACATTGCACTGGGCTCTCATACAGAGAAGGCTGAACAGAGAGAAATACCTAATCAAGAACTGAGCAAAACAGGGCCCTAAAAGCTGAGGGAGACTAGTGACAAACCACATTACAGCAAGGAAACTAGCATTTTTTTGGGATGGGTCTGTTGTCAACCAATATAACCAATCTCTTTCTGTATGATTTTAAACCACTAGACATCCATAGTAGCAGCACTTCTGTGTTCTGTGTGGAATGGAAGGCAGCACTTGAGGGTACTCAAAGCTATACCAGCATAGAGCTGTTCTCAACACTCATGGGACTGCCTTGACAAGTAGGTCTGACAAGCTGTAGAGCCAAACCAGCACAGCAAAGCCTGGAATTCAAGCATGCAAATGACATGGAGGGACTTGGAGGAAAGATAAGCTGTTCTGCCCATGGTAATGAGTCTCTCTCTCTCTCCCTTCTCCTCTCTCTCTTTCTGGCTCTCCACGGCTCTCTTTCTCGGTCTCTACAGAGTGGTTCCACCAGCTGTTTGTAGTCCGTGATTAATTAAAACCTATTTCAAACTGGTAATCATTGGGCTTTCATAATAAGGTTCAGACTCAGCATTGACCTTTTCTTTTATCCCCACATTCAATTAGTAGAAGACAATCATTGTTTCAACTGTTGTTCTTTAGTCTTGCTGTTGGATCCTGTGTGACTTGGTTCATTAGGGTGGTTGTAATGGCACTGTGCACTGCAAGAGCAGATTAGTGTAGTTTGGTACAGATCTGCACAATAATGCAACTAGATAATGTATTACCCCGTAAGCCAAGGCCATTTGCTATTCATAACAATAGCCAAATCATAGCAAATCGTAGCTTGGAGGTGAAGTAATCGTTTCTGCAGTGGAAATCCCAATCCCATCCCATTGCTGAGGTGTGTAGGTGCAGCTTCACTGCTGTGTGTGTGTGTGTGTTGCGTAGATTCAGTGCAGTGTTACCTAAGGTGTGTGTGTGTGTGTATGTGTGTGTGTGTACACTCTTCTTACGGCCAGTAGCCAGCTCCTCTCCGTCTCGGCAGTAGTCTGTGTGTTCTCCAGAGTGGTCCGGTGTTTCTTCGACAGCTCCTCCAGCGCCCGGGTCTGTGACTCTTTGAAGTGGGCGGCGTCGTCCTCGTATTTGGCACGCATGTTTACCATCTCCTTCTCATACATCTGCTTCTCCTCCCGTAGAGTCTGACGGAACAACACAGAGACAACACCATGACAGTATGCCCTGTGTTAATCAAAAGACGTTTGATTCTAGTTTTATTAAAACCCAGCTGTGAACAGAATGCTAAACTCATTACTGTCTTATTTCTATTTCCTTGGTCATTTGAGTGAGCTTGAGTCAGTCACATACAGGTAACCCGTGAACGGCTGTTTGGTGTCTTGTAACGGAGGAAAGTGACAGCCTGCAGATGCTTCAAATCCCCTCTGACACATTATTCACATTCAGAGATGAGGCTCAAGCAGCAAGCCAAAAAGAACGGAGAGAGGCCTCTATTACCAGACAAGAGAGAGAGAGCGGCGTTTCTCAGAATGCCAGCGGCCCAGTGGATTACTGCACAATTCACTCACACCTCCGTTCACAGCAGGTTGCCATAGTAACACCTAACTCAAGGCTATGGTAATGGCAAACAGAACAGAAGATTTCCTGGGAACTGGAGAGATGAGGTCAGGTTTTCAGGCTACAGCATTGCGGTAAAAGTGGCTAGGGCTCCCGAGTGGCGCAGCGGTCTAAGGCACTGCATCTCAGTGCAAGAGGCTTCATTACAGTCCCTGGTTCGAACCCAGGCTGTATCACATCCGGCCGTGATTGGGAGTCCCATAGGGCGGTGCACAATTGGCCCAGTGCCGTCCGGGTTTGGCCGGGGTAGGCCGTCATTGTAAATAAGAATTTGTTCTTAACTGACTTGCCTAGTTAAATAAAGGTTCAATAAATAAAAAGTGTCATTGAGACACAGGGGACATAGCATTGAGGGGTGCGGGTCACTGTCAACAGAACACGCTCCCTGTCTTGAGCGCGTATTGATAACAGGAGGTTGGTGGCACCTTAATTGGAGAGGACGGCTCGTGGTAAGTGGAATGATATCAAATACGTCAAACACATGGTTTGATGTCATTCCATTCGCTCCGTTCCAGCCCTTATTATGAGCCGTCCTCCCCTCAGCAGCCTCCACTGATATCGTCATGCAGAATGGCATATTGCGAAAGCTTCAACTGTACATTTTACCATAATGTAAACGCTGAATGAAAAATAGATTATACTTGACATTCATTTACGGGGGAAGTGCAGTTTTTCTTCAGCGCTACTGTTGGTAAATAAGGAGCATGACCATCTGCAGTTTTGTGTGTTCAGAAGCCATGCATATTTCAGGGCTCCGTAACTCCTGAGAGCACAGAGGACTTTCCAAGGAACCATCTAAATGCTTAGTCGTAAAATCTGAGTTTTTATGTGTAATCTGACATTAATCATTGAAGTTAAATGCTATTTTACAACCAGAAAGCATGGCTGAAAGAAAAATGCTGACTATAGTGGAAGTAGCAGCCATGGCTAATAGTTGAGATATATGAAGCGAACTGTGACACAAAATGGAAGGACTGCCCGTTCCATGATCTCGCCATCACGGTTGACAACTCCATTGTGTCCTCCTCCCAGAGCGCTAAGAACCTTGGCGTGATCCTGGACAACACCCTGTCGTTCTCAACTAACATCAAGGCGGTGRCCCGTTCCTGTAGGTTCATGCTCTACAACATCCGCAGAGTACGACCCTGCCTCACACAGGAAGCGGCGCAGGTCCTAATCCAGGCACTTGTCATCTCCCGTCTGGATTACTGCAACTCGCTGTTGGCTGGGCTCCCTGCCTGTGCCATTAAACCCCTACAACTCATCCAGAACGCCGCAGCCGTCTGGTGTTCAACCTTCCCAAGTTCTCTCACGTCCTCACGCTCCACCCGCTCCTCGCTCCCTCCACTGGCTTCCAGTTGAAGCTCGCATCCGCTAAAAACCATGGTGCTTGCCTACGGAGCTGTGAGGGGAACGGCACCTCAGTACCTTCAGGCTCTGATCAGGCCCTACACCCAAACTAGGGCACTGCGTTCATCCACCTCTGGCCTGCTCGCCTCCCTACCACTGAGGAAGTACAGTTCCGCGCAGCCCAGTCAAAACTGTTCGCTGCTCTGGCCCCCCAATGGTGGAAAAAACTCCCTCACGACGCCAGGACAGCGGAGTCAATCACCACCTTCCGGAGACACCTGAACCCCACCCTCTTTAAGGAATACCTAGGATAGGATAAAGTAATCCTTCTGACCCCCCCCCCCTTAAAAGATTTAGATGCACTATTGTAAAGTGGCTGTTCCACTGGATGTCATAAGGTGAATGCACCAATTTGTAAGTCGCTCTGGATAAGAGCGTCTGCTAAATGACGTAAATGTAAATGTAAATGTATTTACAGCTAAAGTGTAGTCTGCTATATCAAAATAATCAGCTAAACGTCAACAACAAATGGTTTTGTCCAGTAACTTCTCTTTCCAAGATGTTGAGTTTTGTGAATAGCGCTGAGCGATTAATCAAAATGTTGGGCTTTCTTTCGGTTATTTAACAACTAATTGACCGACGTCGGTTCAATTACTTGAATTCCATTTAGTTAGTGAGCTCAACACGCCGTTTTCTCTAGGGAGAAATCAAATAATTCACGAGAGAATTTGTCAAGAACTATGTGGAACGCTAGGCTGATTGGAAGTTTTCATTAGGCAAATATTCAACCTAGTACACCACATAAACGTGAGATAACATTAGATGGTTGACTGGCTGGCTGCTACTGTCTGAGCAGAGATCAGATGATGACGGAATGAAAAATAAGAAAAGACAAAAAAAAATAAGTAATTTACACAACTGTAATATTTTATGAAAGTAAAGGAAGTAAAGTAAGTGAATAAATGATGGTTAATAAGTGTTAAGCGGTAATGGTCATTCACTACCATCATGGGGCTCTTATTGTTTAAGTCTGTGTTGTTACAGCATTCAACCAACCTACTGTGTGTCAGGAAGAAGGCAGGTGATGGCTGAGGGAACCTCTAAAATAATTTTAATGTCATGTCATTAATGTCGTTTTTTTTATTGAAACCCAAATCGAAAATCGTGATTATTTTTTAATAGTCAAACCGACCTCACAAAGTACTAATCGCTCAGCACTAGTAGTGAATTAAGCATGGAGGAGTGGATTTAGGCCCTGCGGCAGATGGCCAGTAAAGCAGTGAGGAGTGTTTAACTGGGGAGATCTGTTGTAAACACGTTCAAACCTAATATTTTCTCCTTAGAGGAGCTGGTGCAGAATAAGAGTGTGTTCTCAGACAACTCCAGGCTCCAGTGGCAGAAATACAGTTCCCTCCACACCCCTGAAGGCTCACCTTCTCCAGGGAGAGAATCTGTTGCCTCTGCCTGTCGTCCAGTGCCTGGGACTTGTTCTGCAGGGCCCCGCGTTCCTCCTCTAGACGTACCACTTTGTCCTTCAGACGAGACTTCTCAGACTCCAGGTCCCGGATGGCTGCCTCGTGGTTCATCTGAGTGGCTTGCAGGCTGCCAATGTGACCTGCAGAGGAGAGGAAGAGAGAGAGAGATAGAGAGAGAGATGAATAGAGAGATGAAGAGAGAGAACACAGTGGCAAACAGTCCAGCCAGACAGGACTATTAGAATGACATTACCTGTAACAGCAGTATATCCACAGAGAGTTGACCTGGGTCCATGTACTGTTTAAACATTGACGTTTCGGTGAGCCAGTATTTCATTGCCAGATGAAATATTGATGCAGCAAGGCATCACTAATAATCAAATGAGATCACACAGGCATGGCTGTGAGTATACAGCAGGGCTCGCTGCAGTATAGACCGTACAAAGCGCAGCTCGCCTTAAACTGGGCATAATTAATTTGAACACGGCTTTCACCTCCTTGGGCTCATGACTACCATTAATGCAGGGATACACCATTTCACCATTAAACAGTTATGTTACAGCAGTTCAGATAAGCCCAAGTAGCCGTGATGCTAATATTCTAAGTGTTTCTCCAACAGCTAAGAGGTGAGTGTTTTCAGCAGCAGCAGCAGCCTCTCTGTGTCTGATGCCAAACATGGGGCTGCAGATATATACAGTATTACACAGCTACACAATAGGCACCACGGAAAATTCCAGACACAAAGGCAAACACGTTATTTTTCTCTCTGTCCTTGTTGTATACCTTGACCATGGTATGACAGGCATTTGAACCACAACAGATGTTGCAGGGCTAGGTAAGAGCTAGGTGAGGGGGTCTATGTAAGCCCTCTCCCCATCGGGGTACATTCCAGAGCCAGGAGGGGGTGAAGAGGTCTCGGCCTCTGTTGCCGGGATACCAGGAAGTGATTTGTCACAGCACAATCTCCTGTCAACAGGTACACTAGCTGAAGCTGGAGCTACCTACCTCCAGAATGAATGAAAAACATCTCTGGGTTCTGGTTCATTCTGCCATCCACTGGGAATGTATCAGACCAGTGATAAGGAAAGAGTCGCGTGACACATAATTGAGAATAGCTGGAAGCCTATATACAGTAGGTACCTGTGAAAATATCTGATGCAAACTGGTGCAAAGACTTCATAAATTTTAACCAACATTATTTTAATATTTCATGACTTGAAGTTGTATATATATACATTTGAAGTCGGAAGTTTACATACACTTAGGTTGGAGTCATTAAAACTCGTTTTTCAACCACTCCACAAATTTCTTGTTAACAAACTATCAAGTCGGTTAGGACATCTACAAGTCATTTTTCCAACAACTGTTGACAGAGATTATTTCACTTATAATTTACTGTATCACAATTTCAGTGGGTCAGAAGTTTACTGTGCCTTTAAACAGCTTGGAAAAGTCCAGAAAATGATGTCATGGCTTTAGAAGCTTCTGATAGGCTAATTGACATCATTTGAGTCAATTGGAGGTGTACCAGTGGATGTATTTCAAGGCCTACCTTCAAACTCAATGCCTGTTTGCTTGACATCACGGGAAAATCAAAAGGAATCAGCCAAGACCTCAGAAAAGAAATCGTAGACCTCCACAAGTCTGGTTCATCCTTTGGAGCAATTTCCAAACACCTGAAGGTACCACGTTCATCTGTACAAACAATAGTACGCAAGTATAAACACCATGGGACCACGCAGGAAGGAGAAGCGTTCTGTCTCATAGAGATGAATGTACTTTGGTGCGAAAAGTGCAAATCAAATCCATAACAACAGCAAAGGACCTTGTGAAGATGCTGGAGGAAACCGGTACAAAAGTATCTATATCCACAGTAAAACGAGTCCTATATCGACATAACCTGAAAGCCGCTAAGCAAGGAAGAAGCCACTGCTCCAAAACCACCATAAAATAGCAAGACTGGGCCTCCCGGGTGGCGCAGTGGTATAAGGCACTGCATCGCAGTGTTAGCTGTGCCACCAGAGATTCTGGGTTCGAGCCCAGGCTCTGTCGCAGCCGGCCGCGACCAGGAGGCCCATGGGGTGGCGCACAATTGGCCCAGCGTCGTCCGGGTTAGGGAGGGGTTGGCCGGCAGGGATATCGTTGTCTCATCGCGCACTAGCGACTCCTGTGGCGGGCCGGGCGCAGTGCACGCTGACCAGGTCGCCAGGTGTACGGTGTTTCCTCCGACACATTGGTGCGGCTGGCTTCCGGGTTGGATGTGCATTGTCTCAAGAAGCAGTGCGGTTTGGTTGGGTTGTGTTTCGGAGGACGCATGGCTCTCTACCTTCGCCTCTCCCGAGTCCATACGGGAGTTGCAGCGATGAGACAAGAATGTAACTACTACCAATTGGATACAACGAAATTGGGGAGAAAAAAGGGGGTAAAAAAACCAACAAAAAAACAGACTACGGTTTGCAACTGCACATGGGGACAAAGATCGTACTTTTTGGAGAAATGTCCTCTGGCCATAATGACCATCGTTACATTTGGAGGAAAAAGGGGAATGCTTGCAAGCCGAAGAACACCATCCCAACCCTGAAGCATGGGGGTGGCAGCATCATGTTGTGGGGCTGCTTTGCTGCAGGAGGGACTGGTGCACTTCACAAAATGGATGGCATCATGCGGGAGGAAAATTATGTGGATACATTGAAGAAATATCTCAAGACATCAGTCAGGAAGTTAAAACTTGGTCGCAAATGGGTCTTCCAAATGGACAATGACCCCAAGCATACTTCCAAAGTTGTGGCAAAATGGCTTAAGGAGCACAAAGTCATGGTATTGGAGTGGCCATCACGAAGCCCTGACCTCAATCCTATAGAAAATGTGTGGGCAGAACTGAAAAAGCGTGTGCGAGCAAAGAGGCCGACAAACCTGACTCAGTTACACCAGCTTTGTCAGGAAGAATGGACCAAAATTCACCCTATTGTGGGAAGCTTGTGGAAGGCTACCCGAAACGTTTGACCCAAGTTAAACAATTTAAAGGTAATGCTATCAAATACCAATTGAGTGTATGTAAACTTCTGACCCACTGGGAATGTGATGAAAGAAATTAAAGCTGAAATAAATCATTCTCTCTACTATTATTTTGACATTTCACATTCTTAAAATAAAGTGGTGATCCTAACTGACCTAAGACAGGGAATATTTACTAGGAATACATTTCAGGAATTGTGAAAAACTGAGTTTAAATGTATTTGGCTAAGGTGTACGTAAACTTTAGACTCAACTGTACATAGACTTAAACGTTGGGGGAAATCAAGTTTGGACTAAGAGTGGTGTGGGTTATTATTCAAATTGTGGTTAATTAGTGTTGTTCAGGTAGTGCGGTACTGTGGGTTGTAACAGAGAAAGGAGGGGGGAAGAGAAGGATAGCGTAGAGTGTAGGATAAGAAGGCTGGGGAGGAGGGAGACATGCTAACTCACTGGCTTTGAGGAGGATCTCTGTGGCCTGCTGCTGCACACGATCTCTGGTGGCCTCCAGCTCACACTCCGCCTCCTTCTGTCGAATCTCCACGATCTCGGCATCCTGCGTCACCTCGTCCAGCTGTTTGCTCAACTCCTGGAGCATAGACAGAGACACACAGAGCACAGGTTAGCCTACCCTCCTGAGGCACAGACACGCATAGCACAGGGTCAACTTCCTGACCCGTGTTCATTCTCTCTGCCAGAACAATGAAACAGTATATATACACACGACTCACTCACTCATATGCTCTAATAATCACTTAACTTTCTCTCTCTCCATCACTCTCTTTTTTTCTTTCCTGCATTTGCACTCTCTCTGTAGAGATGTAGAGCTCGAGAAACTAGCCACTTTTCATTCTTAATTGGACAGCTTTTACAGTACGGTGCATGTTCTCTACTGCTCTCAAGGACTGACCATGAAATAGTCACTTAGATTTACATTTCCCATGGGAATATAGTCCATATGGAAGTGGAGTTCTCATGCATATGTAAATATATTGACTTGTCTGGTGGGGCAGTAGGAAGCAGGGAGGCATGTAGCCTAGAGGTTAAGAGCATTTGGCCAGTAACCGAAAGGTCGCTGGTTCGAATCCTTAAGCCGACTAGATGAAAAACAATCTGTTGATGTGCCCTTAAAGGAATATTTTGGCATTGAGGCCTTTTATGTAATTCCCCATTTTATTTGTCTCTGTGTTCAGTATGAAGGAAGCTAAGAGGTAGTAGACTAACGTAGCATGCTAGCAGATACCCATAAACCTCCATTCATTGCGCTAACGCTAGTTAGCTTTGGCTCGCGAAACTACTTCTAACTTACTTCATACTGGAGAAAGACACATAAAAATGGTATCCACGAGTTCATCTGACTTTGGGAAAGTAAATAAAGGGCCTCATTGCCAAAATCCCATAGTATCCCTTTAAACAAGGCACTTAACCCTAATTGCTCCCGTAAGTCGCTCTGGATAAGAGCATCTGCTAAATAACTAAGATGTCAATATAAAATGTAAACCTTTTTCTGAAGGATCGGTGTAGGGAGTACTTGTTTTTGATTTTGGGACTATATGTCCTCAAGCCAAAATATGATATTCAATTTAAGAATGCCTCGGTGGAAATCACAGAAATCTTGCCAAATATCAATTTGAAGATAAGATGGAGTTGTAAAGTATCTTAGGCCTTAAGTGCCACATTCCCTCATAAGGCCACGTTTATATATATCCTTATAGATACCGGGGCCCCTCAGGGGTGCGTGCTTAGTCCCCTCCTGTACTCCCTGTTCAACCACGACTGAGTGGCCAAGCACGACTCCAACACAATCATTAAGTTTGCTGACGACACAACAGTGGTAGGCATGATCACCGACAACGATGAGACCTGGCAGTATGGTGCCTGGACAACAACCTCTCCCTGAACATGAGCAAGACAAAGGAGCTGATCGTGGACTGATCATGACCGGTTGCATCACCGCCTGGTATGGTAACTGCTCAGCATCCGACCGTAAGGCGATACAGAGGGTAGTGCGTACGGCCCAATCACTGGGGCCAAGCTTCCTGCCATCCAGGACCTATATACTAGGTGGTGTCAGAGGAAGACCCCAAAAATTATCAAAGACTCCAGTCACGCAAGTCATAGACTGTTCTCTCTGCTACCGCACGGCAAGCGGTACCGGAGCGCCAAGTCTAGGTCCAAAAGGCTCCTTAACAGCTTCTACCCCCAAGCCATAAGACTGCTGAACAATTAATCTAATCGCCACCAGGACTACTTATATTGAGGCCCCCCCCCCCCCCACACACACACTGCTACTACTCGCTGTTTAATATCTATCCATAGTCACTTTACCCCTACCTACATGTACAAATTACCTCGACTAACCTGTACCTACGGACATTGACTCGGTATCGGTACCCCCTGTATATAGCCTTGTTATTATTATGTAATTTTATTGTGTTACTTTTTAATATTTTTTTTACTTTCGTTTATTTTTTACTCTCTATTTCTTGAACTGCATTGTTGGTTAAGGGCTTGTAAGTAAGCATTTCACGGTAAGGTCTACTACACCTGTTGTATTTGATTTGATTTTAAATTACATCTGCATGTTTTGTAGAGAGACAAACAATGCTAGCTAAAGTAAAATAAACATCTTGTCAGGAGTAAGAGAGGGGATGCATTCTGATTGGTCCGTGTGGTATGATTTCCCTGATGAGCAGTTGCTGGTGTGTGTGTGATGAGCTGTTTAGGTGGAGAGGACACGCTTTAATCACCCTCACAGTTTGTTTTGTTTCCCTTAATGAAAAATGTAATTGTGACAGCATGGCTGATATCATCGTGTCACACCTGAGCACCCGTCCCATACTAAACTGACTGGAAGAGCTCCTGGGAGCTATCCATTAAAATACATTCAGAGAAAGTAGCTAACAAAGATCCACCAATACATGTTACAGTGACTAGGCCTTTGGCTGACTGAAGGGGAATATCTGTAATAACCAGTGTTATAGGGTACATTCCTCCCTGAGTCAAAGCAAAGTTATTTTTGCAATCTCCAACGTGCTATACATATGAACGTGACGAGACTGACAGCTTCTCTGAGCCAGGCGAATTCATTCATCAGAATAATGATAATGGATATATCCAAAGGACTTGCAATAGAAACTAAGGTAAAACAAACTAAAGTGCACATAGTTTGCTGCTATTTCAGCTGCTTGATGTGATTGTGTATTCGCTTTAGTTGGCTAGCTAGCTAGCAAAGGAGAAGTAATGTTAGCCTAGCAATATTTTATTGAACAATCAGCTGGTTGTTGCCTATTTATAAATTATTTCTCTCGTCATCATTGTCTCTCATCATCATTGAACCTCTGCTAGTTAGCTACATGCCAATGATTTGTTTAGCATAGCAACATGGAATGAATAGAATGAACGACATGATCAAAACGTGAGAATAGAATTAACGACCAGTCTGTTTGGTTAGCAACTTCAGAACTAAGAACAGTTTTTTTGCCCGGACTAAATCGTCTGCTGGAAGGATGAAATAAAACAAATGTACTCATTAAAAAACGTTTTAAATGAAAACATGTTAATATTTTAAATATATTGCCAACCATTTTATAGAAGCAATACGGCCCTCGAACCCAGGATTATCATGTGATAACCTCCTCCTAAAAACAGCCCTTAGTTGGGAGTTATCACGCAATAATCCCCGGGTTCTCATGCCTTATTGTTTAATTATATGATTCCAACTGTTTTAATCTATATCGCACATCAAATCGCAACAGCAATATTTGATAAAAACATTTCCCATATCGTGTAACCCTAGGTAGGAGCATTCTAGGTAGGAGCATTTTTGGTAAAATCACCATGATTAAACATTAGGAGAGTGTGAATGATGAAGAGGTCTAATTACGGCAATTTAAATGGACCCTTAAATTTAGATCAAACTGTGGATTACACATTTTTAATCCTGCGCACTTCAAAGTTTGATTTTAACTTCTAATCATTTCATTAAATGACTATTAAACCACAATGGGATTTTCAGGATTAAGATATTAACTGCTTTCTGGGTTTAAGGATTACAGGGTTTAAAGATTACAGTGATAATTTAACATCAATGCTACATATCCTCTACTATGATGTTCACTCATGTATCTCTTTAAGACTAATAGCTTTGGGGGCTTTCATTAGGATGTTTAAGCCACAGTTGGGTATCTCCACAGGCTCTCTTACCTTGATATTGCTCTCGGCTGCAGTGAGCGAGACCTGCAGTTTGTGGGACTTCTCCTTATGTTCCCGGGTCTCCTCCTGCACCCTCTGCAGCTCGGAACGCAGCTTCCCCAGGGTCTTCTGCAGCGCTGCCTCCTGCATGTGGAACTCCCTCCGCAGCTCCGCCTCAGTCTTCTTCCAGGCCTGCAGGTTATCTGCGGTGAGCTGCTGCGTGCGCTTCATGGCCTCCAGCTCGCGCTCGTAGAAGGCTTGGGCCTTGTTGAGCTTGGCCTCGTACTCCTCCACCAGCCTCTTCTTGTCCCCCTTAATCTCCTCCACACGCTCCGACAGGGACTCCACCTCCGCCTTGTGCAGCTGGCCCAGTTTCTCCTGGTCCTTGCTGTAGTTCTGGTTCTGGCTCTGGTGGCTGCGGAGCAGCTCCGACACCTCCTGCCGATGGTTGGCCTTTAGCTCCTCCAGGGCCAGCTTCTTCTCCTGCTCAAACTGGGCCTGCGCCGTGCCGAAAGAGCGCAGCTTCTCCTCGAACGAGTGCCGCATCTCCTCCACCTCGCGGGACATGGTGACAACACGCTGTGTGTGCTGGGCCTCGGTGCAGAGCTGCATGTCCTCCACACGCTGCCGGTAGGTCTCGAACTCGGCGAGGGCCTGGCGCTTCATGCGCTCGTGCAGCTCCATGGACTCCTCGAGCGACTGGATGCGCTGCTTAAGGTCCATCTCATCGCTGATCTTACTCTTGTACTGCATGATCTTATCCCGTGTCTCCGACAGGATCTGCTGCACCTCCTCCTCGTGAGCCTCCTTCAGCGTCTGGATGGCCGCCTCGTGCTCGTCATTCTTGGTGTTCAGAGCGTAGATCACCTTGGGGAGGCAGAGAGAGCATCAGTATGATGGTTGAGAAAGGACAGCATAGAACAAACACACATCCAATGGATTGTTTGAGCGGGTGCTGGAGATCAAAGTAAATGTTCATCAGTAAGAAAGTTAAAACTGTGTGGGGATGTGTTAGCATTTTCCTCAAACTAAAAGGGATACCTTGAAAGGTTTATCATTACTTTGACTTCCTGCAACAATCAAAAAAACACTTATGGAGACAGATGATTGACAGTTAAGTGAGTGGCTGACCATTAAATCCCAAAAATGACTTCCAACTGAAAGCCTGGATAATCTGACTATAAAGTGATTTTCTGGTCACACAGAATTTAAGGGGGAAATACGTTTTACATTTACAGTTCAAAAGCCATGAGAAATTCCCCCTAATCTTAATCCTCCCTCCCCTCTACTGATCCAGGGTGCTGGCCTACGGAATAAGGCTATTTGTTTTGTCACCAGATAAACCTAGTCAATAATTCATCACTTTAATACTTTTGAAAACGTCTGTCATAAGAAGATAGAGTAGAAATGGAAAATAAAATGCCCTTTTCAGAGAATTGTATCCATATTTTATATGCCAGGGTGAATAACCGGGGGAGAACTGTGCATCTCTTAAACGTGTTGCCAACTTGCCTGTGTTTTTAATATGTTAAAATGTTCAGAACATTTTCATTTTTAAACCGACTCCTATTGGCATCACTCGTACGACTGTCCGTTACAGCTCTCCATCAAATAAGAGCAGATGCAACACATTGTTCCCAGCCAGGTAGGACAACATTTTAATCAAAGGTTTATTTAAGAAAATACTAAACCAACAGGCATTTCTTGTTTGCTATTGTGACCTCTACTGCTGTGCCATCTCTCAATCGCATGGCAAGCTCTCAAAGGAGATAAAAGGCCTATGCACCAGGATCCCAGCTCAATTCCCATTATAAACATAATATTAATCTTTTAATACCCTCAATGAAAAGCATTCTATGGGAATGAAAGGGCCCCAGCTTGTGAAGTTTCTCACGAGCGATGAGGGCTGAGTCAGAATTCATTTCCATAATTGTTTTGACAAATGACTAGGGGAAAGAGCTAAAAGTTCTGGGCCTATCTGGTGTTAGCGTGGCAATCTAGCCAGCCACATATGAAGAGAGAGATAGAGAGGGAGTGATAAAGAGTGAGATAAAGAGAGAGAGAGATGATAGAGAGAGTGCGGTCTGCAGTCCCATAGGCTCAGCGGGTGAAAGCAGTGGACTGAGAGACAATGGCTTTGGCAGAGAAGCGTGCAGCGATGTCATCATCCCATAATGATTCTCTCCTCCATTTGACCTGAGAGGAACCCTGTTGGCCTGCTGCCTGCCTTCCTCTCTCTCTCTCAAAAATATCGATGTCATAGTTATGTATTGATTGCAAACTCCTAACTCAACATAGTAAATTATTGCTGCTGCCTGGATAAGTGAGAGGAAAAAGTCTCCATGTGTTATTAACATCAGCCGTTCCCACCTCCACAGATCAATGTGTGGAACTGCTGGCTGACTCCAATAGAATTATATGGTCAATCCCACTAAGGCAAACTTTGAGTGGTTGAAATCCCAGCCTTATGCGCTTTATGCCCAAAAATGTGAAAGCTGAAATCAGTGATTCTAGATGGAAGCATTCATCACTGATAGGATGTAGTCAATCTGAAACATGAGCCAAAAGCCCCAAGAGTAGACCTAGACCTACTTAGCGCTACTGAAGCTAGGAATGTGTGGTCTCAGTCATAACACTAAGCTACAATACCTGCCTCATTCATGTTCCCAGAATGGTTTGAAGATGCTGAAGAGAGAGAAGAAAGAGTGATCCATTAGATCACAAAAGGCAAAGACACCTCAGGGCTACACTGGACATGGTTCTGGGCTAAGGTTTCAGAGTAACTACTCAATATTCCCCATCAGACTCTGTCATACAGAATACTGATACACAAACAAGTATGACATCTGACGTATTGCCCTATATGAATGATGATCAAGGATTCCAGGTGACAAGATTGAGACATATAAATGAACCGGTGTGGTCAACACAAAGCTCTCTGGTTGTGGGTGTTCATATCTAGGCTGAAGTCAGCATGTTTGGCACATAGAGGCATCATCTGCCTCAACAGGGGAGGGCTCAGGTCTGACAAATCCACTACTTCTCCTGGCACTGGGGCTTTAAAATCACTCCTACTGCCAAGTGCAGGGGTCATTACTAATGTCTTTACATCTGCAAATGGGACCTTGATAGAGATTATTACCGCCATTTGCAGAGCATTCTGGAAGGGTAACATATTGTTCAGTACAATGGGGCACTCGGTAAACGGGGCTAAATTAGCTTTGAGCGGTGGTAACTGCCTTGGTGAGGCTGCAATCACATTCTGCTCTGTGCTGGAGATTAAAATGTTATGTATTTTCGGTCTTAACGGACAGCCCTGCAGAATGACTGACTGCCATCTCAATGCCCGGGCGGTCATCAATGTTCAGCTGCTTTGCCATTGACTGTCTGCATCAGTATTCAGTTGAAGCCAACATAAAGGCAATCTTGCTTATGTGACTTTTTTTCCCCAGTCATGTTTCCAGTTTTGTAAACCTAATTCCTGACTCGTATTCAGTATTAGTTGGACTAAGTAACGTACAAATATACTGTAGCGCATCAACCACCTTCGAGGCCCCTTAAAGAAGTGAGATGCTGATTCGCTAAGCTACTGAATATGCATTAATTGTGGAAAAGGATTGAATGAAGTCGAAAGATAGCCTAGTGCTAATTACAGTAATTACATGCACATTTTCCACTAAACTGCAAGGTGCACCTTAATCCAGAAGGTAATTAAGGCAGATGAGGGGGTAGGACTGGGCCGGCTCTGTAAACGGTACTTGGTTTCATACAGAGGGAACACTATGATGAGCTTCTCCAGCAGTTTGACACCAAAACTTCCCCCACTGCAGCATTTACATGGCCTGATTGTGAATATGTTTGTTTTAAAAGCCTAACTTAGCAGTAGTCCACATATTACTGTATTATTTTTCCCGCTCTCATTTTTAAGCCTCTCTCAGACAGAAGATTATGGTTTGCGTACATAGGCAGTAGTTGTGTAAATAGTCTTTACACAAGTCATTGCGTCATCTTATCTAAGGCGGGTTTGATTGATTGCAGTGTCATTGCTCTGGGAGTCATTGCTCTGAATGCACTATATGGTGTTTCTTCATAGAGAAACTACAGACACTCACTGATGATGTTGTGTTGGTGTTCCTCTCTCTGTTCTGTTGCGTAACTGTATTGGTGCGTTCTTAGTTATTGGGATAGATGTTTTTTCCACAGCTTCATTACAGTGATGAATATTTCACACGGCTCTATATAATCTGCAATATTCATTTACAACTCTTGGTCTAATCATGATGCACTGTACTGTAGGCTGAGATTAGAAACGTTGACTTCACTATCGGTCTTCCATTGAGATTTAGCCTTATTACATAACACATTTTAATTACAACCGAGACACATGGCGAAGGTCACAGAAAGTGATGTGCTCCACTTGCCTTCAGACAGGAAGTGCCTGTGTTAATGGATGGTGGAGTGGTTACCTTTAGTGTGTGGGTGCAAAACAAATGAGTCATGCCCCAATTTGTCTCTGATTCATCTAACTACCCTGAAAGCCTAACTGAATGAGATCTAATTCTAAAGCACTGCAATCTCCTCCTTCAGAAATGTAATGGTTGATTAAGATAATTAAATCACATGCCTCTCATTTTAATATTGTAAATATGCTTCCTTCCAACAGCAGCGTCTATGGTCCCTGATCTTCCTCAGATACTAAAGCAGATGAAACCAGAGGACTCAGATACTAATGCAGAGGACTCATGCCAACTTTTGGGATACTGCCTGATCAATCTCTAATACTGTGTACTAGGCTGCAGCACTGGGTGGTGAGAAAAGCCTTGATTACAGTGGTTCCCATTTCCTTAGCCGGCATTGACAGGTTTAGTCTGTTTACCAGGGGGATTTAGTGCCTGCTGCTGGAAGGCACGGTTGCCATGCCCCTGATGTCATCCAACTTGGGCAGCACCCTCTCTAGGAGGCGGAGGCTGTCAGCAGGGCAGAACACAGAAAGCAGAACACATCTGTAAGTATCTGCTGGAAAGGAACAGTGTAAACATCTGTCTGAGAATGTGTCCAGGGCTGGACCTACTACGTCTTACCAGCCACTCAAATACATTTCTTACTTTGAGGTAATTTTATAGCATTTCAATTCAGATAACTTTGAGTAGAGAGACAGACATTATTGGTCAAAATATCAGTATGTATGACTTGCTTTGTTCTGTAGCTATTTGCCATAGAACATAGACTGTGGCATTGCTGGAGAAGCTGCCTGTATAATTGTGCATGTGATCATGTCTCCACACATGACTGGATGACACCTCAAACAATGCAAGAGGACAAAATGGTATAAAGATCTGGAAATGACAGAAAGGCTCTTTATAGATCAATATCTTCACATCAAAATAACAACAGTATTTTGGAGCCTATTTTTTGAGTGAGGCGACAGACAAGGCATCTCCTAGTGGGGTTCGGAGCATCCTTTTCAGAGCGCATCGCAGGGAGCGTGCTGTGGAGCATTTGTTATGTGATCCATCGCCCTAGGGCGAAACAAATGAGTCAAGGCAGAGGGAGTGGAGTACTAGAGGACTTTGACTGGCCTTGTACATAGCGCTCCATCAGCACAGCGACTAAAAACTTTCTAAAGCATCGCCTTGGAAACCAGGCCCTGGACGGTTGTGGAGTTGAGGGAGGTATTACAGATATACATTCCACATGCTGCCAAGTCTGACATGCTCAATCCCAATTCCAATAGTCACGCCATCATCTCAACAGTGTTTTGTGTTTACTTCAAAAGAGCTGTCCAGGTTACATGATGCTCCTTGCTCGAGGCAATATGGAATCAGATTGTCTGCCAAGGAGGTAAGTGTTCTTCCACTCCTCAGTTACTTGGGTTCAGTGGGCCTCTCTGTTGGGGGACTGAAACAGGGAGGGATGTGGGTCAGACTACGTGATTCCACGGTGTCAGTGACCCTGTTTTGACAGTCTGTCTGGACACACTGACAGCTCAGTGGCGAGGGGAAATCTCCTTGGGCCAGTGAATGGCCACTTGGTCGGTCGGTCTGTTTGTCTCTTGGCTGTCTCTCCTCACCATCTCCAGAGCCCAACAGGACTGGGTAGTGGTGGGCAGCATAATCTCTCATGGACAGACTACGTAAACATAAAATGGTTTCGTAGAGCTGTCATGACACAATGGGATGAGTGAGATAAAGCACCATTACTTCCGGTGCTTGGGTTTTTCCTCGCTGATTATTTGGGCAAATCACAATTTTGCAGGTGTTAGCATCTTTCGAATTTCGGAATGGGAGGGGACATTTAGCCATAGACTTGCCCATAACTTGCAAAGAGAGAGGGTGGAGCTTTTTGTTTCCGGTTCCGATCTTTGTTCTCTCTCTTCTCTTAGCACTGTATGGACCCAGAACTTAATCGAACATCTGACGCAAGACTTTAGTTCCAGGTTAACCGAGAGTATGGGCAGAGAGAGACATCAGCTCTACCCACACAGGGCAGGCCTGCCCTGCCCATGCATGGGCTCATCAAGAGTCTTTACAGGCCTTCTGCTGCCTGGAGAAAAACCCATGTGAGAGTAAGCACGGGGAGTGCAGGGGGCAGGGGGTTCAATCCCTGTCAGCCTCCATCCCACAGCCTATTATCGTCGCAACCATGGCCCATGGGCCCCTCCCAAATCACCACCTTGATCTCAGACCTGTCAACAGGGCTCGTCACATCGTGAATGCATAACTCCACTGGAGAAGTGTAAGCCAGGAGAAAGCTCAGTCTTTGAAAGCTCACAGTGCCGTTGTTGAGTTGGAGTTCTAGTGATCGAAGAGAGGAAGCTGGGTAGGGCCTGTTCCCTACAATAACTGGTTCTTCTGATCTTACACTATGCACTTACAGATAGGGCAGTGCATTTTAGATGACGGTAATTGGCCAGCCAAATGACCACAGTCACCGTAATAACCGTTCGAATAGCAAAGACGCACATTTTCTCCTCTCCTCCTGACCGCATGTGCTGCCATAGAAATAGAATGAATAGAACGGGCGTCCCCATTCAAGTCATGACATAATGGGTGGACTGGCGGCCATGGCAAGTGTACCAATAGGAGCAACACAGGAAGTGTACTGCACCCATCAATATGTGCTGTGATTTGTTGAGTCAACTCAACTGAAATTATATATATTTAAAAAAACATTCCATTGCATGAGCCACATCAGTTAAGATCATTTCAATGAACATTCTACATTACCATGGAAATTATTGCATCACAATTGCAGGCAGTTACTGCAAGAGTACCAGTCAAATTGCCAGGATTGGCAATAAATATATTGTAAAAAACTTAAAATTAAATTGCCAGGGTTAGAGGTTCTAAGCATGTTCATTCATTCTATTTCTATGTGTGCTGCTTTTGCAGGGAGGGGGGCATCGCCTTGGCAACCGAAGACTCATTTGCTCCAACACCTTGCTTTTTCAGCAAGGTGCAACAAAGTTTCATCATGTTGTTAAGAGTCCATGTTTACCGCATAAAATGGACTTAACAGCACGACTGCCATTTCTGTCAGCTGGTTCAGTGAGGTGTTTTTTATTATTTGGGGGGTATTTTGGTCCACTGCACCATTGTCCCCTTTCTAGACTCTCTGGGCTTTACTTTTCTCCTCTGGGCAAAAGACACTTAACAGCAATCTGTAGCTTTCTGACCATAAAAGGTATAGGAGAGTGATTTTAAGTTCAGGCTAGGCGATTTTGCACAAAGAACAAAGTTACATTAAGTAGGTCAGCAGCCAATAGCACCAGGCTTTTACAAACCTTATTTATTTTTGTACCTATATATTGTATATTGTTTTTTTATGGTGTGGTTTTTATATAAGCCCATGGGCTACCAACCACACCTACACACCATTTATTTTAATTTTATCTGTATTGTTCTTTATCACTTATTTTCCTTTTCCTAAAATTAAACCTAAATCAGCTGAATCCATCCACTCTCACCTTTACCTGTGGCGAATGGGAAGAAATTGGACAACGTGATGTGTATTTAAGAGAGTGTGCTGTAATTTCAGCTCAACACCCAGCTACTATCTGATGGTAACTCAAAGCAGCCTTTGGGAAGGTAGTCGCAGACAGGCTCCAAGTTTCAGGATGTGGGCCAAGTTAATTAAATATCAGCTCTACCCTTGAGCAGCATGGAAAATCCAAAGAACACTACGATTTGATGAGAAATTAGGAGAAAAGAAGCAGAAATCCCTACTATTCAAACTCTTAGATATTCATTATGGGCTTCTACAGAAGGTTATTTGGCTGGAAAGACGTGGGGATGAGGGAATGCTTCCTACTCATTAGAGACCGCTGGTCTCAAACCTACCTGTATCACAAAGCTGCACAGTCTTCCCACTTCTCATTTATTCAATTCCATCTTGATTACATCAAAGCCCTCACATACTACTCACTGCTCCATTCCCATTCATAAACCCACTCACTACATCCGTGTCGTAAAAGATCCCTTAAAGAATTCTGGGAGGGATTCCTATTACCTCACTAAACTGGCTAAGCACCACCTGGTCTATCAACTCAAATACGGAGTCTGTTACAAGCCACATTTGTTTACCACACAGCAATAACCACTTTACAGACATGTTTTTATGAATCCACATGTTTCTATGCTTCAGTCAGGGGGGGGTCATGAATGTGAACCTGGCAAATTGCACTTTATAAGAAGCTGACCAATGCTTGGCTTGGATGAGCCTATAAAATGAAACTGTACTGAATAGAGCCTTTAACTGGATGTTATAACTGGGTCTGATCAATAGACATATCTAGATTTACTGGGACCACAAAACTTTTGCCTTTTGTATAGCTGACCACGTTAGCTCCAGTATTGATTAAAGAAGACTTTACTGTGCCTTTCGGCAGGGAAATACTTAGCAGGGAAACGGCAGTGAGCGAGACATATTATTGACTAATGAGAAATGCACGAATATAGCAAGCAGAAGATGAACAATACAATATCTGAGGTCCAAATCATAGCCTCTTATTCAACACAGTGTCCGTGATAACTTTGTACAGTACTTTATACTCTGAACTTTGCATACAGATGAGACAAAATGTTGGAAAACATTTGCTCTGGTGCCGTCTGTGGCCCAAACCAATATGGGATGTGGGGAGCGTAAAGGTCAGCTCCACTGAGGAGCTACAGGTGTGACTCCAGACCTTTCAGAGCTCCACTGTCTACTGTTTACCTACGCCTGGCTAGACTTCCAAGGAATCTGAGTAGGGACGTCAAAATGTTCAGGCTGCTGCAGTCAGTAAGGAAGCTCTAGGTCTAAAACGCCTGGCTAAATTGTGTTTAAGAGCGATTTTTATTCTCCAGGGTAAAAGTAGTGAGAAAGATGAAATTGTAAAAATCTGTGAGTGTCTTTCATTTATTATGAATTATTTTGACACTATAAATTACTGTATTATACGCGTATTTCCCTATATTGGACAGAACCCGTGACTAGTCGGTTAGGACATCTACTTCGTGCATGACAAGTTATTTTTCCAACAATTGTTGACAGACAGATTTTTACACTTATAATTCACTGTATAACAATTTCAGTGGGTCAGAAGTTTACATACACTAAGTAGACTGTGCCTTTAAACAGCTTGGAAAACTCCAGAAAATTATGTCATGGCTTTAGAAGCTTCTGATAGGCTAATTGACATCATTTGAGTCAATTGGAGGTGTACCTGTGGGTGTATTTCAAGGCCTACCTTCAAACTTAGTGCCTCTTTGCTTGACATTATGGGAAAATCAAAAGAAATCAGCCAAGACGTCAGAAAAAAAATTGTAGACCTCCACAAGTCTGGTTCATCCTTGGGAGCAATTTCCAAACGCCTGAAGGTACCACGTTCATCTGTACAAACAATTGTACGCAAGTATAAAAACCATGGGACCACGCAGCCGTCATACCGCTCAGGAAGGAGACACATTCTGTCTCCTAGAGATGAACGTACTTTGGTGCGAAAAGTGCAAATCAATCCCAGAACAACAGCAAAGGACCTTGTGAAGATGCTGGAGGAAACAGGTACAAAAGTATCTATATCCACAGTAAAAACGAGTCCTAAATCGACATAACCTGAAAGGCCGCTCAGCAAGGAAGAAGCCACTGCTCCAAAACCATCGTCATGTTTGGAGGAAAAAGGGAGGGGCTTGCAAGCCAAAGAACACCAACCCAACCGTGAAGCACGGGGGTGGCAGCATCATGTTGTGGGGGTGCTTTGCTGCAGGAGGGACTGGTGCACTTCACAAAATAGATGGCATCATGAGGGAGGAAAATGATGTGGATATATTGAAGCAACATCTCAAGACCTCAGTCAGGAAGTTAAAGCTTGATTGCAAATGGCTCTTCCAAATGGACAATGACCCCAAGCATACTTCCAAAGTTGTGGCAAAATGGCTTAAGGACAACAAAGTCAAGGTATTGGAGTGTCCATCACAAAGCCCTGACCTCAATCCTATAGAAAATGTGTGGGCAGAACTGAAAAAGTATGTGCGAGCAAGGAGGCCTACAAACCTGACTCAGTTACACCAGCTCTGTCAGGAGGAATGGGCCAACATTCACCCAACTTATTGTGGGAAGCTTGTGGAAGGCTACCCGAAACGTTTGACCTAAGTTAAACAATTTAAAAGGCAATGCTAAGAAATACTAATTGAGTGTATGTAAACCTCTGACCCACTGGGAATATGATGAAAGAAATAAAATCTGAAATAAATAAATCATTCTCTCTACTATTATTCTGACATTTCACATTCTCAAAATAAAGTGGTGATCCTAACTGACCTAAAACAAGGAATTTTTACTAGGATTAAATGTCAGGAATTGTGAAAAACTGTAACGCTCGTCGGAAGGATGAGACCAAGGTGTAGCGTGGTACGTGTTCATGCTTCTTTATTAAAACCGAACACCAAACAAAACAACAAAAGAACAACAAACGTCACGTCTTGGAGGCTACACAGAGCTAACAAAAAACATCTCACAACCTAAGGTGGCAAAACATGCTGCCTAAGTATGATTCCCAATCAGAAACAACGATAGAAAGCTGTCCCTGATTGAGAACCATACCCGGCCAAAACATAGAAACACAAATCATAGAAATAAAGAACATAGAATGCCCACCCAAATCACACCCTGACCAAACCAAATAGAGACATGAAAAAGGCTCTCGAAGGTCAGGGCGTGACAAAATGAGTTAACATTTATTTGGCTAAGGTGTATGTAAACTTCCGACTTCAACTGTAACTGTCATTTTCAGACCACGATGGCCAGAAAGAAATTGGGCGCTCCTCCCATCAATGTTTCTGGCCTCACAATTCATGGATTTGAGGGTTAATCTATCATTCAAATGAAAGCCAACTCCTGTTGCTATTTAGAAACCAATGTGAGGTGGTGATTCGTTGAAGAAATCCAATCAAAAAAGTGTTGCGTTTCCTTTTCGCATTGGCCATCTACCGTAATCAGATTCTCAGAAAAATACATTGATAAATTGCTATGACAGGTTTCATCTATCAACAGATATATGCAGCATATCCAAGTTCACTGAGGTTTGTCTGTTAGAAGAGCGCAGAAGGTACATCGCCATGGTTATTGTCCCAGTTCCATTCATTTCAATACAATATTGATGCAAGTGATTAATTTGTACACACTATTGATTACAGTAGAACAAGCTAATCAATTCCAGTCTAGAGTGACCTCTTGGTCAATATTGTTTCCATGTGCAGTTTATCAGGTTCTAGTTTAGCAAAATACAATTAATCTGAAGACAAGTGTGACACACACGTGTGTGTAGGGAGTCACTTTTGTGTATTGGTCTTCAAAATATCACAACTTATTTCAGCATATTGATTATGAAATTGGACATCTAAAACCAGTGTTTTAACACTCTGCCATGAATCAAAAAGCGATGACAACAGGAAGCAGCAACAGTATCATGTAATGCATGTTTTAGGAATATAAATTCTATTTTAACACAATTATATGGTAAAAACTACTGAATGAGCCCAATAACATGATATGATTTGATTGATTTGATTATATTAGTGACATCGGGAAAATATGTTTGTCCTGGCTAATCTGAGGCTAAAACAGTCTCCCAAACTTCTTCGGAGTGCTTCGGAGTGCAAAATGGTTTGAGTGGATTCAACGATGTCATTATGACACCACGTTGCTTCGCTTGACAGTTTATTCGCTCATCTGTCTGCACTGTTTAAAGACGATGTGACGGAAAACATGCCCAGCTGGAAAATTGATTACCTCCTTTCACTTTGCGAACAGGCAACATCATTGTAAAATCTATGACACCCAACATTCAGCAGTAATGCCACTGTCAAGTCACTGTGCTAAATGTTTTATCTGAGACTATGATCCCTCCCGCAGTGTCAACCATCAGATGCTGACATTGGTGTTGTTGACTCAACACTAGAAAGACCATCTATGTAGTTTAATACAAACCACAACCTGGTCTCCCACCTGTCTGTTGACACAGGTAGCTTGAGAGTCCATGTGGAGACACACACACACACACACACACACACACACACACACTGGCTCATCCCTCCAATGCATCCCTCTTTTGTCTATTTCATCTCTCCTCCAACCCACTGCAGTGACGCACTAAAGACTCTAGATACCAGCAGCACCTAACCACCCCACATCAGCAGCATCTATCCCACACAGTCCCATTCTACTCTTCCTACATCAGACGTGGGCACTGGATCTCTATGATGAACAACCTTCAGTCCACGAAGCTTGTATGCTGTCTGGAAGGGGTGTCTTTGAATCCATACAGTGCCTTCGGAAAGTATTCAGACCCCTTGACCTTTTCCACATTTTGTTACATTACAGCCGTATTCTAAAATGGATTAATCCTCAGCAATCTACACACAATACCCCATAATGACAAAGTGAAAACAGACCCTTTGCTATGAGACTCGAAATTGCGCTGTTTCAATTGATTATCCTTGAGATGTTTCTACGACATGATTGGACATGATTTGGAAAGGCACACACCTGTTCATACAAAAGGTCCCACAGATGACAGTGCATGTGAGAGCAAAAATCAATGCATGAGGTCGAAGGAATTATCCGTAGAGCTCAGAGACGGGATTGTGTCGAGGCACAGATCTGGGGAAGGGTACCAAAACATTTCTGCAGCATTGAAGGTCCCCAAAAACACAGAGGCCGCCATCAATCTTAAATGGAAGAAGTTTGGAACCACCAAGACTCTCCTAGAGCTGGCCGCCCGGCCAAACTGAGCAATCGGGAAGGGCCTTGGTCAGGGAGGTGACTAAGAACCCAATGGTCACTCTGACAGATCTCTAGAGTTCCTCATCCTCATCTCTGCAGCGCTCCACCAATCAGGCCTTTATGGTAGAGTGGCCACACGGAAGCCACTCCTCAGTAAAAGGCACGACAGCCCACTTGGAGTTTGTCAAAAGGCACCTAAAGACTCATTCAGGCTAAAGACTATGAGAAACAAGATTCTCTGGTCTGATGAAACCAAGATTGAACTCTTTAGCCTGAATGCTAACGTCACGTCTGGAGGAAACCTGGCACCATCCCTACGGTGAAGAATGGTGGTGGCAGCATCATGATGTGGGGATGTTTATCAGCGGCAGGGACTGGGAGACTAGTCAGTATCAAGGCAAAGATAAATGGAGCAAAGTACAGAGAGAACCTTGATGAAAACCTGCTCCAGAGCGCTCAGGACCTCAGACTGGGACGAAGGTTCACCTTCCAACAGGACAACAACCCTAACCACACATGGCGAGACCTGAAAATGGCTGTGCAGCAATGCTCCCCATCCAACCTGACAGGGCTTGAGAGGAGCTGCAGAGAAGAATGGAACAAACTCCCCAAATACAGGTGTGCCAAGCTTGTAGCATCATACCCAAGAAGACTTGAGGCTGTAATCACTGCCAAAGGTGCTTTAACAAAGTACTGAGTAAAGGAAATAAAAAAATTAGCAAAGATTTTTGCTTTATCATTATGGGCTATTGTGTGCAGATTGATTTTATTTTTTAATTTATTTTTTAATCCATTTTAGAATAAGGCTGTAAAAAGTCAAGGTGTTTGAATACTTTCCAAATGCACTGTATAACGAAAACCTGTAAAAAGACAACCTTTCTGTTTCACTCTTCAAATAGTTTTTCCTGTGTGGATGAAGTCCAACTAAATAATTGTTTCAAAATGATCTCTGACTGATATCAACATCTGGTAATGATGTTATACAGTGCTGACTACACACGTTTCAGGCTTTAGGCCAGAGGATTGGGAAGAGACAGCTCTATTCCTTCAGGCCAGGCATCTTTCCTTCAAGGATTGAAAGCTATTTGACTTCACCAATCAATTACTAATTATTATTTTCAATCGGATCAAGCAAAGACACACATGTTACCACATTAATGATGTAGCCTAGATACGGAAAATAGAGATGAAGCAGATAGCATTTTAGAAAGACCTTACTGGCTGGGAGTGTCAAATTAAATCCTCACTATGAGACAGATTGCAGGTGCCATTTGAAAGCCCAGGTAAAACCTATGGGGGGAGAGTCACTCAGCTTTCTCTCTGATATGAGGGTTAGAGATCTGAACAGGAGAGTTGGCCAGCAGCCATTCAGAGGGACAATTTGTATAAGGAACTTCACAAAATCACTGCTTTGTCAGTTGGGATTGTTCCAGAATGTCTATCTTTGTTATAGCAGAGGTGACCTGCACAAACAAATGTGTCCCTGGCTAAAGACTCCCAGAGAACAAGATGATTATGAGTGGAAGTAGGCTCGTCGATAACTCACAGTGAAGGTTAAGGGTCATGGCAGTCAGGTTCAAGACCACACAGTGGGGAACTATCGTAACATGTCACCTCTGAACTGGTGCCTGTGTTATCTGTACCCTGCGGCAGGTTGACCATCCCCAGATCTATAATGAGAGGGTCCTCTCCTAATTACAACACTTGTTACAGTTCACTGTGTTTAACAAAGACCTAAATGGAACCCAGAGAGACCAAAGGAAAAAATAAAATCAGCCCAGTTTTAATTAGCATAGTAAAGGCAATGGGATTGAGGCACAATGAAAAGCTTGTATCAGTCATGAGTTTTACTTTTGCCTCATATCCCATGCTGCGCTACTTTACGTTGATTGTTTAAAATGTTTTAAAGACTCATAAATCCACAATGTAACAGTATGCGTAAAAAAAAAAAAAAGTGACTACAGTATTTTTAAGGGTAGAGAGCAGACCAAAGAGCAGTTTCATAAAGAAAGTTAATATTAAGCCTTGTATGGTGGTGTGCTATAGTTAGCATTGTGTGGGAGGACTATAATTGCACACCACGGCAGAGAATCAGGGAATTGAGGCACATTGTTGCCTTCCTGATTGACACGGCAAATCTAACATAAAGAAAGAGAGTTGCCGTGGCAACAGCTGCCTCCGCAGAGAAAGGTGGTGGCGAGAGCCGAGCCGTCGGGTCATTTTCCTCGCTGTAATTTACTTTAGCTGTTGACGCACTAAACATAAAGATGTGATTGAGTTAAGATATTCATACATACATGCAATAATTAGACATTATGCAGAAATCAGTTGATTGGACTAACTGCTGTTATCAAGGCCATTAAGTTCCAGGCTGATTAAAAAAAAGACGGAATAGCATGCTTCTGTCTCTAAAACCCCCTTCAAACCAAGACGAAAAGCTGCCAACCCTTTTCCTTATATCTGAAAGGTAATGCCTGTAAAAAAGCTTATACTTTTATGCCGCCAACCGTGGTAGGTATGATTCAGTAATATGTTTAAAAAGTCCTGCCAACCCCTTAGTATAAACGTCCCCTTTCATCTTAGCGTCTTTGACGCCATTAAATCATGAACATTCTATTGTTGTCCGACATCAAACTTGTCCTTGTCATTAGGAAAAAGTATAAACACAAACGGCATGACATCGCAGCAGCCTTGTCCAAATAGCAACGTTACCTGTTCTATTTTTTTGCACCAAAAAAACCTATACGTTTAAAAATGTATGATGATATGTGAATCTTACAAGCCAGGCAACTAGAAGCAACTTTCTAGACAATGTTTTGGTTCGATGTTAGCTAACGTTAGCTATCTATCTAGCCAGCTCATATAATTACCAGAACATATCTGACAACTTTTGGAGTTAGACAACTTTTTATTCACCATAACAGGAAAATTAACACATTACAAGGTAATTATTTACAAGCACGAGGAGCTGCTAACAAACTGTTGTGAATGCAAAGAAATGAATGCAGTGCATTATGTAGGAGGAATTTAGAACTTGCTGTTGTCACATCAGGTTACCAAGACAACGGTCACAACAACAGGGTCAAAGTTGAATGTCTCTTGCTCCTTGCCGGCTAAGCAATGGCTATATAAAAAGGTGAACGCTGACAAGAAAGAGGTAAAAATGGGTCTGTTTGAAAGGGGATCATATAAACATTGCCCAATTATTTTTTACAGGCAACATACCGTGAATCCTATGTGAAAAGTGTATCAAGGACAAAAAAAACGAGTTTGTTGGTCAGACCAGCAAAGTCAA
Organism: Salvelinus sp. IW2-2015; assembly: GCF_002910315.2. NCBI lineage: Eukaryota > Metazoa > Chordata > Actinopteri > Salmoniformes > Salmonidae > Salvelinus > Salvelinus sp. IW2-2015. The sequence goes on along the minus strand of NC_036868.1, from coordinate 12,365,228 downwards.
ACAGGCCATAGGCTACAGTGGAATCATTACCATCAACATTTTGCACATGTGTTCATTTATAAATGCCATGTCTAGCTACATCAGGGCCATTCAACAGTAGGCCCGTGAGACAGATCCGAACCTTTTATCAATTTAGACTGGCCCCTTCTGGACATTAATAAACTATATTTACTGAGCTTGTCTGATGCTTTAAGCACACGGTTTGATTAAATAATTAAGACACACAAATGATTAGAGGGAGTCCGACCAGACTTGCTGCGCTGTGTTAAAAAAATAAAAGACAGCAAGTGACTGTGTGACTAGCACCCGTTGTCTCTCCCTCTTCCCTGCAGTAGCGACCACCACAGAACATCAATGTGTTTAAGCGCTCTGTCCATGTTGCTAAAGCTGCAACAGAATTACAGCCACTGAAAAGTTGTTACCAAAATCCCTAATTTCTTTAGGAAAAACATTCCCTATTCCTCAACCCTTGCTCTCTTTACGTGACACGTATTCATGAAAGACCTAGTCGCACGGGACTAGTATTACTAGAGAATGTTGGTTATGTAACTATTACTCCAGAATGTCCTTTATTCAAGAGGACAATTCGGACGGGATTCGTTTTTTATTTTTAGAAATGGACAATTATGATGGAAGCCTGGAGGTTTTTATTCTAGGTGTGAAGATACAGTATTTCAACATGTCCAGGTGATGTCCACTGATAACTCGAGTTTGGTTCCCAAGTTTGTAAACCGTACCAAACCATCTTTGGTATAGTGTAAAGCTCTTTATCACAGCAAAGCAAAGATTAAAAACAGACACATTTGTGAAATTCTTTACTTGACAGGCTTGGTGCTCACGGAATCAGTAAACTGTTAAACACTCAAACAGGCAACAAAAGCAGGATCTGTCTTATTTCTCTAGATATATGGATGATTTATAAAGCCAGGCACAATTAACAGTTAGGTTATTGATTATAGATCTAATTTAGTTGGGGTTTCCTCTCTCCTCACTTTTCTTAGACAATAAGGCAAGGGCTGTTTTCTCATCTCCTCATTCTGCTGCTGCCTCCACCGCATTGCTCTCAACACCAATATGCTGATTAACTTTGCTATTACGCACATAGCAACATGAACCGCGACCACTATCCAAAGCGGGAAAAAGCGCATTTGTTATAAAATAGTATTATTTCTATTAGTGTTGCACCATTGTTCTTATGTAATATAACCATATACTGTACACAGTGGTGTAAGTACTACTTAAGTTGTTTTTTGGTGTATGTACTTTACTATTTATATTTGACAACTTTTACTTCACTACATTCCTAAAGAAAATGATGTACTTTTTACTCCATACATTTTCCCTGACACCCAAAAGTACTTGTTACATTTTGAATGCTTAGCAGGACAGGAAAATGGCCCAATTCGCACACTAATCAAGAGAACATCCCTGGTTATCCCTACTGCCTCTTATCTGGCGGACTCACAAAACACAAATGCTTTGTTTGTAAATTATGTTGGAGTGTTGGAGCATGCTCTGGTTTGCTTAATAAGACATTTGAAATTATTTATACTTTTACTTTGATACGTGTGTGTATCACACACAACGTGTGTTATAGATTCTACAGAGCCAGTGCCAGAGAGATAAAGGTAGCTAGCTGGCTGCTGATGTTCTGCAGCAGAGAGAATCAAGCTGGATGAGTCACCAGTCCATAGCAGTGCCTTGATGTTCGAGAGGAGAGGAGCATCTAGTCCGGCTCTCTCGCTACCAGCACTTCAGTAGCACCAACCTTCAATTATAAATCATTAAGATTCTGTTTCACCTTAGCATCCATCATAACAGCACACTAAATGTACACCCACTGCACGCCAGAAAGAAAACGCAAAATCAATTGCCTGTATGCTTTTGAGGCAGGTCTTTAACTTGTAAACCCTCTACTTGACTACAATCTGTGCTATCATTTTGATTAGTTGTTTACCTCGCAGTCTTACTTGTTTCTGTTGACTTGCTGGTCGTCTTCCACAGCTGCTGTTTTCATACCTCCTCACCATTTCCATCCAGCCTGTCTGTCTACACTGTCACAAACACACAGCCACACTCACCTGTAGCCAGAGTATGCACATTAGGAATTATCTCTGCACTTGTCCAACCAGGGAATGTACTGCCATCCAAATGTGAAATTCAGCTTTAATCATGGCAGAGGCAGACACATAGAGGGAGAGAAAAGTGCCAACATGCTTATGCAACAGCAATTCAACTTAAGTCCATGAATAAATGTTGGGTCCTTTCTGACTTCATATTCATCTGTACGGTCTAGCTACTTGTCCATTTAACCATCCCTTTCTTCTAGCTGTCCCCTTCACCATACGCCACCTAAACAGACCCGACCCGGTCTTGTCTGGTAGACACACACGACTGAGCCCAGGGAGTCTGTCTGCCCACCCCAGAGCCTGCCCACTAGGTGAGGTCACGTCCTGAGACGGCCCTGTGCCCTGTCACCTGACTGCGGTGGCCCTGCGTGGCTGATGGATAGGCCAGCTGTGAAATGGTGTATCAGCTATGGTCCAGGTTGGATGCAGAGACAGACCTCCTGCCCATAACAGGATGCACACCCTACAGGGTCATACACACACACACACACACAGAGAGAGAAGTCTTCACACAGGGGATGCATTCTAAGGGACAGACAGACAGAGAAGAGAGAGAGAGAATACGCCGTAAGATTACACACAGGAGGACATAATGAAACCTCCAGTGGACACGTCGGAGGAGGAAGATGAGGAGAAGGATGGGGGAAGAGGAGGATTTGGGAGCTGCTTTCTGACAGAGGAAGATGGATGGGTACACACACACTAAAAGCCCACGTCCTGCCAGTGTTCTGTGGCTAGGCTGCCTAACGCACAGCATCCCCCCTCAGCCTCCCTCGCTATCTCAAAAGCGCTAGTGCATGAATACGAAGCTGGTTGTTTCCTACCCCTTCAGGGTGCTTTGTCTCTGCAATAAAAGTGTGCTCGAGCACATCAGAAGTAATGTTTCAAAGTCCCCCACTAAGGTGTGGCGAATACCTTCTCTTTTCTCTAGCCCGGAAGCAAAACCAAAAACACTAAACATATTTCTTGTGAAGTCGTTTCTTTTCATGCTTTGGAACATAGGTTTCCATCACTGTGGGTACTTCAGTCTATGACAAAGAACATTCCAATGAACCTGTGTATTCATGGACACCTGAGCGATTCGTTGAGTCAGTTGGCAGGAGAGGAAACCAATATAATAAGACAGCGAAAGAGAGGGTGAGAGAGAGAGAACAAGACCCAGCTAAGCTGAGACCCAATAACTCCCTCTCTCCCTTGCATCCCATACCAGTACTGGGCACCAGCATCGACAGCATCGACAGACCACATTCATTCTAGTAGAATTGTATCCTGTGGAGTGATGCTTGAAGCCAGAGAATCAAAGCTTTGGAGATTACTGCTGAGTCTCCTCTTTGAGCCTGGTCAAAACAGAAGAGAGCAGAGCATACTGACAGCCTCTCATGGGCAGAGGCACAGAACAGAAACTGCCCCCAGAAACACCAGTGTGCTAGGCCTTTTAACTCTGCCCTCCTCTCCTGTCCAGACACACAGTGCGCAGTGCTCGAGTCCATGCACGTCCAATGCTTTGGCTCGCTCACACACGCCATCACCTCTGTGGTGGAACTATATAGCTTTCCCCATTCACTTCTGTCTTACAAAAGAGTCTAATCAATAGAGCTGCTATAGGCACAGACAAAGACATGTGGACAGATTGGCTTCATTGGCTTTTATCTTTGTTCCTCGTTGTTCCAAGATGGCGTAGCAGTCGGACGTGTGTTTGTCTTGTCTTGTCCCGTGTAAATAGTCCTCGTATTTTTCGTATACATTTCGTATATATTTTAATTTCACTTTCCATCTAGGAACTGAATATACATTCCTACATTCCGCCTCACCCAATGTGGTACGGACCTGCTATTTTTTATACTTTAGAACCGTAACCCCAATCAGAAGCTAGCCAGATAACTAGCTACTAGCTAGTAGTCAGTTAGCCACTGCTGCGGTCTTCACCCTTAACTCGGACACAGCCAGCTTCAGCTCGGGCCAATACCTGCCAGTCTGCAAGCGCGATATCAAACAGAGCATATAGGACTGCTTTTCTCTACCACATCACCGGATTCCTGACGCAAGCTCTGGACAATTACACCGTATCATCACAGCTAGCTAGCTGCAACCGAGTGGCTACTACTGCTAACACCTCTGTCCCGAAGCAAGCACCAGTTAGCCTTGAGCTAGCCTCGAGCTAGGCCCATCTGCCGGCTAGCCGAAGAGGTCTACCAGCAAATTCTTGGGCTACAATACCTCTTTTGCCAATTGGACTGGACCTTTTTTTTTTGCCGACACAGAGCCCTGCCAATCCATCACAACTGGTCTAAATCAGCTACAAGCTAATTTAGCCATTTTTTGCCGCTGCTAGCAGCTTTTACCTTCTGCACAGACACCAGCCCTGTTATTAGCCTGGATATTACTCACCAATTTACCAGCATCGGACTGTCTCTCGACAACAACGCCGGATTCCTGCCGTAATCCCTGAGCCACTACTTCTGATCCTCACAGCTAGCTTGCAGCTAGCGCAGCTAGCGCCACTGCCACGAAGCTAGCACCAGTTAGCAAACACAATTCTACAATTCACAACCTCTCTTTCGCCATCGCCATCCGGCTTGGATTCTCTGTCGACACGACCACGTCTGAGCAGACCCCCTCCGTCTGAGCAGACCACCCCCCGGGCTACTAACTTTAAACGCCGCGTGCTAGCTTAGTGGAGGCCTCCCTGCTCCATCTACGGCTGCCCCCTGGACACTATGATCACTTGGCTACATAGCTGATGCCTGCTTGACTGTCCATTAATTCACGGTACTCCATTCTGTTTATTTGTGTTTTATCTGTCGGCTCTGTGCTTTAACTCAGGATCTGTGTGTAGTTAATCCGACCCTCTCTGCCTAGTCGTCGCCATTTTTACCTGTTGTTGCTGTGTTAGACTAGCACCCTGTTATTGCTGCTGTTATCTTACCTGTTGTTTTAGCTAGCTCTCCCAATCAAGACCTGCAATCACTTTATGCCTTATTGTATGTCTCTCTCAAATATCAATATGCCTTGCATACTGTTGTTCAGGCTAGTTATCATTATCATTGTTTTGGTTTGCAATGGACCCCGTAGTTCCACTCTCCGTACCTCTGATACCTCCTTTGTCCCACCCCCCATACATGCGGTGACCTCACCCATTGAGACCAGCATGTCCAGAGATACAACCTCTCTTATCATCACCCAGTGCCTGGGCTTGCCTCGCTGTACCCGTGCCCCACCATACCCCTGTCTGCACATTATGCCCAGAATCTATTCTACCACGCCCATAATCTGCTCCTTTTATTCTTTTGCCCCAACGCTCTAGGCGACCAGTTTTGATAGCCTTTAGCCGCACCCTCATCCTACTACTCCTCTGTTCCTCGGGTGATGTGGAGGTAAACCCAGGCCCTGCATGTCCCCAGTCACCCTCATTTGTTGACTTCTGTGATCGAAAAAGCCTTGGCCTCATGCATGTCAACATCAGAAGCCTCCTCCCTAAGTTTGCCTTACTCACCGCTTTAGCACACTCTGCCAACCCTGATGTCCTTGCCGTGTCCGAATCCTGGCTTAGGAAGGCCACCAAAAATTCTGGGATTTCCATACCCAACTATAACACTTTCCGTCAAGATAGAACTGCCAAAGGGGGAGGAGTTGCAATCTACTGCAGAGATAGCCTGCAAAGTTCTGTCATACTTTCCAGGTCTATGCCCAAACAGTTCGAACTTCTAATTTTAAAAATTAATCTCTCCAGATTAAGTCTCTCACTGTTGCCGCCTGCTACCGACCCCCCTCAGCTCCCAGCTGTGCCCTGGACACCATCTGTGAATTGATCGCTCCCCATCTAGCTTCAGAGTTTGTTCTGTTAGGTGACCTAAACTGGGATATGCTTAACACCCGGCAGTCCTACAATCCAAGCTTGATGCCCTCAATCTCACACAAATCATCAAGGAACCACCAGGTACAACCCTAAATCCGTAAACATGGGCACCCTAATAGACATTATCCTGACCAACCTGCCCTCCAAATACACCTCTGCTGTCTTCAATCAAGATCTCAGCGATCACTGCCTCATTGCCTGTATCCGCCACGGGTCCGCGGTCAAACGACCACCCCTCATCACTGTCAAACGCTCCCTAAAACACTTCTGCGAGCAGGCCTTTCTAATCGACCTGGCCAGGGTACCCTGGAAGGATATTGACCTCATCCCGTCAGTTGAGGATCCCTGGTCATTCTTTAAAAGTTACTTCCTCACCATATTAGACAAGCATGCTCCGTTCAAAAAATGCAGAACCAAGAACAGATATAGCCCTTGGTTCACTCCAGACCTGACTGCCCTCGACCAGCACAAAAACATCCTGTGGCGAACTGCAATAGCATCGAAGAGCCCCCGCGATATGCAACTGTTCAGGGAAGTCAGGAACCAATACACGCAGTCAGTCAGGAAAGCAAAGGCCAGCTTTTTCAAGCAGAAATTTGCATCCTGTAGCTCTAACTCCAAAAAGTTCTGGGATACTGTAAAGTCCATGGAAAACAAGAGCACCTCCTCCCAGCTGCCCACTGCACTGAGGCTAGGTAACACGGTCACCACTGATAAGTCCGTGATATCGAAAACTTCAACAAACATTTCTCAATGGCTGGCCATGCCTTCCTCCTGGCGACTCCAACCTTGGCCAACAGCCCCGCCCCCCCCGCTGCTACTCGCCCAAGCCTCCCCAGCTTCTCCTTTACCCATATCCAGATAGCAGATGTTTCTGAAAGAGCTGGAAAACCTGGACCCATACAAATCAGCTGGGCTTGACAATCTGGACCCCCTATTTCTGAAACTGTCCGCCGCCATTGCGCACCCCCTATTACCAGCCTGTTCAACCTCTCCTTCGTATCATCTGAGATCCCCAAGGATTGGAAAGCTGCCGCGGTCATCCCCCTCTTCAAAGGGGGAGACACCCTGGACCCAAACTGTTACAGACTATATCCATCCTGCCCTGCCTATCTAAGGTCTTCGAAAGCCAAGTCAAAAAACAGATCACTGACCATCTGAATCCCACCGTACCTTCTCCGCTGTGCAATCCGGTTTCCGAGACGGTCACGGGTGCACCTCAGCCACGCTCAAGGTACTAAACGATATCATAACCGCCATCGATAAAAGACATTACTGTGCAGCCGTCTTCATCGACCTGGCCGGCTTTCGACTCTGTCAATCACCATATTCTTATCGGCAGACTCAGTAGCCTCGGTTTTTCTAATGACTGCCTTGCCTGGTTCACCAACTACTTTCCAGACAGAGTTCAGTGTGTCAAATCGGAGGGCATGTTGTCCGGTCCTCTGGCAGTCTCTATGGGGGTACCACAGGGTTCAATTCTCGGGCCGACTCTTTTCTCTGTATACATCAATGATGTTGCTCTTGCTGCGGGCGATTCCCTGATCCACCTCTACGCAGACGACACCATTCTATATACTTCCGGCCCTTCCTTGGACACTGTGCTATCTAACCTCCAAACGAGCTTCAATGCCATACAACACTCCTTCCGTGGCCTCCAACTGCTCTTAAACGCTAGTAAAACCAAATGCATGCTTTTCAACCGTTCGCTGCGCCACCGCACGCCCGACTAGCATCACCACCCTGGACGGTTCCGACCTAGAATATGTGGACATCTATAAGTACCTAGGTGTCTGGCTAGACTGCAAACTCTCCTTCCAGACTCATATCAAACATCTCCAATCCAAAATCAAATCAAGAATCGGCTTTCTATTCCGCAACAAAGCCTCCTTCACTCACGCCGCCAAACTTACCCTAGTAAAACTGACTATCCTACCGATCCTCGACTTCGGCGATGTCATCTACAAAATAGCTTCCAATACTCTACTCAGCAAACTGGATGCAGTTTATCACAGTGCCATTCGTTTTGTTACTAAAGCACCTTATACGACCCACCACTGCGACCTGTATGCCCTAGTCGGCTGGCCCTCGCTACATGTTCGTCGTCAGACCCACTGGCTCCAGGTCATCTACAAGGCTATGCTAGGTAAAGTGCCGCCTTATCTCAGTTCACTGGTCACGATGGCTACACCCACCCGCAGCACGCGCTCCAGCAGGTGTATCTCACTGATCATCCCTAAAGCCAAAACCTCATTGGACGCCTTTCCTTCCAGTTCTCTGCTGCCTGCGACTGGAACGATTGCAAAAATCTCTGAAGTTGGAGACTTTTATCTCCCTCAACAACTTTAAAAATCTGCTATCCGAGCAGCTAACCGATCGCTGCAGCTGTACATAGTCCATCTGTAAACTACCCACCCAATTTACCTACCTCACCCCCCATACTGCTTTTATTTATTTACTTTTCTGCTCTTTTGCACACCAGTATCTCTTCTTGCACATGATCATCTGATGATTTATCACTCCCGTGTTAATCTGCTAAATTGTAATTATTCGATTTATTGCCTACTTTCATGCCTTTTGCACACATTGTATATAGATTCTTTTTTTCTACCATGTTATTGACTTGTTTATTGTTTACTCCATGTGTAACTCTGTGTTGTCTGTTCACACTGCTATGCTTTATCTTGGCCAGGTCGCAATTGTAAATGAGAACTTGTTCTCAACTAGCCTACCTGGTTAAATAAAGGTGAAATAAAAATAAAAATCTTCTATTGTAGAGCCCAGAGCGGTGTGGCTATTTACCAGAGAGAAGGATAGGCTGGATTGAGCAGACTGATCAGTTTCCTGTATTCAGGGGCATTCTTCAGGTAAGAAAGGCCTCGCCAAATCACCGCCTTTTAAAAAACGGCATAAGTAAAGAGATTTCACGGTAACAGTGAAGCTGTGATGCAGAGACTTTAAAATGCATGTCAAACAAAAAACAAATGACTGCAGAGTTAAACAAACCATGCAACTCTATGCACAAGGACGACTTTGAACAATTTCCCCTGAACATTTGACAAAAACACGTTTACTTAAAGACCAGTGCAGATGCAAAGTTTGCCATTCTGTTATGAAATTTTGCATCTTTAGTGTCTCAGCATCACTCTAACATTGGAATTGCCCAGCTATAGCTGAAGCACAATCCTACTAGTGAGCATACGTCACTCATGACTCACAATGAGGTGAATATACAGAGCTGATCAAATTGGAGCCCTTTAATATTTACAGAAAATGACAGCCATGACCTTGGTTCCCTCACTGCAAGGTCACGTAACAATACGTTCTCCATCAGACTCCGGGCAATAAAAATCATCCCCAAGCCAAGGGTTGCCATTTACCACAGCAAAGTGTCAGATGTAGACTTAACATAAACAACACACATCACACAGAGTGCAGGTGTATCCTATTGCTGTCTGTGTGAGGTGGAAAATCTTTACAGGAAATAAAAGCCTGATAATAGCTGCGCAGTGGGTCCCTGTGGGTCCCTGTGGCCCCACCCCCCCCCCGAACACACACACACACCTATTAGCATGGCGATAGATCAAAGCAGCATTAGGATCTGCACAGCTGGCCCCCAGCATTTCAAAAACATGTATATCCCTCTCATCTCTACTTCAAGAAACAATGGATCTTTATTTAAAAGCGCCACTGCCGACGTGTTGCACATTAGTCTGGCGTCTGTGTGAGAGAGACAGAGCCTGTGCCACCACTCTCCCTCATTAGGCCTGTCTGAGAGGCACATCATGAGGAGAGAGGAGCATCATGAAAGGGTGATGAAGGCTGTGGGAGAGGCCAGTCAGTCAGCCCCGGGGGAGAATTCTAGATCAGACTTCTCTAAAACTGGCTTTATAGTGGAGTAAAGGAGGAGAGGCAGTGAGCTGACACAGCTCACCTGGTTAATGTCTCACACAGAGATAGGCCCTAAAAGCCAAGTGACCACAACTAGCATTATAGACATGCACCATAAAATCCTGAGATTAGACACTGGAACAGTAATACAGTAAGACAACGAAACACTACATCAATTAGGCTACGTATTTAAATCAACTTTCTGGGGTTTGACTCCTCTGCTAAGTTCTTCCCATTGAGGGTTTCACTGTGAGCTAATTCCAACCTGATCTATCGTCTGTAGTATGATGAGCGTTTATGTAGAGTTGTCAGGACCACGTTGGGAGTTAAAACCAAGTACAATGTCAACGAGGCCAGTAAAACAGATTTGTGGCGGAGCTCGGGAGAACTGTGATTATAGGGGGGAGGAGAGTGTAGCACTCTACACACAATATACACTCACAATCACACCTGTTGTCGGGCACACAAACAAGCCCAACACCAAGCCAAGAGATTTATAACCATTCAACTCCAAAGATCTTGGGGAGGTCCTTGGGGAGGTTAAACATAGCGCTGACGGGCAGCGCTATACATCCCTCCGCGGCTCCGTGAGCGAGGAATGGAGGGGTGGTTGAGGTGAAAGCATTTTACCATTCATTGTGTATTTACCTTGGAGGCTGGGATGATGTGTGATAGTAAGAAGCAGAGAGAAAAAGAGCAGGAGGGGGAGAGCTAAGCTTGCAGAACAGAGAAACTGACAAGTCGGAGACAGAGTATGAGACAGCTACACTCAGACGCAGCGCCTGCAGCAGTGTCTTCCAGTACGCATGGTAGGACAGCTCCTGACCCAAGCCAGTCCGTTTTCACTGATATGAGTCGCTTTACAGCGCCTGGATGACTGAGCCGGCCACCTCGGCAGCCACCTCGGCAGCCCTGTCCCCCAGACGGCAACGACTCGGCATGTTGATGTGGCAGCCATTTACCAGGCAGTAAATGGCTGCCTCAAAGCCAGCCAGAGCGAGCAGTCCTCGACTTACTTAGCCTCTTTCCTCACCCCACGCCTCCCGCTTACAGGCCGCAGGTGGAGGGGTTCTTGAGTCAACATCTATTAACTTCCCGCCGTCTGATGAGAAAGGCCAAGTCATATCGGCTCCCTCTAATCTTAATTGGGATACTCTTGGTCTCAGGGAGGCATCCTGTAAGCACTAAGGCAAGGCTCCTCTGACAAACGCAAAAGCAACCCATCCTTGGGTACTAGCTCCTGCACTTCACAGCCAGCTACAGGCTGATTTCATCAGCCAGAGATGCACCAGAGTAGGCTAGGCTAGACAGACTGTACTCCCTTTGACAACGACGAAGAAGAACAGGGCAAAGGAAAATCTTTCCTTTCTCTTGCCCCCTTGATGTTTATGTTTTTGTCGGGGAGTTGATGGAGGGGGGTGAGGCAGCAGAGAGAGGGGGCGACTGGGCTGTAATAGCAGAGGGCCTTCCGGAGGCCCCTGGGGAAAGCCCCTGTCCCCTTCCATCATCCCTCTGTAACCATGACACAGCAGGAGCTGTACACTCTCACCTGTAGCCCCTCAACCAGTTAGAATATTGATTTGTTTCTGTTATCTTGTTTCACACGCTAGTGCTCTCCCTACCCTCCCTGTAGGAGCAGGATGTTTCTGGCTGCGTGTAGTGTTATAATCTGTGTGTGTGTGCATGAGCCAGAGACCAATGTGTCGAAACAGTCCGAGAAGCTTGACACCAATGTGTGTGTCAGAGAGAAGAGAGGATACAAAAACCTAGAGCTGGAGAAGCCAACGTGCAGTGTAATAGCTGACAATACCGTGGGGAGACAATGTGCGAGAGACAATAAACCAAATGACTCCATCATATGGGACAATGTGTGAGGCCGATAGAAAAACAAAGCATTGTTTTGTGAGAGGATGGGGTGTTTCTCTAAGTCCCTCCCAACCCAGCAGGACAGACAGGCATGAAGTGCAGAATTAAATATGAACTAGGCCACATTGAGAATTCACAACATGCTGCAAGGGTGCAAATGACCACAAAATGTATCTTACAATAGAGGAAACTGGCACTTAAGTGTTGGAGAGGCCATCAGTCTGAACTCACAATGTACAGTGCATTCGTAAAGTATTCAGACTGTGACTTTTTCCACATTTTGTTAGGTTACAGCCTTATTCTAAAATTGATTAAATAAAAAAAATCCCTCGAACCTTCCCACTAGCCATGATTGGCTGAGATAATGTATGGGCTGGACATGCAGGGAGATGAGTTTGGATTGGTCTGCCATGTAGCACGCTTGTCTATAACGTGAGCTGTTCAGTATGTGTTGACAGTCCTTTCTACCGCACCGTTTTTAAAGATAACGTTAGCCATCGAGAACTACAAACGTTTTGCTACTTTCTCAACATTGATGCCCTGAATTTAGCAGCCGCTATTGACAGATGAGTAGGAAAAAGTGATGTGCTACTTTTTGCACACGCCACCGTCAGTGTGAACCGGAGTGACTTGACACAAAGCTGGCCAAACAAGCAAAACGTAGTTAAATGGTTCTAGTCTGCCGTGAAGCATTCATCCACATATACAGGTAAGAGTCTAGCTAAATTTTCTGATATAAAAGTTTCACATTTTGTCATAAAGTAGTTTTTATTGCAAGTTAAAGCATACTGTTAGTTATCTAGCAAACATTAGCTTGCTGGCTTGCTAGCTAACATTATGTGTATGATCTGTGTAGTAATATTATTCTAATCAGAAATCAATTTGCATTGCTAGTTATAGCCTAATGTTAGCTAGCTAACATTGGACCTAGTTTGTTAGTTTGAGCTACCTGTAGATTCATACTACAGCTATGACAATGTTTGTATTGGTAGTAGTATGAGTTGGGGTTATGCCGGTTCATTGTTAAGCTAGCTAGCTACATGTCTAATAAAAAAACACCACTTCAGGCAGATTATTACATGACCCATGAAATTAGCAGGTGTGTCTGGGGGTGATTACGGCCATCGATAGTATTTCATGAACATGTGTTCATGTCTAGACCATAGTGACCGGTCCACTTAGCTAGATGTGGCTGAGGGGGGGTTATAGCATTTCCTTCACATGACCCATCCGTTTAGACAAGTCTGTTGGGTAAACATAATCTAATATTGCTACTATGCAAGTATGCAAGTACTATCACTCTAGTCACTGTATCCTGTGTATGTGACAACTAAACGTACATTTTATTTGATATAGCGTGTGTTTACCACATGGCCTCACCTGTGAATCCTTAGAGATGAGTGGGATTAAGTCTTAAGAGGGTGTGAACGATGCTGAAAGAACAGCTCTCCAGTAGGTACCAAAACATTCAAGGGCCATTTTCTCAAAAGTGGGGTTACAAGTTTATCAACTTTCAAAGCAGAATGACTTTCCCATTGCTCCTCAACTGCAATGTATGATATACCATTGTCTAGCTGTGAGTCTCTACTTTTATCCAATGTAAAAAACACTACATGCTACATAAGACCCTTTGCTATGAGGCTCGAAATTGAGCTCAAGTGCATCCTATTTCCATTGATCATCCTTGAGTTATTTATACAATTTGTTTGAAGTCCACCTGTGATAAATTCAATTGATTGGACATGATTTGGAAAAGCACACACCGGTCTATATAAGGTCCCACAGTTGACAGTGCAGGTCAGAGCAAAAACCAAGCCATTTGAAGGAATTGTTGAGGAATTGTTCGTAGAGCTCCGAGACAGGATTGTGTTGGGGCAAAGATCTGGGGAAGGGTACCAAAAAATGTCTAGCATTGAAGATCCTCAAAAACCCAATGGCCTCCATCATTCTTAAATGGAAGCAGTTTGGAACCACCAAGACTCTTCCTAGAGCTGGCCGCCCGGCCAAACTGAGCAATCGGGAGGGAAGGGCCTTGGTCAGGGAGGTGACCAAGAACCCGATGGTCACACTGACAGTGCTCCAGAGTTTCTCTGTGGAGATGGGATAATCTTCCAAAAGGACAACCATCTCTGCAGCACTCCACCAATTAGGCCTTTATGGTAGAGTGGCCGGACGGAAGCCACTCCTCAGTAAAAGGCACGACAGCCCGCTTGGAATTTGCCAAAAGGAACCTAAAGGACACTCAGACCATGAGAAACAAGATTCTCTGGTCTGATGAAACCAAGTGTGACCTTTTTGGTCTGAATGCTAAGTCTGGAGGAAACCTGAAACCATCCTTATGGTGAAGCGTGGTGGTGGCAGCATCATGCTGTGGGGATGTTTTTCAGCGGCAGGGACTGGGAGACTAGTCAGAATTGAGGGAAAGATGAACAGAGCAAAGTAAAGAGAGATCCTTGATGAAAACCTGCTCCAGAGCACTCAGGACCTCAGACTGGGACAAAGGTTCACCTTCCAACAGGACAATGACCCTAAGCACACAGCCAAGACAACGCAGGAGTGGCTTCGGGACAAGTCTCTGAATTTCCTTGAGTGGCCCAGCCAGAGCCCGATCAAACATCTCTGGAGAGACCTGAAAATAGCTCTGAGCAACGCTGCATGAGAGGACCATTTTGGAATAAGGCTGTAACATAACAAAATGTGGAAAGAGTCAAGGTGTCTGAGAACTTTCCGAATGCACTGTAAGTATTTCGAGGTGGGGGGGAGAAGATCAGAACTCTAGTATGACACCTTGTCATTAAATGCCTGCATGACATCACTGAACATGGCCATGGCAACATTATGCATGGATGGGCAGTCAGTGAGCAGCACACACAAGGGTTAACAGGAACATGTTTTACGCAGATTATCGATGATGAGTCTTAACTCTGTGTGAGCCCGAGCTTGTCGGGTGGAAGCGAAGGGTTTGACACATGGCTGAGCATGGCTTTGTGACACGGCCGCCAGTTCAACAGTCAGTCTGCGTGTTCATGTTCTGACCTGGGCGGAGGCATTTCACCCCAGAGGCATTTCACCCCGGGGGACATCTGGGTTTGTTTTGAGCATGTCCAAGGGATTTCTTGGTCATTGAGATTTGTTTTACACATAATTGGGAACGAAGAGGGTGGGACTGGGCTTTGCGCCAAACGATACACCCTATGATGACTTCCGGTGTATTAAAGGGGTGGTCCCGTGGTCCCGTGTGGCTCAGTTGGTAGAGCATGGCGCTTGCAACGCCAGGGTTGTGGGTTCATTCCCCACGGGGGGACCAGGATGAATATGTATGAACTTTCCAATTTGTAAGTCGCTCTGGATAAGAGCGTCTGCTAAATGACTTAAATGTAAAATGTAAATGTGTGCTAGATCCGAAAATAAATGTATTCCTGTTTTGTGGCATTTCGCGAAGCCTCTGTTATACCAATCGCATCGTATGCTTTTCTGTGTGTAGATATGGTTGTCCTTGTTTGGTAGAGCCATTGGACATCTTTCAGTAATGTTCCTATCGGTGGATTCATTGCTAAATATACAAGTTGACACATTTTTTCGAGTCTCTGAAAGACTACAACTCATGTGGGGCGGTGTCTTGTGCTCTGACCTCGTCCCTCCTCCATGGTAGGCATTTTTTAAAGGGAGGCGGACACACACAAAATCCTTTGCACACAAGGTTGCCCAATTAGCGACTTTGTTGCTATATTTAATGAGTTTTTCAGACCCCTCCTGTGACTTTTATTGGTAAAAAAGCTCTAGCGCCAAATTAAGCTACTTTTCAGGTTGCCTTTGGGGAGTTTTGACACTGTTTCTATGGTTTTGATAGCATTTAGCGACTTTTCCCACTAAAATCTGCCACAAACGAGAGTTGGTGAAAATGTCTGTGCAACACAGGCAGAGAAGCACAAGGGGAGGTGGTGTACGGAGGGAGGTGGTGTATGGAGGGAGGGGAGGGGAGGGGGGGGGGGGGGGGGGTGTGCCGCAGCAAGGCAAATTGGTGCTGTGACGTCATCGTAGCAACGGCAAAAAGTTATCTAGCAACTTCTTTCGGCAAATCAAGGAGCCAATAGGGATCTCACTGAAAAATTATTGGAAACACTGTTTGGGCACAACTGAAAGCACTGACCAGAATGCAATGGCTTTCAAGTGATTCCTCTCACTAGCACGACTATGGAGCATTTTTTGATTTTTTATTAGCTACAGTACATGGTGACATTCAACCATATATGTTTCAACCTGAATATAGCGAACAGATTTTGAAACAAAGAGTTGGATTTAGCTGGAACAGAAGCTCAGCTATTGCCGATGACAGAACCAAGAGGGCAGGTGGCAAATACGGTGGCTAGCTTGGGTTTTATTATATAAACTCTTGGTATTGCTGGCAAACATACAGTGGGGGGAAAATATGTTTCGGGCTAAGTTAGCTGGAAAACTACCTGTAGCCATATCTATGACTAAAAAGATAGTTTTACAAATCAGGGATATATTGTATATAGATATGGTTATTAAACAGCAAGCATTAACGTAACAATCAGACACCAACAGCCACCTACTAGCAAACGTTAGCACATGACTTGAGTTGGCTAGCTAGTTAGCCTGGTGCTTCCTAATTTGCTATGCACCACGCCTCGTGTTCGTAACTTGTTAGAAAACGTGTAACATCGGCAACTGTAAATAATTTTACTAGCTAGCTATGTTTCATACACTGTATATACAAAAATACGTGTACACCCCTTATATTCGTGGATTCGGCTATTTCAGCCACACTAGTTGCTGACAGGTGTATAAAATCGAGCACACAGCCATGCAATCTCCATAGACAAACATTGGCAGTAGAATGGCCTTACTGAAGAGCTCATTGACTTTCAACGTAGCACTGTCATAGGATGACACCTTTCCAACAAGTCAGTTCATCAAATTTCTGCCTGGCTAGAGCTGCCCCGGTCAACTGTAAATGCTGTTATTGTGAAGTGTAAACTACTAGGAGCAACAGCGGCTCAGCCGCGAAGTGGTAGGCCACACAAGCTCAAAGAACGGAACCGTTGAGTTGCAACACTCACTCCCTAGTTCTAAACTCCCTCTGGAAGCAACATCTGCACAAGAACTGTTCATCGGGAGCTTCATGAAACATGTTTCAATTTCCGAGCAGCCGCACACAAGCCTAAGATCACCATGCGCAATACCAAGTGTCGGCTAGAGTGGTGTGAAGCTCGCCGCCATTGGACTCTAGAGCAGTAAAAACATGTTCTCTGGAGTGATGAATCACGCTTCACCACCTGGCAGTCCAACGGACGAATCCGAGTTTGATGGATGCCAGGAGAACGCTACCTGCCCGAATGCATAGTTCCAACTGTAATGTTTGGTGGAGGAAAATGGTCTGGGGCTGTTTTTCATGGTTTGGGCTAGGCCCCTTAGTTCCATTGAAGGAAAATCGTAGCGCTACAGCATACGATGACATTCTAGACAATTCTGTGCTTCCAACTTGGTGGCAACAGTTTCGGGAAGGCCCTTTCCTGTTTCAGCTTCACAATGCCCAAAGCGAGGTCCATACAGAAATTATTTGTCGAGATCGGTGTGGAAGAACTTGACTGGCCTGAACAGAGCCCTGACCTCAACCACATCGAACACCATTGCGATGAATTTGAACGCCGACTGTGAACAAGGCCTAATCGCCCAACATCAGCTCCTGACCTCACTAATGCTCTTGTTGCTGAATGGAGCAATGTTCCAACATCTAGTGGAAAGCCTTCCCAGAAGAGTGGAGGCTATTATAGCAGCAAAGGGGGGACCAACTCCATATTAATGCCCATGATTTTGGAATGAGATATTTGACAAGCAGGTGTCCACATACTTTTGGTCATATAGTGTAAATGACAAGGGTTGACATTGATTATGATTATGACAGTGGAGTGATTTCAATTTCAAAATATTATAAGAATGACGCAAGATAGGATTCCAAACAGATGTAAATAACAATTATTATTTAGTCCAACAGCCAGTCTGTGTGTTCGTGTTCTGACCTGTGCTGTCATTCAGGATCGTGTCCTTCCTGTGTTGTCATCAGCTCCCCACCTGACACCTGACACCTCCAATCTGCCCTCTCTAATCTTCTTCACCTGTTTTTGTTCTGGGGTTCCTCAATTCCTCACATCCCTTTTGAAACTCTGTACAAGACAGCAGTGGTTCCCAACTTTTTTTAATTACTGTACCACCAACTGAATTTCTCTGCCCAGAGTACGCCTGAAGTACCCCCCAATTTGCATTTTACCAGTAAGCGTATGGTCACGAGTCTTCTCAAGTACCCCTGTGGATAGGCCAAGTACCCCCAGGGGTCCTAGTAATCCTGATTGGGAACCACTGCAGTACAATATGGTCCCCCTAACAACAAACAGCCAGCCGACTCAAATAGCCTTGGTAAATGCTTGGGCCTATCACATTAGAAATGCATGGGTTACTTTCACACTCATTGGTCAGAAGAGTACTGTTTCCCAGGATTCATTGCTGCCTGGGAGTCTGTCATAGACACTTGAGGTGAAATAATTAGAGCTAGAAATTCACCTTCAAAGCCACTTTCCAAAACTTTACAGGCTAAATCCTGCATTAATGTCACCAGAGCTGTGTTCTGGCAGATGACAGATGAGCAGTATGTATGGCAATGACTGTTTACCACGGGTTGCATCACACAGCTCGTGGCTGAATGGAAGCGAGGACCCTCAGCAATGTTCCAACATCTAGTGGAACGCCTACCCAGAAGAGTGGAGGCTGTTATAGCAGCAAAGGGGGGACCAACTCCATATTAATGCCCATGATTTTGGAATTAGATGTTTGACAAGCAGGTGTCCACTTACTGAATCCTACTACACCGGCTCTGATGCTCGACAGATGTGGCAGGGCTTGAAAACTATTACGGACTACAAAGGGAAACCCAGACGCGAGCTGCCCAGTGACGCGTGCCTACCAGACGAGCTAAATGCCTTTTATGCTCGCTTCGAGGCAAGCAACACTGAAGCATGCACGAGAGCACCAGCTGTTCTGGATGACTGTGTGATAACGCTCTCGGTAGCCGATGTGAACAAGACCTTTAAACAGGTCAACATTCACAAAGCCGCGGGGCAAGATGGATTACCAAGACGTGTACTCAAAGCATGCGCAGACCAACTGGCAAGTGTCTTCACTGACATATTCAACCTCTCCCTGACGGAGTCTGTAATACCTAAATGTTTCAAGCAGACCACCATAGTCCCTGTTCCCAAGGAAGCAAAGGTAACTTGCCTAAATGATTACTGCCCAGTAGCACTCACGTCAGTAGCCATGAAGTGCTTTGAAAGGCTGGTCATTGCTCACATCAACAGCATCCTCCCGGATACCATAGACCCACTCCAATTCGCATACCACCCCAACAGATCCACTGATGACACAATCTCAATCGCACTCCACACTGCCCTTTCCCACTTGGACAAAAGGAACACCTATGTGAGAATGCTGTACATTGACGACAGCTCAGCATTCAACATCATAGTGCCCTCAAAGCTCATCACTAAGCGAAGGACCCTGGGACTAAACACCTCCATCTGCAACTTCCCCCAGGTGGTAAGGGTAGGCAACAACACGTCTGCCACGCTGATCCTCAACACGGGGGCCCCTCAGGGGTGTGTACTTAGTCCACTTCTGTACTCCCTGTTCACCCACGACTGCGTGGCCAAACACGACTCCAACACCATCATTAAGTTTGCTGACGACACAAGTGGTAGGCCTGATCACCGACAACGATGAGACAGCCTATAGGGAGGTCAGAGAACTGGCAGTGTGGTGCCAGGACAACAACCTCTCCCTCAATGTGAGCAAGACAAAGGAGCTGATCGTGGACTACAGGAAAGGGCGGGCCGAACAGGCCCCTATTAACATCAACGGGGCTGTAGTGGAGCGGGTCAAGAGTTTCAAGTGCCTTGGTGTCCACATCACCAACGATCTATCATGGTCCAAACACATCAAGACAGTCGTGAAAAGGGCAAGACAAAACTTTTTCCCCTTCAGGAGACTGAAAAGATTTGGCATGGGTCCCCAGATCCTCAAAAAGTTCTACAGCTGCACCATCGAGAGCATCCTGACCCGGTTGCGTCACCGCCTGGTATGGCATCTGTTCGGCATCTGACCGTAAGGCGCTACAGAGGGTAGTGCGTACGGCCCAGTACATCACTGGGGCCAAGCTTCCTGCAATCCAGGACCTATATAATAGGCTCCTTAACAGCTTCTCCCCCAAGCCATAAGACTGCTGAACAATTAATCAAATGGTCACTGGACCATTGCATTGACACCCCCCCTCTCCATTTGTTTTGTACACTGCTGCTACTCACTGTTCATTATCTATCCATAGTCACTTCACCCTACCAACATGTACAAATTACCTCTAACCTGTACCCCCTGTATATAACCGCGTTATTGTGTTAATGTTTAGTATTTTTTACTTTAGTTTATTTGGTAAATATTTTCTTAACTCTTCTTGAACTGCACTGTTGGTTAAGGGCTTGTAAGTAAGCATTTCACGGTAAGGTCTACACCTGTTGTATTCGTTGCATGTGACAAATAAAGTTTGATTTGACAGTCGGTGGTGAATCGGAGATAAGTTTCCTCATGTATCCTGTGACAAGGTAGCCATGGGGTATGAGAGCGTATCTTAATGAAATCTGACATGGGATTCATCCAAAAGCATCCTGCCAAGGTTAATAACAACCCTGCCTTTATCTACAGCAGGGTTTGATCTTGACAGTTTTCTCATTTGATTTTGACCCCTCTCTGAATCCTTCTGGGAGAGTAATTGAAATAATGTTCAATATCCCCAGTGCCTGCAGGTAAAGTCATGGTCAATGTGTTCTCAAATAACAAGCTTTTTTCTTCACCACAAAATACTATTGACTATAAAATGTGCCATTTTTTTCTCTCTCCATAAATGGCATATTTCCTGAGAAAGATTGAGTTGTCAGACTTTCTTTCTTGCAATCCCTCTGGAGCACATCTTTGGTTGCAATCTTGCAGTACATTTCCTACCCACTCATAGGTACTGTAGCGTTAACATGCTTACGCAGAATAAGCGTTTTCTGTTAAGCCTGCAGTGCCATTTCAGTCTGAGGTCAACCGGATAACGCTGAAGCTGTTTCCTAAAATAACATATTGTTACAGCTCCTCCCAGCAATACCTATTGGAACTAAGCCCTGGGCCACAGCCATCTGCTCTGTAGCACAGCCCAGGCAATCCTGCCACCTGATAAGACAAAGAAATCAAATCACTTTTAACCCCTGGGATTATGGCACGACACATGCAGACAGTGCAGTGCACTACATTCCCCTCTCTGGCAGGGGTATTAACGCAGCACAGCAGCCTGAGCCCATCCTCTTGAGTGATCTCACTACAGAGACACATCCACTGGGGAGAAGGGATGGACGGGACCACTTGGCACGGCTGGGCTAAAGGGGAGAAACACATTCCTTCAAGTGTGGTTGTCATCACTTTACAGAGAGCAATCCTCTCCATTTCAGAAGTAAATACAGGGTGCTGGGAGCTAGCTGGAGCTAAATCAGAGATAGAATGAAACCAAAGTGAAACATTCTCCAGAAGAAAGGTTAACAGGGCAGTGCTTAGAGAACAGGAGGGCTGAGAAGGCTGACTCTCTGGCTCCAACTCACTCTGTAAAGGCAATATTCCATTACCAATGGGAATCTGCATCATTAAGATAATATAACTATGTAACTACCGGGTTTATTCTATGTAAATGAGGAAACATGTTTTAACTGTGCTGCAAGACTTGCGACTAATGTTTCCACTACTGTAACTTTTGCAGTTGGTGACACCGGCCCATGATTTGGTCGCACAAAAAACATTCTGCAGCGCCACGCAATAATTATTTTTGTAATCGTCTTAGTCATTAAAGTCATTCACAGTTCTTTATTTAGAAGTGTCATAGACTACTGAGATGGAATTCAATAAATACTGTAAGTTGTTTCATCTAACATGTCCAAGCAGGAATGCATGATACAAGATCATTTGATGTGCAACCTAATCCAGTGATTTGTCAAACCAAAAATCATGACATTAAGCTATTGTTGTTATATTTTACTGTCAAAATAGGGTTCCAGAATAGTTCAATAGAGATGAATTTGCCTACATCTTTATGTGCACTAATATCACATAGGCCTGATTCATGAGGAAGTGGAAACTCCTAACACATGAGCCTGATTGCTAACTCTAAATATAAAACCCATTCTAGAGGCCATGTATTATTCATGTAATGTCCTAAAAAACACTTCACCAATGAGGCCCATCACCTTCCTCATCATCATTGATGCCCCACGAGGTGAGATCTTGCATGGAGCTCCAGACCGAGGGTGATTGACCGTCATCTTGAACTTCCATTTTCTAATAATTGCACCAACAGTTGTTGCCTTCTCACCAAGCTGCTTGCCTATTGTCCTGTAGCCCATCCCAGCCTTGTGCAGGTCTACAATTTTATCCCTGATGTCCTTACACAGCTCTCTGGTCTTGGCCATTGTGGAGAGGTTGGAGTCTGTTTGATTGAGTGTGTGGACAGGTGTCTATTATACAGGTAACGAGTTCAAACAGGTGCAGTTAATACAGGTAATGAGTGGAGAACAGGAGGGCTTCTTAAAGAAAAACTATGAGTCTGTGAGAGCTGCAATTCTTACTGGTTGGTAGGTGATCAAATACTTATGTCATGCAATAAAATGCAAATTAATTACTTAAAAATCATACAATGTGATTTTCTGGAATTTTGTTTTAGATTCCGTCTCTCACAGTTGAAGTGTACCTATGATAAAAAATTACAGACCTCTACATGCTTTGTAAGTAGGAAAACCTGCAAAATCGGCAGTGTATCAAATACTTGAAAGTGATGGTTGCTGATAATGGGCCTCTGTACGCCTACGTACATATTCCATTAAAAATCAGCCGTTTCCAGCTACAATAGTCATTTACAACATTAACAATGTCTACACTATTTCTGATCAAATTTATGTTATTACACACACACACACACACACACAGTTGAAGTTGGAAGTTTACATGCACCTCAGCCAAATACATTTAAACTCAGTTTCACAATTCCTGACATTTAATCCTAGGAACAATTCCCTGTCTTAGGTCAGTTAGGATCACCACTTTATTTTAAGAATGTGAATGTCAGAATAATAGTAGAGAGAATGATTTATTTCAGCTTTTATTTCTTTCATCACATTCCCAGTGGGTCAGAAGTTTACATACACTCAATTAGTATTTGATAGCATTGCCTTTGAATTGTTTAACTTGGGACAAATGTTTTGGGTAGCCCTCCATAAACTTCCCACAATAAGTTGGGTGAATTTTGGCCCATTCCTCCTGACAGAGCTGGTGTAACCGAGTCAGGTTTGTAGGCTCCTTGCTCCACATGTTTTTTCAGTTCTGCCACAAATTTTCTATAGGATTGAGGTCAGGGCTTTGTGATGGCCACTCCAATACCTTGACTTTGTTGTCCTTAAGCCATTTTGCCACAACTTTGGAAGTATGCTTGGGGTCTGGAAGAGCCATTTGCAACAAGCTTTAACTTCCTGACTGATGTCTTGAGATGATGTGGATATATCGAAGCAACATTTTCCTCCCTCATCATGCCATCTATTTTGTGAAGTGTACCAGTCCCGCTGCAGCAAAGCACCCCACAACATGATGCTGCCACCCCCGTGCTTCACAGTTGGGATGGTGTTTTTCAGCTTGCAAGTCTCCCCCTTTTTACTCCGAACATAACGATGGTCATTATGGCCAAACAGTTCTATTTTTGTTTCATCAGACCAGAGGACATTTCTCCAAAAAGTACAATCTTTGTCCATGTGCAGTTGCAAACCGTAGTCTGTTTTTTTTTATGGCGGTTTTGGAGCAGTGGCTTCTTCCTTGCTGAGCGCCTTTCAGGTTATGCCGATATAGGACTCGTTTTACTGTGGATATAGATACTTTTGTACCTGTTTCCTCCAGCATCTTCACAAGGTCCGTTGCTGTTGTTCTGGATTGATTTCCACTTTTCGCACCAAAGTACGTTCATCTCTAGGAGACAGAATGTGTCTCCTTCTGAGCGGTATGACGGCTGCGTGGTCCATGGTGTTATACTTGCGTAATATTGTTTGTACAGATGAACGTGTTACCTTCAGGCATTTGGAAATTCCTCCCAAGGATGAACCAGACTTGTGGAGGTCTACACATTTTTTCTGAGGTCTTGGCTGATTTCTTTTGATTTTCCCGTGATGTCAAGCAAAGTGGCACTGAGTTTGAAGGTAGGCCTTGAAATACATCCACAGGTACACCTCCAATTGACTCAAATGATTTCAATTAGCCTATCAGAAGCTTCTAAAGCCATGACATAATTTTCTGGAATTTTCCAAGCTGTTTAAAGGCACAGTCAACTTAGTGTATGTAAACTTCTGACCCACTGGAATTGTGATACAGTAAATTATAAGTGAAAATGTGTCTGTAAACAATGGTTGGAAAAATGACTTGTGTCATGCACAAAGTAGATGTGCTAACCGACTTGCCAAAACTATAGTTTGTTAATAAGAAACTTGTGGAGTGGTTGAAAAATGAGTTTTAATGACCCCAAAGTGTATGTAAACTTCAACTGTACACACACATATACACACACAGTGGCTTGTAAAAGTCTTCACCCCCCCTCGGCATTTTTCCTATTTTGTTACCTTGCAACCTAGAATTAAATTACATTTTTTGGGGTGATTGTATCATTTGATTTACACAACATGCCTACCACTTTGAAGATGCAAAATATTTTCTATTGTGAAACAACCAAGAAATTAGACAAAAAAACAGAAAACTTGAGCGTGCATAACTATTCACCCCCCCAAAGTCAATACTATGTAGAGCCACCTTTTGCAGCWATTACAGCTGCAAGTCTCTTGGGGGTATGTCTCCATAAGCTTGGCACATCTAGCCACTGGGAGTTTTGCCCATTCTTCATGGCAAAACTGCTCCAGCTCCTTCAAGTTGGATGGGTTCCGCTGGTGTACAGCAATCTTTAAGTCATACCACAGATTCTCAATTGGATTGAGGTCTGGGCTTTGACTAGGCCAGTCCAAGACATGTAAATGTATTCCCACCACCACCAAAGCACCCCCAGACCATCACATTGCCTCCACCATGCTTGACAGATGGTGTCAAGCACTCCTCCAGCATCTTTTAATTTTTTTCTGAGTCTCACGAATGTTCTTCTTTGTGATCCGAACACCTCAAAAACTTAGATTTGTTCTTCTTTGTGATCCGAACACCTCAAAAACTTAGATTTGTCTGTCCATAACACTTTTTTCCAATCTTCCTCTGTCCAGTGTTTGTGTTCTTTTGCCCATCTTAATCTTTTATTTTTATTGGCCGGTCTGAGATATGGCTTTTTCTTTGCAACTCTGCCTAGAAGACCAGCATCCTGGAGTCGCCTCTTCACTGTTGAAGTTGAGACTGGTGTTTTGCAGGTACTATTTAATGACGTTGCCAGTTGAGGACTTGTGAGACGTCTGTTTCTCAAACTAGACACTCTAATGTACATGTCCTCTTGCTTAGTTGTGCACCGGGGCCTCCCACTCCTCTTTCTATTCTGGTTAGGGCCAGTTTGCACTGTTCTGTGAAGGGAGTAGTACACAGCGTTGCACACAGCGTTGTACGAGATCTTCAGTTTCTTGGCAATTTCTTGCATGGAATAACCTTCATTTCTCAGAACAAGAATAGACTGACGAGTGTCAGAAGAAAGATCTTTGTTTCTGGCCATTTTGAGCCTGTAATCAAACCCACATATGCTGATGCTCCAGATACTCAACTAATCTAAAGAATGCCAGTTTTATTGGGTCTTTAAATCAGAACAACAGTTTTCAGCTGTGCTAACATAATTGCAAAACGGTTTTCTAATGATCAATTAGCCTTTTAAAATGATAAACTTTGATTAGCTAAAACAACGTGCCGTTGGAACACAGGATTTTCACCATGATAGAACTGAGTATTTTGCATTGATCTCTTTTGGGTCTTGTGGAAACTGTTCAATGGGAGCCTGTAATTGCCAATGAAGTGGGTAAAATAGTATACTGATGTCAGGGCTGACTGGAGGGCTAAATGTGCAGAAGTAGCTCAACACACGGTTATAAAAACTACCTTCAAAGGTTKGTTGTTTTATGAAATTAAGTATTATAAAACAGTGGGCTTCTAGCTCAATATTGAGAGTTGAAAAATAAAAAGTATACCTACAGTACAGCAAGTGGAGATGAGCTTTTCAACAAGTAAATTGCATTWTTAAATGTTATACATAGAGAATGCATTTTTCAGTGCCCACGTAAGGGGAAAGGGAGTGAGCTCGCTCATCACAGCAGCCGACCCTAACGAAACAGGCACAGCCGCAGGGCAGACACAATCATTTCAGGAATAATGAGGATAATGCACTTTACTGTTTGACCAAATCATGGTCTTATCCACACAAGAAATAGGCCGTTTTGATTGCGGTGTCAGGGTAGAATGTGCAATTCGCACCGATGCTACCAATTAAAATATAACTCGCACAGCCATATCAAATGGTCACAAAAATGTGACTAAATGGTCAAAGTCTGTAGCCCTGTTGTGTATAATAGCCTACAGCTAGATCCAGCTCTGTACTTAAAATAGGCTATAAAATTAGACTGCCTTGCACATAGTACCCTGTTTGTCCTTGGAACAATATTAAGGGTGCATAATATATCTGCATAATATTCTGTTTCAGGTGCTTTTATCTAGAAACCCATAACCTGACTCATAGCCGAAGCAAAGGACAAAAGACTGGTCAAGGCCAGTTGCTTCAGAAAAACATGCATCTTAATACCTGCATGATATTGYCTTGAACTATATGGAGCTGGTTGCTATGGCCAACTTACAGTCTTGACAGCCATCCTATATAAAATTCAACGGATAATAAAATACCGCTCTCGCACAGGCAGCGGTACAAGAAAAATAAACATTTTACAGAAAGGATTTTGTGCAAACGGTGTGATACAAGATCTGATTAAAAAGACCAATAAAGGAAATATAAATCACATGGATATTAGGCTTCCGTTCAAAAAGATGATTACAGTAGGCTAAAATATGGCCCATCAGTTTGAAATGCCTTTGCATCCAAACTTTATTTTCTGCATCACTCATTCAGGTGACTATGAGATTGAAACAAACATCTAATGCTGTGCTGTAAAGCTGAGAAATATGAAAGTCTTGCATCCCAATGAGCTTCAAAATACTGTAGTGTCAACCTACTCGGAATGACACTGCAAACGTTATGAATCAGGACCTTACTGCAGTGAGTAGGAGACAGTGGTTTGACCAAACTACAGCTTCAGAAACAGACAATGGAGCTGCCTTCTAATGCTTCTGTAGGGCAGGTTAGATGTATCCCCTTTCAGACCCATGTCCACTACTGCAATGTTTTGACTGAGTTATGACCTGGACAAGAGGACACTTGCCACTAGTCTTTAAATCAGTTGAAGTCTGTCTGTGTCTGTTTGACAGGGTAGAACAAGAAGAATAAATGTCTTAACAGATGAAGCACAGACAGAGGAGAGGGGCTGATGATGTGTACAAACAACATGGTCACACACACTTTGGGTTAGTTCGTAGGACCATCCTTTTGGATTGGTTATCAAATGGAAAACCGCAAGGCTAGAGTAGGTAAAATACTAGTCTGGTGGCCTAGTCTGTCTTGTACTTTAGCCAACTCACATATAAATGTACTGAAATGTGAAACCCTGCCACGAGCAAAAGCTGTGCCCACTTTAAAGGGTTAATAGCCCATACAAGGTCAGGTTCTAGGATAATGTGGAAACACTATCTCTTCTTTACTTCAATGGATCTTGCTCCTAGTGTGGATACTTGCCCCCTAAATTACCTTGTAGCAAAACATAGGCTTTATTAAAAAGGGGTAACAATTAAATGTTCTCAATTTTAAAATGCTTTAGGATGTGATCAGCACACACACACTATCAATTCATTCCAGCTGGTGGCATAAACAGCTGTTAGCACCTCGGGTTAAAAGTTATTATTATTGAGCAGTACAAGACACTGAGTAATACAGTAATGGCGTCCCGAGTTCAATTGTATGATTGAATAATACCCATGACCAAACTAGGCATTTCATTTTCTACAAACTTAATGACTACGTTAGCTAGCAACATAATTGTTACATTTGCGTTCTGTACAGTCAGAGCATCGATTCGCTGATGGACGCTAGGATCCGGGTCAGTTACCTCCTCAGCACCGAGCCTTGACAGGTGCAGTAGCAGGGTCACAGCACCTGATACAAGGRCCCTTGATACCCGAATATCTAACTATAACAGTTACAATCCTTACCTTTGTCAGCTGYGCTATTTTCTTGCTCATTTTGAGGTGTAGATCTTGGGTATATTCCATGGTGATTGTTGATGATGAGCCAGAATTATATTTCCCTGCTCCGGTCGATGGATTGCCAACAGCAGGGCTGTAGTACTGCTGCCAACCCGCTCCAGTCGCCATCTTCACGATCCTTCAAATGTTGTTACTATAAGAATGTGATGTAGCGATCAATGGCACAATGGTCAAAGCAGGTTCTCCTGCAACGGAATCTTTCTCCTCGAAGCCGTAAAATAAAACAACATCAAGACATCAATCTTTCAACTGCTGGATATCAATCTCTCATTTTGCACAGGAAAAAAACTAATGCAATATCTGCTAGCATAACCTTGTAATATTTGCCCTTATTTGCTGAACCAATTAACACTGCCTACCATCTTCATCACAGAAATGTTGCAGTTTCATGAAGAGGTCCTCAGCATTAGCTAACGTTAGATAGCTATCGTTAGGTGTAGCAACAGCATTCGTTTGACCACACTCAAATTCCGGAAATTCGTCGATTTGTATTTGCACGAATGAAAGAGCTTGGTGAATTGATGTTACTCACGTTGAACCCGATATTTTGCACCGGAGAGAGCCGGTCCGAAGAGTGGGTTCTTCAATGCATAACTAGCTATGACAGGCTGAGTGGTTGCTGCACTGCTAAGGACTCGGTTACCATGGATCACTTCAACAGTTTACATGACTGACGTCAGTTCCGCTCGTTTTCACGCTCTCCACTCAGTTTCATTGATGCGATGAAATATTATTGGTACTGCTACGATGGGGATCAGAGTCAGCGGAAACCTTCACAACATTTCAATAGTGTTAATCAAAACATTGTAATTTTTGCATATTTATCGAGTGATTAATCAATGCGTTAAGCGAGAGAGAGAGAGACGAGATGAGAAATGACGAGAGAAGAGAGAGAGAAGAAGAAGAGAGACGGCAGACGAGAGAGTTAGAGAGAGAGAGAGAGAATGAAGAGAGAGCAAGTAAGAAGAAGTGAGAGAGTAGAAAGAGACAGGAGAATTGAAGAAAGAGATGAACGAAAAACAGAAAGAAGAGAGCTGAAGAGAGCACACGAGCAGAGAGAGAGCAGAAGAGAAAGGAGATAGAAGACGAGAGAGCACACATAGACAGAGAGAAGAGAAAAACCGAGAGAAGAATGTACAACACAGTAGCAAACACCATTACACACGCAATATAGCAATCGACAATAGAGGTTAGCAAATTAGGATCTAATACCGATACCATATAAATACATACCAAGCATATCTATCGAATAAATAGAACAGCATACGAAGAGAACCCAGAACCAAGCCCCGACTCTAAATTCTAACTAATACCTAAACTAAACAAGGCTAAGCAGAATTCAACACACAATATCTTCCATAACAAAGCCATCACCTACAGGCAGCAGTGAACTGGAGAAGAGATCCCTAAGCAAGCTGGTCCCTAGGGCTCTGTTCACAAACACAAACAACAAAATTCCCACAAATACTAGACATACTCCTTCAAAAAACAACTCAGCAATTAATAACAAGAAGAGCCTAACTGACAGGACACAGCACAATAAGAACAAACCACAGCCACATATCTAGAGAAAAAACACCAACAGATAATATACTATAGACACACTACATAATATCGAGATATAGAAATCATACATTAAAAAAAATTATGAGAACAAAAATAAGATGCCTATTTGGCCCCTAAAAACAAGAGATAGATATCAAACCCAGTGGCCCAGAATACACCTGATCCTCTGGACTTCAGAACACCACAACCTAATATAGGTAAGCATTTGACATATAGTAATCATCACAACTATACAAAGACTTAGTGAGCCTGAATAGCTTCAAGCTCTAATATATGAGAATAGGGCCCCCACTTAAGACAATACGAACAAGAACATAGGCTCCATCAGTAAAGAAGTAATAGGACATAGTGTGCCACAGCAAACCCCATTAAATCTCGAACTAATATAAACAATAGAGAAATAGTGCGAAAACACCACTGAGCTGCCATTCACCTCTAGCAACAAAGTCAACATCACTTGACCCAACTGTCATGACCCATTTGAGCATGCACCCATATTATTCCCAATCGAAGAAATAATACCAAAAACTGTCAGATCAACACAGAAGATCCTCTTAGAAAAAACATTAAAATACACACCTTGTAATGAATTAAAACATAACCCATATACTAACTCATAGGAAGAAATTCCCACCAGTGTGCCATCACACAAATCCCGCAGACAACACCATAAAGGTTTGGGTGACACTGTTATTGCCAAACCAGTACAGCCCCAACAGCAAAACATGAAGAGCAACACTCAGTCTGCAAGAACAACACCCATTGTAAATACAACCCATATTTATGCTTATTTATTTAACTTGTGCTGCTTTTATCCATTTGTACATTGTTACAACATGTATATATATAATAATAACATTTGTAATGTCTTTATTGTTTTGAAACTTTGTATGTGTAATGTTATCTGTTAATTTGTATTGTTTATTTCACTTTTGTATAATATCTACCTCACTTGCTTTGGAATGTTACATACATTTTCCATGCCATAACAAACGCCCCTTGAATTGAATTGAAATTGAATGAGAGAGAGAGAGAGAGAGTGGTGTTGTCTGTGTAGCCAGATCAACACATTTAGGCATTTTAGGAGGTGTGTGAGGAGGACAAAGCTGTATATTTTTGGGATATGGTTCATGGTGTGTGTGTGTGTGTGTGTGTGTGTGTGTGTGTGTGTGGCCAGATCACACATTTTAGGAGGTGTGTGAGGAGGACAAAGCTGTTCATTGATCAAGCTTGCTGCCTGCATGCCTGGAGCACCTATACATAGGAACATTTCCACTGAGCTAGTCTTAAATCCCTGCTGAATATAGTAGGCTAGTAACCTCATATAGGAAGAGAATCCTAAAGCAGAATATCCCACTCAAACCATAGTCCAATTCATAGTCCTTCCTTTATTCTGATTATTCTGTCTGATTTCATTCCCTCTCACAGTGGCTGCCTATCAGGCACACAGTTTTAGTTTCCCATTTCACTTATGCTTGGGATGAAAACAGGGAGAAGACATGTTAGCATTCCCTAAAGTGTCATTTGACCTTTTACTGCAGTGGGTCACACAGAGTGTGTCTTGGTAGTCTTAAACAAATCTACTTTGAAATAAAAGTATACACCTCACACCCATGGTTATGGGCTTTAAAAAAACAAGACACCTGTACCATGTCAGATATAGAGTTGAAATGTAAAATGTTGAGTTTGCATCCCAATAGTGGACTTTATATACATCACAGAAGATTGAAATATAACAAAACCGTTTGACATAAACAMCGGATTTGTGAAAGATTTTGTGAAATATTGTTGGTTATGAAAAATATGAATACAGTTCCACCCATGAGGCCACAAAAGGGCGATTTGGTCATTTTACTGCAGGAAAGGGCTACAACCTCTTAAATGTAACTAAATGTAATCGAAAATGTAATCTATGTAATCCACAAAAGTAATTTCTTATCATGAGAGGGCCTTTTACAATAGGCTAACTAGTAATGCTGCATACTCCAAGAAAGGTTAACATCTCACCTTTTTGTTACAAATAGCTATACATTGCTGAGTTGTAGTCACTTTTGAGGACACAAGCTCAAGTACACAGTACAAATTTGATGAAAATATGAAATATTGTATATTATGTATTTCTGTCACGAGAATTTTGTAAGACCCTGGGTTTAATAATAATTAGGTAAAGACTCAGCTTATGCAAAAGGTTCGTACAGTTTATTCACGAGAACATTCTGAAGTCCATAATACAAAGACATCCATTTTATAACTCACTCCCTACTTACGCACATACCTCCACACAAACAGTAGATATCCTACGCACATACATACACACGAACTGTAGGTGAGTTGTATCCACTGTTTATCACTACCAAGCCGGCAGTTCCATTCCCCCGAGATTAGAGGAACCTTGAAAGGACCCCCTGTCCTATCTTAACTTTCTCAGAGTTCTAGCCAGGTCAGGTCATACACAGTTTAATTGTTCTCGGTCTCTTCTTAGTCACACTGAAGTTTACCGTTCTAATTCATTATACATGTTACAAAATCGAATGATTACTAATAGTTACGTTTGTCTAATTATTCATTATATCTGTTACATAATGTCATAATTACGTTTCAGGGTGGAATTGTTTAGTCATTACCTTTAAGCATATAAATTCCCTTATCAATTTCCTATTCAACAAAACTGCATGAATAAGGCTTGAAATGCTTATATATATATATATATATATATATATATATATATATAGTACAATACACTTATAAAACGACTAACTATAAGATTTAGCCTATCACAGTTAATACAACATGCCCAAAAACTATAGGCTATTACACCATTACTGCATGTCAGCCGCATGAAACATTTGCGAATTTACTTGAAACCAGGTGGTATACGCTCCAAATTGCGTTGTGGTTTGAGGAGAACACTTACATTTTGTCAAGGTGGAGACGAGTGGCCGAGACCGAGGCGCGCGTGGAAAACAGCGGAGGCATCAATTCATGCTACAAGTGTAGACCTAATGACAATCGCAGAACTTCATTACACTACCCATAACTGTTTTGTAACTGATGTCTCTTCCCATTCATCAAATTGCGGGTGCAGAGTTCATTATTGGGGTTTGGATGCTGAAATTATTTTGTGAGTGAACGAATGTTCGCGGGTAGCCTACAGGAGCRCCTTTGTTAAGTGATTGTTTGACAATAACATTAAAAAATCATGACTGGTTGTGTTTATGCCACATTAAAAGCCTTAGACGGCATGTCCATAAGGATAGGGGAAGCTAAGCTTTCCATAAAGTAAATTAATGGTTGTTTTGACGGTCAGTAAACTAGTAGTGAGGGTGCAAGTTTTCAGTCTAGTCCTCTTAACTTTTGAGCAGCAGAGGGAACTGTTGCAAATGCAGTTGGAGATAGAGCGATTGAGAAATGCTAATAGACCAGAAAGACTACCACAGTTTGATGTTTCACAGAATCTTCGTTTGTTGCCTAAATTTGATGAGTCAGATCCAGACACATACTTTGCTTTATTTGAGCGTATTGCGGAGGCTAGAGCTTGGTCAGATTTGGACATGACTATGTTGTTGCAATGTGTACTTACAGGTAAAGCACTTGAGGCTTTTGGCAGCACTGAGTGTAGCTGACAGTAAAGTTTTTGCTAAAGTTAAATCAGCAGTTCTGAAGGTTACGAGCTTGTGCCAGAGGCATATCGTCAACGTTTTCGTTACAGAAAAAGTTAGATTCACAAACCTACTCTGAGTTTGTTTGTGATTTGACTTCTGCGTTAATCGTTGGTGTACAGCTTCTGAAGTTAATACTTTTGAGGGTCTGTCTAATTTGATTGTGTTAAACGTTCAAAAATTCTGTGTCTGACCAGGTTGCTATATATATGAATGAACGTAAAGTTAAGTCTCCAAGTGATGCAGCAATCCTTGCAGATGGGTACAGGCTAACACATAAAAGCCATTTTGAGTCAAACAGTGACATGTACCATAAACTAACTTTACTCCTAGGAATAGTAAGTCACCTTTTTTGGGGGCTTCTTTCAAAGGCCTCAGCAGACGTTTGGGTCTGGAGTACTTAAAGCACCGGTTAATGCTAATACCTGTCGCTACTGTTTAGTTGAAGGACATTGGAAGAAAAATTGTCCTCTGCTTAAATCAAAACAGACAGGTCAAGTTAAACCTGCTATGATGGCAGCTCCTGTTACAGCCTCTGACCAACAAGGTGAGCTGTTTCAGCCACTAGTTGAGTTTGATTCTCAGTCTTCCCACTGTGATTTTTCAGCCTTTATTTCAGATGGTGTAGTGTCCCTGGTAGATGGCAACCATAATGTTAAAATCAAGATCCTAAGAGACACTGGAGCTTTAGATTCTTTTATTCTGGAATCTGTTTTGCCGTTCTCTACAGAGCTGATACTGGCCGTTGTGTAATGGTATGTGGTATGGGTAGTTCCCATTCTCTTGTCCTTTACATGAAGTTACCCTAAAATGTGGTCTAGTAGAGGGTGATGTAGATGTTGGGGTTAGACCCCAGTTGCCAGTAGAGGGAGTCCACATGATTTTGGGGAATGACTTGGCAGGTAGTAAGGTGTGGGCAGATGGCAAACTAAACATCTGTAAGAAGCAACCTTCAGTGTCCCCTGCAAGGGAATCTCCGGATCAAAATTGTGTGTCTCCTGAGATATTTCCAGTCTGTGCGGTTACCCGCGCAGCCTCTCGTAAGGAGATTGAGAGTAAGCCAGAAAGTCTTGAGTTGCCAGTCAAACTCCAGACAGAACAGTTGACTAGTTCTAGAGATTCATATGACTGAGCAAAAGGCCGATACTACTTTAGCTGATCTGTTTGATAAAGTGGTTCCTGATTCAGTGGTGAGGAATAGTGCTCAGTGTTATTTTCTTCTTGATGGCTGTTGGTCAGGAAATGGGTTCCACACTATGATCAGGGTTTAGGAGAACCAGTCTTTCAAATAGTTGTACCTACTACTTTGCGAAAGAAAGTGTTGCAAACTTCACATGGTGATGTGGCAGGTCATATGGGTGTTCGTAAAACTTATGATCGCATACTTCGTTATTTTTTCTGGCCACGTTTAAAGCGGATGTAGCTCAGTTATTAAAACTTGTCATACCGTGTCAGCGCACAAGTAAGCCAAACCAGGTCTTACAAGACACTCCGTCACAAACCTACTTAATTGAGCATGATATAGACATCGGAGATGCTAAGCCTATCAAACAGAGATTTTATTGTGTATCTGAGAAGAGACTGAAACTGGATACAGAGAATTCAGTTTTTTTTGCAATGTTGGACAAAATTGGTATTGCGAGCCATTGTTCAATTGGCTCAACCTTGTCTTTTGGTCAAAAGTCTGATTCCACTTTCAGACCTTGCACTGATTATAGAAAAGTTAACAATGTAAACTCAAAATGTGAGTTTGAAAGCCACAGTCACATACCTAGGCAAGGTTGTTGGTCAGGGATTTGTCTGTCCCGTGGAAGCCAAGGTTCAGGCTGTGAAGCAGTTTCCACAGCCCTCTACAAAGAAAGAAGTGATGCGCTTCCTGGGAATGGCGGGGTACTACCGTGCTTTTTGTAAAAACTTTTCGGTAGTAGTGTCCCCCCTGACCAATCTGTTGAAGGCCAAGGCTGAATTTATCTGGTCCACCCAGTGTCAAGAGGCAATTTGATGCAGTTAAGGCTCTTTTGTGTTTGGCACGCTGTGTTGGCAGCACCAAATTTTGGGAAACCTTCAAATTGCAGGTAGACGCCAGTCAAATCGGTGCTGGGCGTGCTTCTCCCAGAGAAGAATGACGACAAGCGTTGAGTGTCCAGTCAGTTGCTTCTCTCCGGAAAATTTAATAAGTATCAGAAAAACTATTCTGTAATTTGGAAAAGGAGGCTATTAGGTCCATTTGGGCTGTACAGCACTTCGGAGGTCTAGTTGTTCTGGTTTGACCCCTTAACTTGTGTTCACTGCCACAAACCCACTGGTTTTCTGAGGGTTCCCTGCAAAACCCAACAAGCGCCTGATGCGTTCGGTGCTTTGTTCTTGCAACCATATCAACCTTGATATTAGGCCATTAAGGTAAGGATTAATATCATTGCTCTGATGCCTGGTCCCCGGCTCCTTTATACTACGCTGTTACGCTTTTTCTCGTTTGACCCCTACGGGCTGTTGTGCTCTTTCCTCTTAAATTGCTCCCCAGTCCAGGGCTGCCGAGTTTGAAGGGACGAGACAGTCGCCTGGGGGACACGGGGGCTATGCTGGATGCCGGGATTGTTTTGTTTGTTTGGTTTTTTGTTTTGGGAAAATTTGAATTTTTTGAATATGTTTGAGGAGTTGGGTTGAGGGTGGGACCTCATTTTAAGGGGGGGTGTGTCACGGCTCCTCCTTGTGCAGTGCCAGGGCGGTTCCTCCTGCAGGCAGAGGAGGGTCGTGAGTGATTGGAGCACACTGGGCTCAGGGTATTAAAGCTGTCACTAAGTCACTTCTCTCTCCTCTCTCCTCTGCTCCTGCCAGGTATGCTCATGATTTTGTTTGTTCCTTGTGTTTGGCATAGTTTCCTCAGTCATGTTACACACCACATATTCACTTGCATCCATGCACTCTTACATACACCTTACATCATGAATACTTCCAACCTCATTCCTTTTCTTAGTTTAAGTTAATAGTTTTGTTTTATAATTAAAGAACACTTTTAAATTGGCCTGATACCGTGTTGTTTCGTGGTCCTCATTTTTGTCACAGGGCTCCCCCCCCCCATGAGCCGCTTTGTGAC